>NC_036250.1:16361019-16524941 GCF_002742605.1 Olea europaea var. sylvestris | reverse complement strand
CTCAATCTCGGCAGCTTTTTATAGATATGGGATCGGATAATAAAAAATTATTCACGATTCCAAGTGTTCCTAGGATTAAATTTTCAAGAAATGATTTTGATGCTGTGTTTGTAGATCCAGAGTACCAGAATACAGAACATTCTGAATATGTCTCGGAGCAAATTCAAGCAACGGGGAAAAGCTATGGTATAATTGTTAACAGCTTCTACGAGCTGGAATCAGTTTACGCTGATTACTGGAATAGGGAAATCGGTCCGAAAGCATGGTGTGTTGGACCGCTTTGTCTGTCGGCGCCGCCACCACAAAACAAGGCGGAAAATGGCCAAACACGGTCGTGGATTCAATGGCTTGACGGAAAGCAAGAAGAAGGAAAAGCAGTTCTGTATGTGGCATTCGGGTCACAAGCAGATATATCAAGAGAACAAATCAAGCAGATCGAAATTGGGTTGGAAAAATCTGGCGTCCATTTTTTGTGGGTTGTTCGGAATAAGCAAGCTGAAGATGATGATGGGTTTGAACATCGGGTGAGAGACAGAGGACTGCTGGTGAAAGAATGGGTTGATCAGAGGGAAATTCTTGAACACTCTAGTGTTCAAGGATTTTTAAGCCACTGCGGATGGAACTCAGTAATGGAGAGTATATGTGCACATGTACCAATTCTGGCATGGCCGATGATGGCGGATCAACCACTGAATGCAAAGATGGTGGTGGAGGAGATTGAAATTGGACTGAGGCTTGAGATTTTTGATGGTTCTGGGAATGGTTTTGTGAGCTGGGAGCATTTGGAGAAAATGGTGAAAGAGTTGATGGAGGGAGAGATGGGGAAGAAGGTGCGAAAGAAGGTGAAGGAGATCGGAGGCGCCGCGGCAAAAGCAGTTGCAGAAGGCGGGTCCTCTTGGAAGGCATTGAATGAGCTCATAAATGAGTTGCATGCAGAAACGGTCAAGTGAAGAACTTTGTTTGGTTTTATTTATCATAAAGTATTTAATTTTGAGCAGTGCTGTAATTTTTATTTAGTTATTTTTATAATAATATTTTTCATAATTAATAATAATTAGCTTCATTAACTCATCATTTATCAATAAAAAGTAATTATTTTTAATTTTTAATTTAACTAAAAATTAAAAGGTAACTAAAAAATACTTAGTACTCTATCGATCCCATTTATATAAGTTGATTTTGTTTTTCACACAAATTAAAAAAATTTATTTAATGTTGTTGAAAAATAATTTTTTATCAAAAATTTTTCTAGTTTACCTTTATTTATATTTGTTTTCAAGATTAAGTGAAAAAAAAATTAGTTATAATTAAATAAGGGTATATTTTTAAATAAACAAAATAAAATATTTTCTATAAAAAACAAGACTATATAATTGAGATAAGAAAATATAAAAAGTCAACTTATATAAATGAGGAGGAGTAGACCGATTTCAAGATGCTTTCAATTTTAGATCACTACAATACTATCAGGCTCTAGTATTTATTGAACATGACACTGACATTTTTAGAAATGGTTACAATAACTAATGGCTATTGAAATTGTATAAGACTAATTTATCATCATCCACTATATTATTTGCGCAATGTCAGTAGCATGAGAATTGTTGGTGGGAAAAATTATGATCAACAAATTCCTCTCATAGAGTCGGAATTTTGTCCCCCTAAACTATCTAAATTTGACGCTCAAACTGAAGCAAGAGGAGAAATGGCTATTTGAGAGAGATTTGTTGATCATAATTTTTACTGCCAACAATGGGCACAATCTGTGAAAATTTGAACAAAGAAAACCATGAATCAATTTATTGAAATTGAGAAACCTTCGAAATTTGCAAAAATGAGTCAAGCGTAGGTGAATTTGGAGTAGGTAAGTTTGTCGGAGGTTGGAATTAAGAAGGTCAACTTTAATCTAATTAATATGAGAATGAGTTTAAAGCCGCGATGAAGGAATACTGAAGTAAGACATCAAGAGAATCTATCCCCTGCTTAATGCCATCATCTACGAAAAAAGTTGGTAGCAGAAACCATACAAAAAATGGCTAAAGAACTCAACTCATTAATAGTGGATCATGCTGCTCTATGTGCAAAAATAAGGATCTTGGAAGGCTGGCCTACTGAATGAGGTACAGTCGATTACAAACATGAAACTTTCTGCAGTGCCCATCTTGGGCACCTCGGTGCTTGGTTCGGTCAGAAATGATAGACTGCACGTCGTTCAGTGTTTTTAACACAACTTCTTCATCCGATATTTGATTGAGATGATTCAAGATGCGATAGAAAGATAACGCAAAGAGCTACAAATTTGATTCAGACATCATTCTCCAATTCGATTGTTTGATTTGTCAAAAATGGGTTTCAATGTGAGGCTGAGATTCTAGAGCGTAACTTTTCGGTTGGAAATTGATTTGAAATCATATTTTGCCTAAATTTGATCCTTTGATATCTTTCCCCATCCAATTGACTCCTAACACTCTTTTATCTTCATCGTGAGGTTCGATACAAGTTTTGATTATTTGTATTTTAGTCCCCGAACTTTAGATATTTTACAATTTGGCCTATTCTCTCCAATTTTGCCAACTTTTGCTTAATTCCTCCAATTTAATCAACTTATATCACAACATCAAAACACACATTAAAACTCTCAAAAACATTCTCAAGGGTAACAAAATAATAAATTAAGTGGTATAAATATAATGAGTGTGGAGCAATCATTAGAATGTTTTTGCTTTGGACATGATAAAAGACCTCAAATCTAATATCTGAGAGGAGATGTTTTTGGTCATAGCTAAAGTGTCTACACGCATCCAGGGACCAATGGGTACTTCAATTGGTTCCCTCTTCTCATCCACCAATGAGTGGTGAGTTTCCTTTTTTCTAGGTAGGTACCTCTTGGATTTGGAGTTTGTTCCAACAACTGTCATACGTGAGATCCTGATTGTCTTCTTCCTAGTGTTGTCACTTGCTGAGGAAAGGAATATATTACCAACCAGGTGTAAGTTATGCTCTAGGTCCAATCGACTTTGGACATAAACACTTTTAATATATAGTTGATGCGATTTATGACAGTTCTATTATTTAATTAATTAATATTCAATTGAATTAAATAATGGAGTTCGTATATTCAAATCTTAGTAATTTGTTAATCACAATGAGTTGTAATTGTGAGATACAAATTACATATGATTGAATCTTAAATCATCCGTGGTCGTAAGTAATGTCGAGATACGGAGATCTTTATTACAGATAAACTATCACATGTGACATTTCATACTTGTGAAGTAAGTAGCTGGATCACAAGCTAAAATGTGGTGATACTTGAATGAACACGTGGATGTTTTGTTATAGAACAAAACATTGAAGACCCACTGAGAGATTCCACATGGATAACTATCTAAGTGTCAATAGTTAATATCTAATGTTCGATAGTGGAATTGGTCCTTTAACTTGAGGTCATCATGGTATCTTATATGAGGACAGTCATATGTTGGCGATGTTGGATGTTGCTCTACCAAGAACCGCTAATACGACATCGTTCAGGATGTCAAGAATCGTATGAAAGTTGTGAATGATCATAGAGGATTCATCACTCTTAGATAGTAAGAGATTATGATCCACATTTCATTCAACTAAATCGATAACGAAATCCTTAGCAAATGTGTACTCAAAGGTCAAAAAGGAGTTTTTAACTTATATTGACTTAATAGTGCAGAAAGATATTATCGATAATCAGGATTGACACACTTTCATATCTCGTGATTGGTCGAATTATATTGACGAATGGATTATAGTTTCACGGTAAATAAACAAGTTTGGTTTTATCATATCACGTGACATTTTCCATCACATGTATTGTCCTGATACATTGCTAGATGTCAATCTGGGACGGCGAACGTGAATTGGTGATAAATTAAAAGGATGTTTTAATTTATCAATTTTGATTAAATTAAAATAATAATTCATGACGTTAGGCAACGTATTGGGAACCTGATGACTCTCACACTAAAGGAAAACTAGAAGATTTTGATTTGTCAATTAATTAATTAGATGCTTATTTGTAGGCCCGAATTAATTAATTCATGGACCTGATTTAATTAAATAAGTTAATTAAATATTGGATCAAGTTAGGAGACAGACCAAGCCCATTTGTTCTTTTATATATAAGCAACAAGGGTTTACAATTTTGTAGAGAATTTTCTTTCTAGCACAAGAGAAGAAACTCTTATTCCTACAATCTTGTTTTTTGTGTGGATTTTCATTGAAGGCTGGACAATTGGACAACTGTGGGTGGCGAATCAAGATTGTTGAAACTGAAGAATAGCAAAAGAGTTTGCAGATCTCGTAAAAGGTACAATCTTTATCACAATTTCAATCTAAACATAAAGCAGATTTTTGGTGGGAATTGAAATTTGTTTTATTTTATGCTACGTATGATAAAGCAGATTCCTAACAGTGGCATCAGAGTCAAGTTTGTGTTTTTTAGAAATTGTTTTGAGTATTTGAGATAATTAAAAGTCGATTTTGTTCTTTTCTTATTTCTAGCAATTAAGAAGAAATCTGATTCTATATTTTTTGAAATCTGGTTCTGAAATATAAAAGAAAATTGATCTGAAAAGGCGAGTGGCGACGACCGTCATGGTGACAGTCGCTGCATGCAGCAGCAATATGTTGCTGCGAGGTCAGGAGCAGCATGGAGCTTACAACGACAGCAATGCTACTGCAACAGCATTGCGAGCGCCTTCACGGTGTTGATAGCGGGAGGAAAGCTGCCACCTGCATGGGAAACAGGCGGTGTCGACCAGCGCCGTCAAAGAAGAAAAGAAAATTGGGGTAGAGAGTCTAGGGTTTTCAGATTAGGTTTTGGGTGTTTGGAGACGAGGGCTTCACGTGCAATTTATGAAATTACGAGCCCCTACTTATCATTAAAACACAAAGGTCAATTTGCAATCACTTTAATCAAGGACCTATTTGCAATTTCGAAAATTGAAAGGCATTGTTATAATTTTAAATTAGGGTCAAAGTGTAATTTCAAAAGGATTTTGAATTTAATTCTGAATTTGGTTTTCAAAAGGGGATTTTTGACCCAAACTTTAAATTTGACCCATTTAAAATTAACGATTTTTATATTTTTGTTAAAATTAGATTTTAACTTAAATATTAAACTTTGACCATAAATTGAATTTTATTTTATTTGGAAGTTTTAACTTAAATTAAAATCTTAATTCAATTTAAATTAGAGTTGGACTCCAATTTAGTATTTAATTAAAATTTGATTTTAATTAATTATTCACCCCAATATATATTCTTGAATTTGACATTTAATCAAAATTTCATTTTGATTAAATTGTCTCGCCCTAAGTTTTTTCTTGAAATTAGAGTTAGACTCTAATATGATTTTGATTAAAATTAAATAGTTTCGCCTAAAAATTTTTCTTGGCATTAGAGTTGGACTCTAAATTTGTTACTAAATTAAAATTTGATTTTGATTAAGTTCAACCACCTTAAGTTTTGAAATTAGAGTTGGACTCTAATTTGATTTTAATTAAATAGTCCTGCCCTATAATTGTGGAATTAGAGTTGGATTCTAATTTGGTATTTAATTAAAATTTGATTTTAATTAAAATTTTTCGCTAATTAAATTAATTGATTAATATGATTAATTGATTATTTAATTGTTCTGATATATTTGTCTAAAATAGTTTAGACGACCTCAATTACTAGAAACTTAAAACGCGTTTGCATATAATATTAGATATTATATAGACATACATTTATGTGATGAATGTATTATTAGTGGACAATTATGGACTCAACCATGTGGATGTGCTGAATGGTTAATTTAATTCTTGTCATTTTATGAGCCTTCGAGCTCTTAATTTTTTGGGCCTACGAGCTCGTTATTGTTGTTATTATTATGAGTCTGGGAGCTCTAAATTATTTTGGGCATGTGAGCCCATTATTATTGTTATTATTATAGGTTTACGAGCTCTTAATCATTTTGGACATGCGAGTCCGTTATTGTTATTGTTACTATGGGCCTACGAGTCCAATTTTATCTAGGCCTACGTGCCAATCAGTATAAGATATAGGTTACAGCTGAACTAATTGAAGAAATAAGAAGAGAAGGAGATCATGGAAATGGTGCATTAATACCGATCAATGCAAATACCCCCTAAGAATTGATCAACTAATATATATACACACACACACACACGATGAGACTTTTGAATGCAAAACCCCTCAATAAGATATTAAGTCACATTCTATATTCATCTTCCATCATTATAGTGAAAACTCATAGTCCTCAATCTATCTCAACTTGTTAAGTACACTCAAGATTGATCTATTATGGATATGTTTGACACTATGAAATATTAGATATTTCTGAATAGTGGATTTGACTTAACTAAAATTAATCTTTTGTTGAGTACACTCAAATAGATAAATTTTAGAGGCATGTTAAACTAACAAATAAGATGTATGAAGACAAGGAGTCGTCAGCTTAATGATTTGGAAGTTGTATAGATATACAATTGACAATAATATCTACTCATATGTTTTGTTAAGACTTGTTGAGTACACTAAAGGTCTCAATATAACAAATGGAATCCCAGCCTACTGGGAGTCAAGTATGAATTTCATAAATTTATGCGAGAGGGTCATAAATTTGAGATAAATAGTGGGAGTATAATTAAATTAATAAAAGTCTATGTTAAGTTAATTGATGTAATTTATATATTATTCATTTCTTTTCATCATTTATATTGAATCTTGAGTGGCCATATATATTTGAGAGACATACTGGATGCCAATAACCAAATTAAATCTTCTTGATTGGCACCACAATTTGAGAATTGTTTTCAAGCATGAGAAAATTGGCTGTCCTTAAGTATTCCTTTCCAGAGACACCTAGTAACGACTCAATTAAAGAATAGGTGGCTGCTAAAATAACACAGTGATGACAATATTGCTGCAACATGTGTGATGTTTGCGTTATGTCACCTGAGTTACAAAAGCAACTTGAGAGTATAGATACTAACGCGTGGTTTTTCATTTCAAAGAGTTGTATGATAATAATTATGAGTGGAAAGATATGAGATTTCCAAGCAACTATACCGATGCAAAGTGACAGAGGAATCTTCAGTCAATGCTCATATACTAAAGATAATTGGCATTGAGAAGTTGTCTCAATTAAGTACAATCATGAACTAGAAACTAAGTATTGACTTAGTTCTACAATCTCTGTCAGAGAGTTATTCATACTAATTATAATATGAATAAACTCGAATTCACACTCATTGAGTTGCTTAACATATTTAAGACTGTTATACCCAATATCAAAGTTAGCAATGAGCAAGCCATTGATTTCTCTTAGGAAATTAAGGGAAGTCTAAAGGGGCTTTGGAAAATCATCCAATATGGCTAAGACGGTCAAAACGAAGGACAAATTCCAAATCTAATGACCCTTGTTTTCATTATAGAATGAAAGGTCATTGAAAGATATCGCAAGGTTTACATTTACTTCATGAGTTTCTTAGGTATTTGATACTAGATGTGGATCTCATATTCATATAAATATGGAGAAACTAAATAGAAGTAGACCACTGCTAAAGGGAGAAATTGAACTATACGTTGAAGATGAGCAAATGTTGTTGCATTGCCTATAGGTGCATATTTTTTGTCGTTGCCTTTAGACTTAGTATTGAAATTAGAGAAATATTGCTTTGTACCCACCATAGTTGGAAAATTAATTGAATTTCATGTTTTAACATGAACTATTTTAGTGCTTGTTAGGTAGGAATTTTGATAATTGATTTTTTGATCGTTAGAGAAAAAGTGAGTTCTACACGTGAGAGAAAAATTCAAAAATGATGACTGGAATAGTGAAATAACGATCAAAAAAATGATTTTAATTGGCTTTTAAGCCCTACCAAACAAGATGTTATTGTTAAGGATAATTGTTATTTTTGCTTATCTTGATTAAGATTTTAGTAATTATGGTAAGCTACAAAATGACATTTATATTCTAAATACTAAGCATCCTATAATGAGTATAGAAGTTAAGAGGCATAAAAGTGATAATCTGAATAATATTTAAATCTGGCATTGCAGATTTGGTCATATAGATAAGATACAATTCCAAAATCACCTAGAGATGTATACTTGGGGTAAATTGATTTTGAATCTTTTGACAAATGCAAATCATGCCTATTTGGCACAATGACCAAATTTCTTTTTACATGAAAGGAAAAATGTTTGTATAATTTCTAGTCTAATACATAATGATGTATGTGGACCTATATTAATTAATGCTAGATAAAAGTTTATCTTATTTCATCACATTTACTGATTACTATTTTCGGAAATAGGCATGTATATTTGATGAAATTCAAGCATAAAGCTCTTGAAAGGCTCAAGGGACTCAAGTTAGAAGTAGAGAAACAAATAGGTAAAGATATCCTCACACTAAGATCCGATAGAGATGGGAATATCTTAAGGATGAAATTCTTAAATATCTAAGAGAGAATGAGATTATCTTGCAGTGAACTCCTCCATAAACATTGCAACATAATGGTGTATTTGAAAAGAGAAACAGTAAACTATTAGATATAGTGTGATTAATAACAAGTCATGCAAATCTCCCAAAATCATTTGGGATCATACACTGATTGCAGTGTGCTGCACACTAAATCATGTCTCATCTAAGCTGGTTAACAGAACTCCATACGAGCTATAGAAATGCAATAATCCCAATTTATCTCATATGAAATTCAGTACTATAACACTTATTTAAAGCGCATTGAATTGGATAAACTTGAATATATATCTAATACATACATATTTACGGGATATCCAAAACAAATATTTGGACATCAATATCCCATTGAAAAGAAATCTTCATCCCATGACATATCTTCTTCTTAGAGAAAAGTTGTACTCTGGGGGACAGTGGGAGCGGAATAAAACTTGAAAGAGTTCAAGAGTCCGTAGATATAGTTGACCAAGTAGATGAATTTGAGGTTAATCCCACGCCTGATGAGAAACATACTCTTGATCAGGAAGTAGAAACTCCTGAGGATATGATTGCTCCATTTAAATCTATTATGATCATTCGACCTTTAAATAGGTGTGAATCCACGATTACCAACCATGTATTATTAATCGAGGATGATGAATCTACTAATTACGTAAAAGCAGAGTCAAGTGTAGACTCAAATAGATGTCAGGAAGCCATGGAATTTGAAATGAACTCAATATATGAAAACAAGGTTTGGACTTTGATTGACCGTTCTAATGGGATAAAACCCATATATTGTAAATGGTTTACAAGGAAAGATTGACATGGATCGAAATATTCGTACATATAAAGTAAGGTTAGTAGCAAAAGGTTACAGAAAAAGACAATTGTTAACTTTGATGAAACCTTTCACATGTAGACATGCTGAAATCCATTAGAATTTTGGTCACATACCGTGACTATGGGTTAAAGCAAGCCTGTTGGAGTTGAAATCTTCAATTTGATGAAAAAATCAAAAGGGTTCAATTTTATTAAAAATAAAGATAAACCGTGTGTTTACAAGAAGATAGTGGGAATATTGTAGCATTCCTAACATTATATGTATAAAACATATTATTAATAGGAAACGATATCCGTACATTTCAATCATTGAAATTATGTTTCTTAAATGATTTTTCATGAAAGATATGGGAGAATTAACTTAATTTATAGAGATAGATCTAGAAAATTGCTTAACTCACCCCAATCTACATAGATAAAATCTTAGGAAAATTTTTATATGGAGAAATTGGTTTACTCTTAAGAAGTGTGTTGAAAATGTTCCAAACATGAAACAATCATTGATTCAATAGTAGAAACCTAATACATGATTGTTTCAGAAGCAACACAGAATTGCAGTGTGGATTAAGATGTTCATTTATGAATTTGGAGTAGTTCCTAATATTGTTGATCACATGCCATTGTATTGTGATAACAATAGAGTCATCGTGCAAGCGAAGGAGCTAAGGTCTCATCAATGATCCAAACATGTATTAAGGCGGTATAATCTTATCAGAGAAATAATACATAAAAATGACGTCAAGAGAAGAACGAATTTTCATAATTAATAATATTGTAGATCCACTGACAAAGAATTGTCACAATATAAATATGATCGTCATGTAGATTCTTATGACGTTAGATACATCAGTGATTGAATCTAGTACAAGTGAGATTTTATAAGTGTTATGCCCCGGTCCAATCGACTTTGGACATAAATACTTTTAATATATAGTTGATGCGATTTATGAAAAATCTATTACTTAATTAATATTAAATTAAATAATAGAGTCCGTAGATTCAAATCATAGTAATTTGTTAATCACAAGGAATTATGATTGCGAGATACAAATTACATATGATTGAATCTTAAATCATCCTGGCCGTAAGTAATGACGAGATACGAATATTGTTATTATAGATAAACCATCAGGTGTGACATTTCATACTTGTGAAGTAAATAGCTGATCTCACAAGTTAAAGTGTGGTGACACTTGAACGAACACGTGGTTGTTTTGTTATAGAACAAAACATTGGAGACCAGTTGAGAGATTCCACATTGATAACTATCTGAATGTAAGTGGTTATTCTCTAACGTTCGGTAGTAGAATTCGTCCTTTGACTTGAGGTCATCATGGTGCCTTATATGAGGACAGTCATACTTTGATGGTGTTGGATGTTGCTGTGCCAAGAGCCACTGATACGGCATCGTTCAGTTATGTCAAGAATCGTATGAAAGTTGTGAATGATCATAGAGGATTCGTCACTTTTAGATAGTAAGAGATTATGATCCACATTTCATTCAATTAAGTCGATAACGAAATCCTTGACCAAGGTGTACTGAGAGGTCGAAAATGAGTTTTTGACTTATATTGACTTAATAGTGCAATGAAAGAAATGATCGATAATCGAGATTAACACATTTCCATATCTCGTAATTGATCGGATCATATTGACAAAAAGATTATAGTTTTATGGTAAACGAATAAGTTTGATTTTATCATACCACGTGACATTTTTCGTCACGTGTATTACCCTGACACATTGTTAAATGTCAATCTGGGACAGTGAACGTGAATTGGTGATAAATTAAAATGGTGTTTTAATTTTTTAATTTTGATTAGATCAAAATAATAATTCATGTTGTTAGGCATCATATTGGGAACCTGATGGGTCGCAACAAAAGGAGAATTAGAAAATTGTGATTTGTCAATTAATTAATTTAACAAGTATTGGATAAATTAATTAATATGGTTGCTTATTTATAGGCCCGAATTAATTAATTCGAATAATTACTTCCTGGACCGAAATAATTAAATGGGTTAATTAAATATTGGACTGGGTCAGGAGACAGGCCAAGCTCATTTGGTCTTATATATATAAGCAACCATGGTTTACAATTTTGTAGAGAATTTTTCTTGCTAGCACAAAAAGAGAAAGAGTTCCTACAATCTTATTCTCTGTGTGGATTTTCATTGGATGTTGGACAATTGGATAGTTGCAGATGGCGAATCAAGTTCGTTGGAATTAAAGAATAGCAAAGGAGTTTGCAGATCTCGTAAAATATACAATCTCGATCACAGTTTCTATCTAAATATAAATCAGATCCTCGATGGGAATTGAAATTTATTTTATTTTCTACTGCGTATGATAAGTAGATTCCCAACACCAAGAACAAACATTGAATGGAGTAATACAAAAAGACACACCCCGTAATCATGCTTGAATTATCATTAAGGACTAGAAACGTTCCATCTAACCAGTGTATCAATTATCATAAAAAGGAACAAGATTTCAAGTTTGCAGCCCAAATACAAATAATTATGCTCAAACTTAGCGGACTATTTTTTGAATCAAGAAATTTATACTAGAAGCTCGTGCCCTTTAGGCAAAGTTTAAAAGTATTCAAGGATGATAGAAATATAAAAGGCTCATAGAAGGAAGTGCAAACCACCTAACTTCGAGGTTGACAAAAAATAGCTATTAAAATGTGTGTGAGAAAATATTTAAAGCTTAACTTTCAAACTAATGAACACCAGAAATGCAAGATAAATGAATAAAATGTGAGCGCGCAACAGAATTAGTTACAAGTTGACCAGTGAAGGACTGTGCCCACAAAGCCTTGAAATAAATCTATAAGTATTCCTGCCTAAATGGAGAAAACTATGCAAATTCAAATATATCCTTCTCAAATATTCAGTTTTCCACTCACTCTAGTTTGAGCATCAAAACCAGAGAGTTTGGAGAAGAAAATCCTGCTAGGTATGACAAATTTGTTGATCGTAATTTTTATTGTCAACAAGAGCGATACCTAATTCTGCTATAGTTTATGTATAAGGAAGGAGCGTGTATGTCAGCATAAGAAAACTTTACAAGAAATGAAATTGCACTTTAGCTTTCTGCTTATAAATTCATGTCCGATAAAACATAATACGCATCATGCACCTTTAACCTTTGCTCTTTTGGACCTCTTTGTTCAAAGCCTTGACTTTCCAATGCAATACTTAAGCCTCTAAATAACTTTATACCTTAACACCCCTCTCAAGTTGAATGGTATTTTTTCATTCCTAGATTATCTTTAGTAAATAAGAATTTAGTTTGTGCAAGAGGTTTAGGTAACAAGTTTGCTATATGATATGCGAACCGTACATAATGTTTCTTTTAACTCTTTCTCAAGAACCTTAGAGCACTTCTAATGATAGTGTAAAATAGACACAATTTGTATTTTCAAAGTAGCCAAGAACTTCTCTAATGGAGAGATGCATGTTGGGAAAAATAGGTGATTTTGTGTGTAAATAAATTATCAATTAACACAATAAAATAACAAATACAATCCAACAATAATATAACATAAAGTTGAGAAGAGATTTAGAATGCAAGTCTTAGAGAGTTAAGTCAAAGATGTTATCCTAAAATCGTGTTGTCCCCAATTCGTGCGGGTATTTTCAGTACTACACAACTCCAAGATATATCTCATGTTGTCTATCTCAATGAAAATCAGTCCCTTTTATAATGATAAATTTAACCCCCCCCCCCCTTCTATGAATTAATCATTTATAATGTATGTTACACTATAATATTATTAATTTAATTTGTATTAAAAAAAAACAAATTAAATTGTATTAATTTGAATTTTAAACTTAAATCATTTATTTTCCAACAACCCCCACAAGTTTTAAACTTTCAAAAAAAAAATAAATAAATAAAAAAAATATATATATATATATATATATATATCTTTTGAACTTAAACCTCACTTAGTAATAACAATTTTCATTTGAGCGAGCCATAATGGACTAACCCTTGGATTAGATTTCCTTAGCCAAATTTCAATTATTCCACACACAGTATCGATTTAGATTTAGTTCATAGCGGGTATCACTCTTAATGACCATGCACTCTAAAATTTGATTTTAGTGAAAGTCTCTAGGGAATAGCCCAATCTCATAACCATAGTCTCACGGCAACTCTTAAATAGGTAAGTCCTTTAGAAGTGCATGTAACCCACACCTTGTGAGAATTTTGGTCTCGGCACTCATTTAAAGTTAAACACTTCTTAACATCACATTTATTAGTACTATCACCATAGGGGTGAGTACAACTAAAATAGTGCTATTACAAGTCATACAGTACATGTTATTTCTACAACATTGAATCTTCCTCATGGGATCTCCAATCACAAAAATTGGGTTACTCTTGGAGATAACTTCTTTATGGGCTTAAGCCAATCCCCCTCAAAGATTTATTATGTCCATCTCGGACTACAATTTATTTATGTCCCTCTTGGACAGCAATTTGGTAGTATTTATTTGCAAAGTTCTTTCGCCTCCAATCTGCACATCTGCAAAATCTTCTTAGGAAATTTTTGAAATATCAACGTCACATGAGTATAATAAGATATACATATGAAATTTCGAATATTAACTTTTAGTAACACAAATGAGCATATGCATCCATCAAATCTTGTAATTTACCTGCAAGCGTACAATTTCATTTTTCAACACTTTTCAAAATCAATTTTACATTTAAGGACAATAAAATATATGAGATGTATATCTGAAATTTCAAATATCCTTACATTTCAAAGATAACCAACTTGTGGAAGTTCTTTGCTGCATTCCAAAATCGCCTTTTTTTTTATTACATTCCTCGTACTTATAGGCAGGATGTCATTTACTATAGAGGACGGCATGTATTACATGACATGAAAATTCAATGTACATGATTATTGGTCAAAATTAATGTCCCACACAATCAATATGATTTAATTAAATGGATTATCAATAAGAATTAAAATAAACATAAAGTATCGAATATGGTTTAACAATATTGATCTAAGTAAACATGCTTTCATAGTAATAAAATAAACCTTAGATGCAAAATATTTACAATTTTGTACCCCAAATTAGCTAAACACTGTGTCAAAATTTAATTAGACCATAAACTTATTTTTAAATATAGTACGTCAAATATTCTGCAAAAGAAATATTGTTTCGATTAAACACAATCACGTGAAATTCTAGCAAATATAGAATATAGCCGAAATTCAAGGTTCACCCGCATTCACTTTAATAACTTAAAATTTTGAGGGCTTATATAAAATTTAAAATAATTATTTTAATTATTAAGATTTAAAGCTTTCAAAAATACTGCATGGTATTATTATTATTGTATTATATTTTAACATAAAAAATATGAAGTACACGTCTGAATTAAATAATAATAAACCACTGGAGTTACCATTTCCCTTTTCTAAAATATAAATTAAGCACATTACTGAAGGTTAATTTTTTAACCTTTGTTTAAAAAAAATAGAATTCCTATGTAATTACTATAATGCATGGCTATACTCTAATTTTTTGTTATAATATACCATGATAATTATGAATGATCATGGATAAAAGACATTATTTTCAAATAGAAATCCATAGATATCATACCAATAGAGCTTGGCTGATATCTGGTAGAATTTCATATCCCAGATTGGTCCTCAAAGCCGTTCAACAGAGTTCTCCAAAAATTCTTTGTAATTTTTCCCCCAAAATTATGAAAAATGTGCATGTGCTAGCATTGGAACATAGTCATGAGTCCTCAAATTGTACATTGTGCACATCAAAACTCAGAAGTAACGTTATTCATTCATATGCTTAACGACTGATACAAGAGTTAATCAGAACTTGTATCTGGGTGTGCACTTAAATATATCCAGTCTAACCTACACAGTTAGAAAGTGTTTTGAAGTGTAGAGTTTCAAAAACCGGGCATTTCTCAATTGCAATTACACAAAAATTTGCTGAAGCATGAAGTCAAAATTTTGGTGGCTTTCTCATGAAATTAGCTTAATTTATAGAAGGTAAAATTGGGTTTAAGTTGACTTCTGCTACATATGGAAGGTGAGGTAAACGGGAGAAGGGCAATAAATGTTGGCCTATTTTCGTTTGGAATTTTAATTTCATAGGGGTCTATATATTTCATTAAAACCTTAGAGATCCTTCTGAAAGGTGGATCACAACATAGTATTGGCGCAAGTTGATTGGTCTAGAGAATGTGACTTGGATTGTGCTAGTTATGGGGTGATATAGACCATAGATTAAATCCAATGGTTAGATTTAATCTAGTGGTCAATTACCTATACTAGTGTTGTCACTCTCTAGACCATAGTACAATATTTGAATTTTGAATTCAAATGAATTGACTCTATAATTTCAAGACATCTTCATTCTCTCTACTTGGACTTGGCATAACATTTGAGAGAGAGCATAGAAAGGTAACCAAGTGGGAGCTTTCCATAACTCCGGCGAAATTCTTGGTGGCTTCCGATGGATCCTTTCTCGGTATATCCATTGTCATTCCTGTGGACGATGATGCATGATCCGGTGTGGTACAAATCTGAGCTCAACATCAAGAACACTTCATTGGTGGTGTTGAAGAAGCTTTAAGTCGTGTTTGGTTCGGTACACTTTGAGAGTTTATTATTTCGCATTGTAGTTGTAATAATTTTTTGTATACTACACTTTAAACTCAACAAATGGTATCGGAGCTTAGGCTAGTGGTAAAAAGTGTTAAAACAACCTGAAAATCGGATTGGAAGTCGAAAGGGTACGATTTTGTTCGAAAACAAGTTCAGCAGAAACTTTGAACCCATTTTCTGGAACAACTACACATATGGTGGACAAACAGAGACCACCACCAGACTCCAAACATCAAGCAGAACATTCCGGTGCAGCGCGTGTTGAACATGCGCAGGTGGTGGAGGTGGCGCGTGAGACCACGCGCAGAGAACAAAGGCGGCGCATGAGGGTGCATCATGAGGTTTCAATCAGAGGTCAAAAAAGACAGATTGTTTCTTGATGAATTTCTGACCTTCTAGTGGTGTTGGATTTCAGTTTGGTACACTGTGGAAGCAGATACAATCTTGGGCAGAAAAGTGGAAACGGAGAAACTTTTCCGTTGGCGGCTCGGTGGTGTTTCCTAGTATTTCAGTAGCTGTTGGATGACTTAGGGCAGATACTGGAGGCTTCAAATCAATAAAGACTCGCATCTCTCCTTAAAATACGAACCAATAGATTGGTTTTCGCATTCTAACGCCCTCTCGAATTTACAATTGAAATATTGTGTTATTTGCTGCCATATTGTTACTTGACTCTTGTGATATTGGTTATGTGTTACTTGTTATGATATCATCATTTATGTCATCTTAGAAAGTAATTTATATATAAATTGGTTTGAACTTGCATTTGTGTGTGGGTAAATTGGCTAAGTAAAACTTTTTTCGAAAACATTATTTTACTAATATGGCCTCTCGAGTTGAATTGGCACAATTCAATGGTAAGGGAGATTATTCCATTTGGAGCAAAAAATGAAAGCTATTTTAATTTAACAAAAAGTTTCTAAAGCTCTTGACGACTAGGAAAAATATTCCGATGTATTAAAAGCTAAACCGGATGAAATTACTAAGATGAATAAAATTGCACATAGTTTGATTATATTGCATTTATCTGATGATGTGTTAGGACAAGTTGAATGACATAAGATTGCCAAAGAGTTGTGGGAGGCACTTGACAAGCTTTTTTTGGAAAAATATCTTCCAAACAAAATACATTTTCTTCAAAAACTGTTTAGTTTTAAGCTGGACCCGGAAAAGGATCTTGAATCAAATTTGAGTGACTTTAACAGACTCGCAAGTGTTTGGCCCACAACGACAAGAAATTTGATGATGAGTATCTAGCGGTTATACTTTTAAATGCTACGCCCGAATCTTATAGAGATGTTAGGAATGCTATCACGTATGCTAGGGATACTTTGACCCAAGATATTGTGACTGATGCTTTGAGGGCTAGGGAACTAGAGCTTAAGAAAAAGTCAAGGGGTAGCTCGAGAGAAGAGCGTTTGTTTGCTAGATGGAGGAATGAGATGAGGGAGAACCATTTTCAAAGTAAGAAGGGCAGAGGAAAATCAAAGGGTAGGTCTAAGTCTAGAGATAAGAGTGGTAAGAAATGCTTCCATTGTGGCAAGTTAGGACATTTCAAGAAAGACTGTAATGACATTAAAAGGAAACAAAGACCGTAGCGAAATGATGATCAGAACTTAGTTACTGTAAGTGATTCCCTCGATTGCCTACATCTTATGACTGTGTCAGGAGATTTTGACACTGAGTTAAATGGTGCCAATGATAACATACATGTCATGAATGTTTCTAATATTGATTTTGACACTGGGTGGGTATTAGACTCAGGTGCTACTATTCATATGTGTCTTGGTAAATCTTGGTTCTATAACTATAGAGTTATGAATCCTAGAAAAGTATACTTAGGGGATGATCATACACACAATGTAGAAGGAGTAGGTGATATTGCTATTAGGATGCATGATGGCATTATCAGACCCCTTAGAGGTGTTAGGTATGTCCCGGGCCTGGTAAGGAATCTCATTTCCTTAGGCACTCTAGAAGAAGAAGGTCATGAGTTCAAATCTCATGCTGGTACTTTAAAGATTTGTAAAGGATCTCTAGTGGTTATGAAAGGTCCCAAGAAGAATGGGTTATATGTCCTTCAAGGTAAAGTCTTGAATAGTAAAGAGTCGGCATTATCTTTAGTTTGTGAAGCTCAATCAGATCTTTGGCATAAGAGGATGGGACACATTGCGAACAAAGGATTGAAATACCTTAGTGACCAAAATTTACTTGGTAAGGATAGTGTTACACCTTTAAGTTTTTGCGAGACGTGTGTTCTAGGAAAGTTACACAAGGTTAGCTTTGGGACAGGTGAACACAACACTAAGAGACCATTGGACTACATTCATGCAGATTTGTGGGGTCCTGAAAAACACCCCACAGATGGAGGAAATAGATTTTTTCTATCCATTGTTGATGATCACTCAAGAAAAGTTTGGGAATATCTCCTTAAATCCAAATCTGAAACTTTTAGTAAGTTTAAGTCTTGGCTTGCCTTAGTTGAAAATCAAATAGGAAAGGGTGTGAAAACTCTTAGGACAGATAATAGTTTAGAGTTTTGCAACTTCGAATTTGATAATTTTTGCAAGGGAAAGGGTATAATGAGGCACAAGACTGTAAGACATACCCCTCAACAAAATGGGGGTAGCAGAGAGAATGAATCGGACTTTAATGGATAAAGTCAGATGTATGATGATTAATTCTGGGCTGTCTAAAGGTTTCTAGTGTGAAGCTGTCTGCACTGCTGCCTATTTAATAAATAGGTCACCTTCTAGTTCTGTTAACTTCAAAACTCCTCAAGAGTTGTGATCTGGAAAACCCCCATATTTGTCATATATTAGAGTGTTTGGTTGTGCGGCTTATGCACATCAGGTTGAGGACAAATTGGACCCTAGGGCTACTAAGTGTGTCATGTTAGGTTATCCAGAGAGAGTAAAATGATATAGACTATGGGTTTTAGGTGTAAAGGGCATTAAGATTATTAACAGTAGAGATGTAAAGTTCAATGAACTTGATATGCCTTGTCTTAAAAACATAGTAAGTCAGAATAAACAGACTGAGGAAGGAGAATCTTCTACTGGAAAGACGATGGAATTTGAGGCGAAGAGATTAGGAGATAATCTAGAGGACTATAAAATCCAACCTCAAGAAGAATCTGATCAAGAAGCAGTGATAGAACAACCTGAACTTGAAATTCCTAAAACTATTATCCCTAATCAAGAAACATCTGCAAGTACTAATTTGGATAATTACCTATTAGTGAGGGATAGAGAGAGAAGACAAGTGAAGCCCAATTTGAAATACATCTTTTCAAATTTGATGGAATTTGTCCTAGTTTCAGGTGAAGCCTTGGAGTCAGTTGAACCGACTTCATTTGAGGAAGCGGTTAACTGTGAAAATTCTGAAAATTGGAAAAAGGCAATGAGAGAAGAGATCCAGTCTCTAAACAAAAATGAGA
Organism: Olea europaea var. sylvestris; assembly: GCF_002742605.1. Classification (NCBI taxonomy): domain Eukaryota; kingdom Viridiplantae; phylum Streptophyta; class Magnoliopsida; order Lamiales; family Oleaceae; genus Olea; species Olea europaea. The sequence continues at coordinate 16,505,480 of NC_036250.1, read as the reverse complement.
CTTGGAAGTTGGTTGAAAAACCAAAGAATCAAAAGGTAGTCCATTGTAAATGGATCCACAAGTTAAAAAAATGAGTAGGACCTAAAGACCCTTTAACATACAAAGCTAGGTTGGTTGCGAAGAGATTTACTTAGAGAGAAGGGATAGACTATAATGAGCGAAGGGATTTACTCAGAGAGAAGGGATAGACTATAATGAGGTATTCGCATCGGTTATTAAGTATAAAACTATCAGATTAGTCTTAACCTTAGTTGTCTAGTATGATTGGGAGTTGGAGCAACTAGATATTAAGACAGCTTTTCTTCATGGGGAGTTAGATGAATTGATTTACATGTCTCAATCTCAAGGGTTCGAGGTGAAAGGAAAATCAGAACTTGTGTGTTTGTTTAGAATGTCCTTATATGGTCTTAAGCAGAGTCCTAGGCAATGGTATAAGAGATTTGATGCTTATATGCTTAAAATTGATTTTAAGAAGAGTGAACTTGATGCATGTCTATATTTTAATAACTCTAAAATAGGCTGTGAAGTTTATTTATTGTTATATGTGGATGACATGTTGCTTACTAGTCCTAGTAAAGCTGAAATCATAAAGATGAAAAACCTTTTAAAATCGAAATTTGGCATGAAAGACTTAGGAGAGGCAAGACAAATCCTTGGCATGGTTATTAAAAGGAATAGGGCTAATAATAGGATGACTATTAATCAAGAGTCTTATTTGGATAAAGTGATAACCAAATTTGGTATGAAATTTGCTAAGTCTGTCAATATACCATTAGTTGTACACACGAACTTATCATTTGCACAATGCCCTAAAACTGAAGAAGGAATGCATGAAATGAGTAATGTTCCCTATACTAATGCCATTGGGTCTGTAATGTGTTCTATGATTACCATAAGATTGGACCTTGCATATGCAATTAGTTTCTTGAGTAGGTTTATGTCTAACCCAGGTAAACCACATTGGACTGCACTTAAATGGCTATTAAGATACCTATGAAAGAAGAAGTAACAAATTAGAACTTAAAGGATATGTAGATTCTGACTTTGCTTGGGATAAAGATCAGAGGAAATCTACCACTTCTTACTTCTTCACTTTAGGTGATAATTGTATCACTTGGAAATCACAGTTGCAACCTATAATTACACTCTCCAGCACTGAAGCAGAATATGTTGCATTAAATGAAGCTGTAAAGGAATGCATGTGGCTGAAACGCCTTCTATGTGAATTAAACTTATTGAATGATAATGCTATGATTTTTACTGATAATCAAAGTTCATTGATGTTGTGCAAAAATCTTATTTATCATGAACGTACTAAGCACATTGAGGTATAGTATCACTTCATTAGGGAGAAGTTAGCTTTTGGTGATTTTATTTTGCTTAAAATTGCAACTGATGATAACCCTGCAGATGTTGGAACAAAAGTACTTGCGGTTGGTAAGTTCAACAAATGTTTATCAATACTAAGTATTGATAATGGTTAATTTTTGTGTAAGTACTAAGCTGGAGTGAGCGATGATGATAAAAATAAGGCCATACTAATTTGGCGATGGATGTTATGTGATCCAAGGTGAAGATTTAAAGGTGGATCACAACATAGTATTGGTGCAAATTGATTGGTTTAGAGAATGTGACTTGGATTGTGCTAGTTATGGGATGATATGGACCATAGATTAAATCCAATGGTTGGATTTAATCTAGTGGTCAATTACCTATACTAGTGTTGTCACTCTCTAGACCATAGTACAATATTTGAATTTTGAATTCAAATGAATTGACTCTATAATTTCAAGACCTCTTCATTCTCTCTACTTGAACTTGGCATAACATTTGAGAGAGAGCATAGATAGGTAACCAAGTGGGAGCTTTCCATAACTCCGGCGAAATTCTTGGTGGCTTTCGGCGGATCCTTTCTCGGTATATCCATTGTCATTCCCGTGGACGACAGTGCATGATCCGGTGTGGCACAAATCTGAGTTTAACGTCAAGAACACTTCATTGGTGGTGTTGAATAAGATTTGAGTCGTGTTTGGTTCAGTTTTACACTTTGAGAGTTTATTATTCCGCATTGTAGTTGTAATAATCTTTTGTATACTACACTTTAAACTCTACACCTTAAATGACAAGAACAGTAGTCCATGAGCGACATATAATCTACAAACACAATCAAAAGTAATTCCTCTCATTCTTCCTACACATTTAATGCAGATTACACCTACTTCCAATTTTATTTTTATTTTTTTGAAAATTAAGCTTAAATTGAACAAGTAAATAGAAAGATGTCCAAACAAAAGTAATAATAAAAAAAATGCATAGTAGCATACTAGTAGCATCTGCAATCTCTTCGGCCCATAAATAACCAAATTGTCACTGCAATCTTTTGGCCAAGAACGATAAAATCCAGTAGGTAAATGGTTTGCAATATATTATAATTTTAATACTCATGTCGTACTCAGATAGATGTTGATACTATGTTCATAATTACAGGAAATATGCACACACTATTGAGGCAACAATCTGAACCAAGCACAATTCTTCATATATGTTCAATATATGGTGGCATTATTTAATTATGAAACAAATTTTAGAAACACAGTTTAGAGTCACATATTATCGATACAAATCTATGCATAAATCATAAAACACGAATTGTCTACATGCAAATCACCAACACAATTTTAGATTCTTAGGAAAAGTGTGATTTGTGTATAGATAAATTATCAATTAACATAATAAAATAACAAATACAATTCAACTATAATATAACTTATAGTTGAGAAGAGATTTAGAATGCAAGCCTTAAGGAGTCACGCTAAAGATGACGTCCTAAAATCATATTGCCTCCTCTTCGTGTAGGTACTTTTGGTACTATATGGCTCCAAGATGAAAATCATGTGACTCACAGCCGATTCTCCTTCTATAAGTACGACTATATGGAGATAAAGAACGAACCTTTATCAAATCTCCAAAAATTTTCAAGTTATGTTTTCTCACACCGTTTATCTCAATGAAAATCACTCCCTTTTAGAGGGATAAATTTAACCCCCACACTTACAAGAATTCAATAATTTAAAATGTATGTTACACTATAATATTATTAATTTAATTTGTATCAATTATAAATACAAATAAAAACAACAAATTAAAATGCGTTAATTTGAAAATTTAAAATTTTAATTATTTATTTTGCGACAATACAAAGGAAATGGAAATTGTATATTTTGGCAAAAAATGTAAACAAGACATAATTTTAAATCTTTCTTTACCATCCATAAGAGGCAAAACGTAAATTTAAATCTTCCTATTAAAGTAGAATTTGAATTTAAATCCACCCAAATATAAATAAGGATGCGAAAATAGTTTTGAAAATGTAAACTTACAATCAATTTTACAGCACTATTGAAAATGCTCTTATGTCTAACAAAATGTGTGTCCAATTCAATGTGTTTCATCCGAGGATGAAAATAGTATTTGATGCTAGAGCACTGGCACTTCGAATTATCACACCACAGTGTAGGCACCAATTCATGATGGAACTTTTAACTCTTTTATCTCTAGGTAGCATAGACATGAAGCGCCTAAAGCATAACCACGCACAGATTATTCTCCAGACGGGAAAACCGAACGGATAAGAGAAAAAGAGATGTCATTGTGTCTCAAAAAAAAAAAAAAAAGTACCTTCAATCAATTTCCAAATGCTTCAACTTGTCCTTTGTTAGTAACTTAGATTTAGCTCCTAAGTCCTAACCAAAAGATGAAAGCGTGTTTTGGGGTGCATTCTAAATAGTTGCTACCCCGGTTGCCTTTATCCCCTTCGGTCTGAGAAAATCATAGGTTGCGATCACACTGAGTCTGCCTTCAGCTATGTATGCGGCCAGTCTGTCCATTCACAAATTTTCCCATGTTTTCTTGTTTATAAATATCTTGGTTTTTCCTTTTTCCTTGACTTTAATGAGTCAAAATCAAACCTAATAGTATACTTACATAGTCTATCTTGGTGGTTGGTTGGACTTGTAAACTTGCCAATCATTATACTTATTTCTATGTAATTCATCTCCAGGCATAAAGTACCAATAGAATTTAGACATATAAATTGGACTTTGGAAAACCCAAAGCAGCAGCTTGTTCATGGAAGAGACCTCGAAATTTTTGGCTGACAGATGATTGTTTGGTTTCCTGCAAGTGGACGGAATCGTGAACAAATAATAAAGTAATGAATAGAGTGTCAAACCCACAAGAACTATGTATTTGATTGAGTTCAAATTAATAGCAACCTTAAACAAACAAATTTTGAGTTTTCTATTCTAATATCTAAATTATCAATTAAACTAGAAAGTGATTCAATGGGTTTCTTCAGATATGTGAAAGCATTGCTAAGATGTCGAATCTCCATTGTTATTCCATTTTTAGTGTAACAATTAAAGTGATAATTAGAAATCATTAATGTTGGTCAATGTTCCCAATTTAATTGAAAGCATCTCTCGATAGCGATCAAATATATTCACTTCATGTGACCCTTCTATATTTTGATAAAAGATGAAAACATGATAAATCCGCTAATAAGTGTTAGAACACCTTTTAAAATCATATAAAGTATAGAAGTATATCTCTATCATCTATTGCACTTTACAATATTTATTATAATGTACTTAAACCTATTCTCCGTCTCGATAATAATAAAATCAACTAACAATTCAATTGATGATCAAGTAATTAAAAAGAACGATAAAAACGATAATAAACATCCTTAAATTAAACCAAATTAAAGTCAAAATAATTAATCAAAAATTAAAAATATCACTACAAGGATTCATTTCATCCTAGTAATGTATAAAACTGGCCTAACATATTGAAATTACAAAAAAAAAAATCATATTTAAGTGAAAATAGATAACCCGATCTTTGATAAATTGAGAAGATGAAGATAAATCTTGAAATTTTAAATCTCTTCAATTATTTCCTGATGAATCTCGACTTGCGCCCTCTTTTCTTTACTGAAAAACCAAGTTTGAATCTTCACTTAATTGAATTCTTGCAAGTTCTTTTCAATTCTCTCACAAAAATTATGAATTTTCCTCCTTTAATGATGCTGATTGATGAGTATTAGAAAATGAGATGTATATGAGAGATGTAGGAGATGTCTCTTTATATTTATTCTACTGTTACGAATTTGTAGGAGTGAAAATTGGTTGATGTTAAATGTAAAAATTTGTTTTCAAAAGAGTTCCAATCAAACAAGAAAAGTTACCTTCGCACGTCGAGTCAATATTATGGTCATAATTTTCTCTCCTGATATTCGATTGAGGCGATTCAAAATGTGATGAAAATATAACTCAAAGGGCTATAATTTTGTTAGCAATAAAACTCTTCCAATTCGGATGTTTGATATGCCAAAAATGGGCCTTAATGTTCGACTAAAAATCTAGTAGACATCTTGTGTGATTGGAAATCAATTTATGATAATATTCTGATCATATTCCATTTCTTTTTAACTTTTAATTTTATCAAATTAACTCCTAGCAATCTTCAAAGTATCGTCTTGTGGTTCGAATCAATCATTGGATATTTGTAATTTGGTCTTCAAACTTTTTACTTCGCCCCATTTTTCACCCTTTTTTGCTTCTTTCTTTCAATTCAACTTCCAACCATCGAATTTTACCTAATAAATGAAACACACAATAAGTTAGGTTATAATTGCTTAAAGAACTATTAAATGTCAATATTTTTAACACGCGCAAATTTAAATATTTGCTTGTCCTCAAATAAAATCATAACCTAAGCTAACAAACGTACAAACACGTAAAATATTTTGGTTAAATAATCTGATTTTCTACCTCAGGATTTGAAATTACGATATTAAATCTACCAAAAGCTTCAATGTTACAATACCAAAGTCAATGTCCACTTTTCCAATGCAAAATTGATGTGTGTGTGAAGAATTAGTTGTTTTAATTCTCGACCCTTTGTGGTCAAATATATTCTTTCATCTCTTGTATGATTCCAACCAATTATCTTTCTTTTTACTCGTTCCCAATGTGTAACCTAAGGTTGAATTATTCATTATTATTCTAACCCTCTCTAGTTCATATGCAAGTCAACATATTAATGAATAAGGATTCTTCAATAATTTGATTGCATCTACCGCCTAGACTCTATTAGGCTAACTATCCTTTATCAAAAGTCACATTCCCTCAAGCAAGTATTTGGGACTTAATCAAGGCATTACTTCTTTCGTTTTTTTCATACACTTGTTTTTTTCTAATTTTCAAAAGTATTTTTATTTTTAAATTTTTTTCTTTTTGCATTCTCTCTCTTGAGCTTTCTAGATGTCTCGTCTAGAAGGCTTTAGGTCGATAACTCTCAAATCCGACGATTTTAGGGCACTAGGTTTTAAGGACCTTAAAGAATAAATAACCTAAGTCAAAAAGGCTTCAAAGAGAATAATTTTTTTTTATGCAATTTCCTCTCTAATTGCTTTCTATACGATCCTTGTAGCGAACTTTGGACCGATAACTCTCAAGTCAGATGACCTTAGGGCACCAAATTTTAAAATACCTTTACAAGCTTAATTGCTCGAATTATAAAGGCTTCAATGAAAATTTTCTACATTAAAACAAAAATTTATGCCTTGATTAGTGTAATGTCTCTTATCAAACACTTATTCAAGCAAATCGACTACCAACTTAAGATTTTTGCCCAATTTTATCCTATTAATCTAAGACAATCCACACACAATAACTTTTTTCATACAAGGAATTTACACTCACATTCGTATCTTCTTACAATAGTAAAATCACTTCCAAACTATACTAGATTCGGTCTTAGAATAAATAATTTAGTATGATTTAGGTAAAGCATCTTTGCTTAATCTTTCAACCTACTTAGCATATGAATTAACTTTTTTTTTTTTTTTTTTTCGGTCTACTAAAACAAACACACAAAATAAACACACAAAAACCACAAAAATATATGAAACTATAAAAAATAAAAAACTCAAATTATTTCCCAACCCCAAACTTAAAGCCGACATCCTCAATGTCCTAAAGCATAAGTAAGAATTTAAGTGGACGGGGAAGAAAATGAAGAAGGTACTCCCAAATTTTTCTGTTGAATGTGTGAGGCATTATGGGTAACGACTAGATAATCTCCTTTATCATACTTTTTCCTTGGTCTATATTGGTTTAAGTGTTCCACGACGTAATGTTCCTGTACATAGCAGTCAAGCTAAACATTAAAGATCAAATAATCATAACATGTGTTACTTAGCCCAAACAATCGAAGTAACCAACAATAAACTCAAGGGCCTAAGAAGAAACTTGATAGGATGGTAATATCCTATAAATTGAAAAGTGTCTAAGTCTAATGCAAACTAATAATGAATATATATGGTGCAGTACAGAAAGTAAAGTAAATAAAAGAAAAATCGGTTTGTCTCCCAATAAGCGCTTAGCTTATAGTCTTTAGCTTGACTATCCGGAGGGATTAATCATGGTAGTTCACGATGGAATTTTGAAACCTAACACTCATTGCAATTTTTAGCTTTACATCCTCTTTTGCCCTCAAAACCATGAATCTTTGCTCTCCTTTCGCCCAAAGCTTCTAGATGTTTAGGCTCTGTCTATTTCGAGCCTTATTGTACTTCTTCAGCAACATATTTGATATCCTCCAGTACTAATGGTTACTTCGATGGATTATGTAGTTTAAAGATCTCATATATGCCCCCCCACCTTCACAGTTAGCTTACCCTTCCCCATGTCAATCAAGGTTTGATTTACTGCTAGAAATGGTCGACGTAAGACTATTGGCATATCTTCGTCGTTTTTGAGGTCCATAAAAAGGAAGTTCGCAGTGAATATCAGTTTTTCAATCTTGATGAGTACATCCTCAATCTTGCCCCATGGGTATCTGATGCTCCTATCTGCCAGCTGCAATGTAACATTCGATCCTTTAACTTTCCCAACTCCGAGTTCCTGAAAGTAGATAAAGGCATTAAATTTACACTTGTACCTGTATCACATAAAGTATTAAAATGAAATTCTTTGCCTACTGAAATAGGTAAAGTGAAACTCCCAAGTCTTTGAATTTTGATGGCAATTTATTTTGCAGCTTTGCACTACTCTCCTCAGCCAATGCCACTTGATCCCAGTCTAAAAGCTTTCTTTTCTTAGATATCATGTCCTTCAAAAATTTTGCATACATCAGGATCGGTCAAACTACATCGATGAATGGGATGTGAAGTGGAGCTTTTTCAGCATATCTAAGAACTTCCTAAATTGATCATCGAGCTTTCCCATTTGCAGTCTTTGTGGAAAAAGTAGTGGTGGCAATAATTTTTTAGTAGGAGCAATTTCCTTAACCTTTAGGTCCTCTAATGCTCTTTCTATTAATGCTTCTTTGTTCTGCTCAGATTCCTTCAATTACTCCTTAATCGTAGTATGTATCTCTTCTTTTGTATCAACTGGTCTCTTTACATTAAACTATGACGGTTGAACTCCACTGCAGATAGTTATTGCCTCAATCTGCTCTTCTTCCACAACCTTTACTACCATTACCTACTTTTGGGATTTGTCTTTGTATCATCGGGCAATGTTCCCGGTAGTCTCTCTGAAAGTGCTTTCGCTATTTATCCCATCTGATTTTTCAAATTCTTGATAGCAACTCCTTGAACTTGCAAGGTTTTATCCGTTCTTTGCATGTGTTGAGTCGATATTTCTACTAATTTAGTACGAGATCTTCTAGTGAAGACTTCTTTTCATTCTGCTAAAATTCGGGTGGTACAATATGTTGTATTGTGATCTGAGCTCCCTAATTGTTACTTCATTGAAAGCCTAGGTAATAAGTGTTGGGATTTGGCTTGTATTATTGCCTTTGAAAATTTTGGGTACAATTTACATCTATTGTTTGACCAAAAGGAGATCATATGTTACAATCAACACTCTCATGGCTCCTCCACAATGTTTGCATCTCGGTCCCACTGTTTGGATTGCGTTTATTTGATATACCTTCCACGCCAATGATGCCAATTTTGCTGAAATTACTGTCAAAGAATCAACTTTGAATAAGCGAGCATCTTTCTTTTCACTTGTCCTTTCAGTAGGCCAAAGTGCACTAGTGAATGCCAAATCCTCCATAATTTAGTAGACTTGATCCCTAGTTCTTTTTGTGATGAAACCATCGCATGCAGAGTCTATGTCAGCCTTGCTAATCAGATTTAGACCAATGTAGAAGTATTGTACTTAAAGTCACTTCTGCAATCCATGTTGTGAGCATTGACGAAGTAACCCCTTGTATCGTTCCCAAACCTCTGAATAGTATTCTAAGTCCATTTGTTGGAAAGTAGTGGTCTCATCCCTTAGCTTCGTAATCCTTTTCAACGAAAATATTTGTTGAGGAATTTTTTACTAAATTGGTTCTATGTAGTGATGCTTTGCGGTGGACAAGTGTCTAACCACTCCATTCCTGAGTCTCTCAAGGTGTATTGGAATAGCCTCGATCTGATAGCTTCACTTGACAGCCCTGGATACTCAATAGTTGTACATATGTTTAGAAATCTTGATATATGAGCGTTGGGATTCTCTATAGCTCTTCCAAAGAATTATAGAGCATTTTGGAACATGTTGATAATATACGTCCTCGGGTGGAAGTTTGTCTAACATATAATACTGGATTAGTTTTCCACGACCGGTGGAACCATATATTCACCCATGAGGCTTGCATTTCATTAGCTGCATCTACATTTAGTTGTGCAACTTGTTTGCCATTTCTTCTTCTCTTTGTTTTTGTGTGTTTCCAACTATTATCTTCTCCGAATGTTGAATGTTCATATGATTTTTGGGTCAAATTGATTAAGATCACCGATTCTCGAACTTTGTATACAAGCTCCTGAAAAATGAAGCAAGAAACACTGTAAAATTTTTCTAATATAATAAACTAAACTAAAGAAAGAAAAGTAAAATTCAGATTAAAGTTAAAATTATCTAAAACTTATCAAAAACTATAGTATTCGGCAACGATGCCAAAATTTGATTGTTTGATTTTTCGCAAGTGGACAGAATTGTGAACAAGTAATAAAATAGTGAATAGAGTGTCAAATCTATGAAAACTATGTATTCGATTGAGTTCAAATCAATAGCATCCTTAATCGAGTAGCAAACATATTTTGAGTTTTCTATACTAATATCTAAATTATTAATTAAAGTAGAAAGTGATTTAATGGGTATCTTCAAATATGTGAAAGTATTGTTAAGATGTCGAATTCCCCTTATTATTCTATTTTTAGTGTAACAATTAAAGTGATAATTTAAAGTCATTATTATTGGACAATGTTCCTAATTTCATTGAAAGCCTCTCTCTATATGTAAGAGACATAGGAGATGTCTCTTTATAGTGTTCTGCTGTTGAGTATTTGTAGGAGTTGAAAATTAGTTGAAAATCACGTCCAAATTGATTTCCAAAAGAGTTCCAATCAAATAAGAAGATTTACCTTCGCGCGCAGATTTTTTTGTCTTTGCACAACAATTAGTATTTTGGTTATAACTTTCTCTTCTGATTTCCGATTGAAGTGATTTAAAGTGTGTTGAAAAGATAACTCAAAAGGTTACAATTTTTCTAGAGGTAGAATTTTTGCAATCCGGACTTTTACTATGCCAAACACTGGTCTTAATTTTCAACTAAAAATCTGACATATATCTTGTATAATTTGAAGTCGATTTATAGTAATATTCCGATCATATTCCATTCACTTTTAACCTTTAATTTTATCCAATTGACTCCTAGCCATCTAAAAGTAGTATTGTCTTGTGGTCTGAATTAACCATTGGATATTTGCAATTTTGTCATCAAACTTTGTACTTCGTCATTTTGCTATTTTTGGCTCATTTCTTTCAATTCAACTTCCAACCATCGAGTTTTTCCTAATAAACAAAATATAAAATAAATTAGGCTATAATTGCTCAAAAAACTATTAAATGTCAATATTTTTAAGTCTAAATAAGTTTATAAAATACACTTATCAATAGATTGTGAATTTAGGCAGTGTACCCATTTTATCCTATCAGTTATAATTAAGGGAGCAATTCAAAAATAAATTTAAAAAGGTTTATTAATTTCAAACACTTATAACTTTTTCATTTTCAAAATATAGTTTTTAATTTAACAATTATATATATATATATAATTTTTTTATTTCTTTTAACACAATGTATTTTATTGTTATACAACTTGTTTCTTCCACCACCGTTGCCGTCGCCACTAATGACAAATTGTCTTACATATTTAACAATCAATCTTCATGCCATCACCCCTACTACTTATAATAGACCTTTTTACTCTCATTGCTACAATAGTTGTTCCAACCACTAATAATAAACATTGTTATAGTCTATCACCGCCACAGCTTAACATTGATTATCATCTATAATTAATTGCGTAAATTCAGTTCGGCTCTGATAAGAATTAAAGTTGAGAATCAATTAGTTCTAGTCCGGTTCTCGATTAAAACATCCACATCCAGAAACTTTCTATAACCTGATTTACACATATACTAATTAGTTAGACTCGGTATTTTATTTTTTAATTGAAAATTTTTGTTTTTTAACTCTTCAAAATGGATGCAAATTTTAATTTCTTTATTATAGGTACAAATTCTAAATTTCTTGGTTCTGTAAGCTACCACTATGAGTTGTAACTATCTTTTGACGTAATCGTTTGTTTGTAGAAATCGAGATGGGCATTGTTACATGTACCCGAGCGTTTACACGCCCCTCACATGGGGGGCGGGTTCCACGCATTTATTGTGCGTGGACCCCGCCCCCAATGTGAGGGGCGGGTAATCGGTCTTGTAAACGCCCTGGTACAAACAGCATAATTCAATCGAGATTCATCTTACTCCTATGCCTAACTTTTAGTCTAATTTATAATAATTTTGACTCCAACTTTTTGCACTTTTTTATCCTTGTTAAATATTATGGCTTAAGATATTTAAAACTCCATTTCTATTGGTTACTAAATCTTAGAACTTTAAATTGAAGGAACCGAATCAATCAACAGGTCTATTTTGATTCCATTTCGTTATCTTTAAAATCAACGAAATTGGACTATGTCCATTCCTACTTTGGCAACTGAATCTCAAATAGTTGCGTTATCTTATTATAACTAATGTTGCCATCACAAAATCAAGAATCGACAAGCCAATTCTTGAACTTTCATTCATTCGGTGTTATTTAAATTTTGTCCTTTTATCTTGTGAACATCTTTCTAGAGCGTGCTTATACATGAATACAATTCTCCATTGGTTAAAATTGACCAAAGTGTGTTTCATTTTCAGTCATTTATTAACCAGCCATTCCGTGAGCTTTCTTATTGTTATTGTAATGGGCATCCATCATTTAAGTAATCTCTGGAACATGCTTATGCATACTTGGGGCAATTGTCTATTTCTTGAAATCGTATTCGTCCAGCAAGTTTTTAATCATTAAATTTCATTTGGTGACATTGAAATCAAATCGAGTCAAGTCGATTAGAGTGATTAAACACATAATTTTAACTCAATCAAGTTACAAATGAATCACCAAGGTATTTACTTCTGATATTATATTGGTAAAAACAAATTCATCCAACTCATGCTCGAATTTTGTTTACATTATTGAACTTTATATCATCCTGATCGAGTTACTAAACATATAGTTTTAATTTTCATCTACTTGATGCAGTAGGAGAAATGATACTGTTTAATTTTTAATTTTTATTGCCTTGATTTATCATTATTTTACACGTTTTATTTGTTTTTAAATTAGACTCTATTTTATTTTTTTATTTATTTATTTTTTGGGGTGAAGTAGGTTTTGATTTATGAGTTTTACTATTTAAGATCTCATTATAGCTTTATTGTTTCTCAGTGGTTTATTGAATAATTTTTTTCTACCATATTTCAACATTCCTTGAAATCAACAATTTTGTTGATAAAAAATCTATTCTCGATATTCATTATTGATCGTCAAGTATCCGATATTCTTATAAATGTTTTTTTGCTTCCGACTGTCATAACCCCTTCACTATCTTGTCCATATTTAAAAGAAATTAATGAAAGTACTAACAGACACTTCTATTGATCAATATATATATTTTTATCAACATTAACATAACACCCTGATTTGAAGCTTTAACCATTAAATTTTCACTCATTTTAAGTGAATGCAAGGCCGACTTTCAAACATCAGTAAAAACAATTATATTGATTACATCTCATATAAATGTTATTTGTAATTCATTCATCTCTCTTCGATCCTTTAACCTTGACTTTTCACATTTTTAAGGTAAGGCCGGCTTTTAAATATCGGTAAAACTAAAAAAAAAAAGTCTTGTGGAAAATTTTATGGTGATTAAGATTACAACCTTAAAATGTTGCAATAAGTTAATAGGTATATGTAACTGTCATTAAATTACCTAAAAATTATAGCTGACTCATCTATTATTAATCATTGTTTAAAGAAAAATGCTAAGTGACTTATACAGCCCTGTCACAAAAAGTGGGACTCATGATTAAAATAATATCGAGCTCCACCTCCTAGTGTGAGAGAGCTGTCATAATTGACGTCAAAGCAACTGTACCTGTAGCATGCTTCACAAATTAATTAAAGATAGGTAGTTAAATTATGCCCCTGTTTGATATACATTTTTTTTAAATGTATTTTTCTTTCTCTTCTTTTCAACCACACATTCTTTATTAAAATATTATACGTAAATTAAAAAAAATTCTTATTTTTCAACCACAAACTTCTCATCAAGTTACTATTTTAAAATGTATTTTTACATAAAAATGACAATCAAACACCCCCCTATATATAGAAAATTTTCTTAAAATCATTTTGGTCGGTGCTAATTAGAGCCTCACCCCAAAAAATTGATTTTTTTACTGTTATTCACTATATCAACCGTAATTTTTGACTTCTTCTTTCACAGGTGGACCCCACTTTTCTTTTAACGGTCAAAAATCAATTCTCAAAATTCCTTCCAAAGGGGGCCTTAGTCTATTTCCAACTCATGAAAAGACCACACCCCATTTGCAAACGAAATTATTAAAATTAGATTTTCAATAAATTTTTATAAAAATTGATGAAATATATAATTGAAAAGTTGTAAATTTTATGAAATATATGATGAAAATAAACTTTTATACTTTGACATAAATTAAAATATCTATTTTAATTGGAATCTGCTATAATGATAGTGCCAAATGACAGGCCCTGTCAACAGGCCGAGGTGGCTGTCCTTTGACAAGACCTGCTATAGTGACTCTAAATGGCAAAACCCATTTTAATTTTCGCAAAACGGGGCTATATAACCATAAGCGTATAAGAATTTCCTTCACACAAACCAAAGAAAATGTCTCTTCTTTCTTCTTACAATCCCAAACCACACGTGGTTCTGTTTCCATTCATGTCCAAAGGGCATACTATCCCCCTCCTCCAACTTGCTCGCCTCCTCCTCTGTCGCGGCTGCGCTTTAACCCTCTTCACAACCCCGGAAAATCGTCCGTACATCGTTCAATCTCTCTCCGGCGATGATATTACCATCATAGACCTTCCATTTCCGGGAAACATTCCCGGAATACCTCCTGGAATTGAGAGCACGGACAAACTCCCGTCCATGTCTCTCTTCTTCTCCTTTGCCAGAGCCACGAAACTCATGCAGCCCTATTTTGAAGGCGCGCTGCAAAAAATTCCTCACGTCACCTGTATCGTATCAGATCTGTTCCTCCATTGGACGGTGGAATCCGCCATAAAATTTGGCGTTCAACAGCTGGGATTCGATGGTATGAGCAACTACGTCAATTCAATTAACAGAGATGCAGTTATTAATGGATTACTGTCATTACACGAGTCCGCCGACGAACCTTTCACTCTCAGCAGCTTTCCATGGATTAAGCTCACCAGGAATGACTTTGACTACCCGTTTAATCAACGGCACCCGTCAGGTCCTCTATTCGACTTCATAATGGAGATGGGCATAGCCCTCTCCAAAAGCTATGGCCTACTGGTGAACAGTTTCTACGAGCTCGAGCCACTGTACGTAGAGTACTGGAACCGTGAGTCTAAAGCAAAAGCATTCTGTGTCGGGCCCTTGTGCATGGCCCGACCACCAAAAATGGAGCCGGTATTGCACCAGGAATGTAGATGGATTAAATGGCTGGATCAAAAACTGGCAAAGAAAAAACCAGTTCTGTACGTTGCATTCGGGTCCCAAGCAGAAATATCATCAACACAATTAACAGAAATCGCTCGTGGCCTGGAAGAATCGAAAGTGAGCTTCTTGTGGGTGGTGAGAAAGAGTGGAAGAGAATTAGGTGACGAATTTGAAGACAGGATAAAGGAAAGAGGAATCATAGTAAAAGAATGGGTTGATCAGAAACGGATTCTTGAACACGAAATCGTGCAGGGATTTCTGAGTCATTGCGGCTGGAACTCGGTTTTGGAGAGCATAAGCGCAGAAGTTCCGATACTGGCATGGCCAATGATGGCGGAGCAACCCCTGAATGCAAAAATGGTTGTGGAAGAGATTAAAATCGGGTTACGGGTCGAAACAGTTAATGGGTCGGGTAACAAATTTGTGCAGGCGGAGAGCTTCAAGAATAAAGTGAAAGAACTTATGGAAGGAGAAAAAGGAGAAGAGGTGAGGAAGAAGGTGAAGCAAGTGGCAGGGCCGGTCCTGTGATAATGGAGGCCCGAGGCGAGGTCCGTAAATTGGGCCTCCGGACGAAATCAACGTAAAAATTTACGTAAAAATCTAGTAACATTTTCAATTATGTACGCAAAAATTTGAGCATTACAAGTTTACGAAAACAATACAAAATTAAAATAACATCCGAAATCCAAAACTATCCCAAAAAAAAAAAAAAAAAAAAAAAAAAAAAAAAAAAAAAAATTGAAGCAAAATTGGGCCCCCTAAGGGTTTTGGGCCTGAGGCTAAGGCCTCAAATGCCTCAGCCCAGGACCGGCCCTGGCAAGTGGCCGAGGCAGCAAGGAACTCCATGATGGAGGGAGGCTCGTCTTGGCATACACTAAACCAACTCATTAAAGAGATTTATTTGCAAAATCAGCCAGAAAAATAAATAGAAGTTACTTTTAAATAAAATTTTGTTTTCATAAATAATCGAGTAATTTAATTTTGTTCATAGTTTGAGTGCAAGTAGTCACCTTGCTGCAAAATTATACCAGTGGAGAGTAATGGGAGTAAAGAAGTTGTGGCATGTTTGGACTAATTATAAAGTTGCTTTAAGAAGTATGTTTTTGCATTATGCTAAACGTACAGATTTCTTTCATAGAATGGTTTCGTAAATAATAACACATGGAAAAAAATCATCGACCAAAAAAAAAAAAAAAAAGAATGATGTGCTGCTGTGTAGGAAATCTGTAAAACTTTCCTCGTACGTAGGAATAATCCTTAATTCATATGGTCTACAAATAATCAGTTTGCTTTTATTTTGACTTGTGCCCACAAATTTTGAGGACATCGAACTGTCAAGAGGCTGAAACAATGGAGCCTAAACCGGCAATGTGGAAGGATTTCTTATTTGTAGTCAAATGATCTGCTCGATTAGTTCTTTAAGTTGTTTAGGTCCCTATTTGACCTCATTTTTTGAAATGAAAATAGCAAGAATAATGTCTTTTTGAAAAATGAGTGGTTGAAAAAGAGTGAAAAGTTCTTGATATACGCATAATATTATTTTATGAAAAATTGTGTGATTGAAAATAGAAGAGAAAAATGAAATGTAATTTAGCCCCCGTTTGATCCTCATTAATTTTCATTTCATTTCATTCCATTACATTGCATTTTATTTTTCTCTCTCCTATTTTCAACCGTACAATCTTCCATAAAATAATATTATACGTAAATCGAAAAACTTTCCTTCTATTTCAATTACTCATTTTCTTAAAAAAAAAAAAAATACTATTTCACATATTTTCATTTCAAAAAAATGGGGCCTAATGGGAGCTAAGAGAGTGAGTCGTGGTCAAACCGATTTGATACTTCAATTAATTATTGATAAGCACGCTTTATTGACTCAATTACTTGGTGCAATAATTCATCCACGCCTAGCAGAATGTATCCACACAAGAAGCTGGTGAGTCATTAAATGAGATATTTAACCCATCAATATCAAGAACGTGACACATGAGAAGGTCCTTCACGCTTTAGGGTCAAGGTTTCACATGGAAATTCCTTTCTAAAGAGGTGTCGGTTACGTACTGAAATAATTATTCTCCACTTAGGCCCCATGGCATGCCCAAGTATCGTTGAACATTCGTACCTCAATCATCGAGGTACAATTGAATGAAAACTACGTCGATGACTAAAACTCCATTAAGCAACAAAATGGGCAAAATCCTAAAACTCGGCTAGAAACATGTTGGAAGCTTCATCCAGCAAAAGGACATAATTTTTTCTGAATTTTCTCTCAACATGTGTGTAATCCAATCACTCGAAGATCCTTTATGTGACTTATATATATTTGTGTATTTCCATTATTTTATATATAAAGAGATTCCAATTGGGCAAAGGGGGACTTATCTTTTATAAAATTATATTTGTGACATTCAAGTTTTATGTTAAGTCTGAAAATTTGGATTTCAAATTAGAAGCCTCCCTCTTTAAATAAATTAAAAAATAACTAAAGGATTAATTATTATACGTTTGATAGTTATATTCACACCATATTTTAATTGCATTAAATTAACTTTTATGTATTATCACACGTGTATAATTATTTTCTTTCTACATCACATTCTTATTTATAACATTCCATTAATCAGAATATCTTGTTCTTTGTTATAAAACTAAATAGAAAGAAAGAAAATATAGAGAAATCAATAGATTTGTGCATATTATTAAGAACTAATACCCTATATTTATAGAATCCAAAATAAGAGTTACAATTGAAATGAAATAGATCTTCTAGATTAGATAAAACTTATCTATGTATCATGATGACATTAAATAATCATCAATAATTATCTCATTATTTTACAACTCTTCCCCTTTGATGATTATTTGTATAATAACTATCTCATTGAAACATGTTTGACAAAAAATAAAAAATAAAATAAAATCTGATGGGACAAAAATGCCAACAAATAAAAAAAGAGTACAAATAATTTGGAATAATAAATTGCTTTCTCTTTAAAATCTTGTCAATAAAATCCAATAAGACAAAACTTGATCGAAAGAAAAAGAGTACAAATACCCCCCTCCCCCGGATTTCAACTCTTGTATCAAGCTATTCATGTCTCGTACATCAATATCTTCAAAATTACAACTTCAGATGAAGCATGTCTCATGTTATCTTTCATAGTCTTCAAATAACACCTTCTTCATAAGAGATATTTATCATCCTTTAATAACTGTGATAACATGATGATTTGAAAATAGTTCTTGGTGATCTCGTCGAGCGTTTCACATAAGAGTATACTTCTTGAGGGTAAATGCCTTGTAGGTTAAGGATATCATTATACAAAAAATATGCCTCAATAAAACCTTATTAGGAAAAACCATGTGATAAAAATCCTAATGAATGAAAAAGAGTACATAATTCATTTGAATACGCTATAAAAGTCGTTTCATTAAAAACCTTGTCAGGAGAATCCAATGAGACAAAACCTTGGTCAAGAAAAAAGAGTACAATGTATATTTACTCCCCCTCATGATAATATCACTTGAATTATGCTTCAAGCATATTAAATCTTTCAAGGTAACATTAGTAGCCACGCCAGATGCATTGGCTATAATCAAATTCTTAATATGTATATCAAATTTCATGCATTGTCACTTTAATGAAATAGAGACTTGTAATTACATCCACCACATGATAACTTATCTATTTATATAAATCTTCACGACATTTATTATGTAAAAAGTTGTATATTTCATATTAGGACTTTACTTTTTCATTTTCATTTTGCATAAATATACACCTTTTCGTGTTCGGATTATAGATCCAGAAATTTCAGGTTTTTCTAGTAAGTTCAATTTTACTAGGAACACATCCATTTTATTTTGCCAATCATTATTTTGATTTATGACAAAATTGATTTCGATATCCTTGATATTCATAATATAATATAGTACATCACCTGCAAAAATATTGTCGACAATTCTTCTTTTCGATTATATTTCTTTTTCCATAATGACAAAATTTATTGAGATGTCTCAACTTTCAACATATCAGGTAACGAACCTCTTCTGAAATTTTATAATTTGTTATGTCTAAATACTCATCAAAAGTATATGCCTTCTTCATTGGGACCATCTTTGCTAATTGCTTCATCTTCATTTGAATTTTTTTTTTTTATTAGAATCGAATGCTTCCATGCTTCAAGCATAACACAAATATGTCAAATATAATGTTATCAAATTACCCTCTTAGGATATCAATTTGTATTGGAACATTTAAAATTTGTGCGTGAAATATTGTTTTTTTCTTTGATCAATAAATGCATCTAAATAAATTATATTTCTAACTTCTTATTCGAGTGATCTTTTATGAGAATTTAGATGATGATACATTTATACATTATTTTCAACTTCTTAATTCCTCCCTCTAATACTAAGAGAATCATTCAATTAAATTGAGAATAAGCAAATTGTGCTATCAAATATCACCCATTTGAGAAAATGGTTAAAACTCCGTATTTATTTTCAACATTCTTTACTTTCCATCTTAGTGCATTATGGTGGTTTAATTTTACGCTGCACTGTGAAAATAATTAGATGAAAAAAACTAGGCTCTCACCGTAAACTAATTATAACGGGAGAACTATGATTTTGACATGATGAAATAAAAATAGGAATATACTTTGTTCTCAATTAAATTAATTGGAAGCTTTTAACAAACAATTTATCAACATCCCAACAAACACTCATTAAAATGTTGAGATTTATGCCCACTAGCATTAGCAAGACTCAATTTTTTATTGTATAATTTGAAAATTATGTTCATAATTTAAAATTTGAGTAGTAACTTTGCAAACTTTAGGTTGCAAACACTATACAATCATCTAGTATATGTATCAAATCTATTAAATACAAATAATATTTAGATGATCAACGTGAAAGATATGAGGGCCCTTTTATCATCATGATTAATTTTTTGAAATATAGGGAATTCAGTCCCTGTTTTAACTATTGATGATCAATAAAATAATTTCACGAAAGAGAACAAACATCATATAGAATTTCATTGGATTGAAAAATCTTTTGGTTCTTTAATGATTATCCATTTGAATTTTTTTCGGCATCATTGTTGGTCCAGTGATTGTCCAACTGGTCATGCCAAACAATAAAATTGAATTGAACTTTTGGTTCCGTATAAGATATAATACAGTTACTTAATTTTAAAGAATATGATTAAATATTATATAATTATATAATGATCAATGTTCACATGACTTAAGTCGTATGTTTTCCTTTAGGGATAAAAACAAATTCATAAATTATACATGATATATTCTTCAAAATATGTGTTATTTCAAGAGCATGTTGTATTTTATTATCGCTTCTTTAAGAGCAATATCAATATTCATTTAAAATATTGGAATCGTGGTGTTATGCTCTCTAGAAACAATAACATGTTATTATTCAAAATAATAAATTGTATAAAAATTTACTTTTCAAGAATAAAAACATAATTTATGTTAGATCGTATTTAATTATGCTCTTCGGGAAAAAGTAAAGTCTAACTAAAATATCTGTCAATAATAGTGTGCAACTTCAGGAGCAATAATATTCCTTCTAGAATATTAATAATATTGTGCAATATCATGAGTACCAATAAATTATTGTTTAAAAATATTAACTTTTCATGAGTATGTTTTCTAGACAAATATTAATATTTGTAGAATTGTACTTCTTCGGGAGTACTTCGTATTTTACTATTGCTTCTTCAATAGCAATTAATCAAACTTTATATTTTATTATTGCTTCTTCAAAAGTAATAAATCAATATCTTCATTCGAAAATTAAAAAATTGTAATTTATGCTTTTCATGAACAACACATCAACATTTTTCTGAAATATTGAAAATTATAATTCTTGCTCTTTGGGATTAAATAATATATTTTCTGGAATATTAATAGTGTTGTACTCTTCGGGATCAACAACGAATTATTATTTAAAAATACGAACTTTTCAAGAACGTGCTTTCTAATAGAATATAAATATTTCGAGATTAGTGCTTCTTTAGAAGCAATTATCTTCATTTAGAATATTAACAGTGTTGTACTACTTCAGGAGCACCAACAAATTATTTGTAATAAAGAGGCTTTAGAAACTAAAATTATAAACTATAATATGTATTTAAAAAAAATATGAACTTCATAATTAATCGAATGATAAACAAGAAACAAATAATTAAATACATCACATGCAATTTTTTAATGAAAAAATAATCGTCATATTTTTATTTATTTATTTTTTAATTATGGAACAAAAATTATGGAATCAATTGCCTGTTGCACAAATATGAATTTTTGATTTGCCTATTGCATTGAACTTAGCTGGATGGTTCCGCGATGATTAAAGGCGCTATATTTCAACATCCTATACTTCAAATACTTTTCTTTTATTTCTGAAAAATCCCTCTGTAAATTGGATAATTTGGGAGCAAAAGTCTACCCACGAAACTTGAATACAATATACGTACGTGGCAGTCAATTCACCCACTTTCAATCCCCCCCTTTTTTCACAATTTTCAATATATATATATATATATGAGAGAATCAGAAAAAAGAATTCATTTGACGGGGCAAGTTTCATGTATTGGGATTATTGTGCTAATAACGTGTTATAAAACTAAAAGAAAGAAAGAAAATATAGAAAAATCAGTAGACTTGTGTGTATTATCAAGAACCAATACCCTATATTTATATGTCCAAAATAAAAGTTATAATTGAAATAAAATAGATTTTCTAGACTGGATAAAACTTATTTATGTATTATGATAACACTAAATAATCATCAATAATTATCTCATTATTTTACAATATCCTTAATTATGATTTTAGTTAAAAAAATATTGTTAACGTGCTTTAAAACGATGGTCAAATATTTAATCTCATTTTCGCATTATTATTTGTTTTGCTTTTCTAAAAGTACAATAGACAAAAGAGTCTTTTTATTCTATATTAAAGAAAATTTTGGAATGAAACTATAAGCAGGACCGATTTATATTGACTTAAGAATAAGAATTGATTAAAAAAAGTTTGGGATATAAATGTGACAACATGTAAAATTTATGAATTTTTTTATGTAATATAAAAATATGGTGTGTAGTTATTAAAAATTGTGGTTTGGGTATGTTGAGATTCGTCATCTTGACATAATTGATATCCATCCATGCTCATCACTTCAGTAGACATAAACGAGAGGCCAAAAATTGACGAAGATCAACTCCTAACATGGTGGCACTCTCCTCTCTCCAAACTCAACTCCATTCTTCTGCAAATGCCCACCTTGTCCCCTTCTCCTCCTGCAAACCCACCTCGCCATTTTTGCTATACTTCCGTAGAACTCCCAGGAGGCCCCAGGGCTCTAAACCAAATGGAGTTTATGCTTATATGGAAGAAAAGAATTCCATTTCAAGTTTTGCTAATAAGGTCATCGGTTCACTCCCTGTTGTCGGGCTTGTAGCCAGGATTTTTAGTGACGAAGGAGGCGTTGGAGGCGATTTTATTGATTTTGCGGAATTCAGAAGAAAGGTTGGAAAGAAATGCTCCATTAATGATTCTAGAGCTTTCTATGAGTTCAAAGATCGACGTGGCCGGGTACTTCTTCTCTCAATTTTATTTTTTTCCCCCTGATTTTCATTCCTGAAATACCCAAATTTATTCTTAAAACCGGCTTGAAAGGGAGGTTGCCTAGCAGGCTGTAACAAGACTTCACTGGCCCAGTCTTGCAGAAAAGTAGTCCACTCTTGATCGCCCCGACATAAAAAGCATCCCTAGAAGGGTGTCTAAATTCTGTTATAACCTTAAATAGGCAGAACTCGCACTGATAGTGTTGGAATTAATTGAATTTGATTTGGGTTTGATTTGGGTTTAAAATATTAAATGTAATATTTAATGATATGGGTCATTGCAATTAATTTAAGTGAATTGGAAAAGTCTCCAATATAGGCCCATATGTTGATAAGCCCATTTTAAGTGGTTTTTATATGGAAAGGAGTCCCACATCGAAAGTTTACAAGAAAATAGTCTTGTTTATATAGTGGGTTGTGTAAATAATATATAATTTAATATGTTACCTACCACTTGGCTAACTTTAGCTAGCCAAAGGCTAGCAAACTAGCCAAAGGCTAGTCACCACTAGAGTGGTGCTTCGCACCACTAGCACCATTCCCCGGACCCGGACCCGGACCCGGTCCCGGTCCCGGCACGCGCACGTCGCAAAGTACGCATTGGGCGCTTTAGAGGCGCACTTGGCACTTCGCACGTACGCATCGTCGCGAGGAGCTGGGGAGCCTTATAGTTTTCGGAAATGGACTCGTGGTTCGATGACGTGGCAGCACAAGGCTCGATGAGTTGGCATTCTAGGTGGCGCACGAGTGGTAGGTCGCGTCCCTTCGTCCTGCATGGCGGTTAGGTGTACGCATGGCATCCGTATGGCTGTGACTGTTCAGAAATTGGTGAATAGGCATGATGAATGGACACTTCACTTCATGGTTCAATCTGGGCCGTCAGATCATAAAAATAGTGCGATCCAATGGCTAAGACGAATCAGACCAAGTGGTGCACCAATTCCTGAAATGTCACACACCTGTTCCATGAGACACTTCAATCTCTATAAATAGGGACCCCAGATTCGTTTTTTGACACACCAAATCAATTACCAATTGAATTGATTTCTAAATTCTTCTATCTCCATATTCTGCTCATAAAAAATCTCTTATACTTCCGTCGTTATTCCGTTCAAGTACGATCATTCATTACTTCTCATCAAGTTACTATTTTAAAATGTATTTTTACATAAAAATGACAATCAAACACCCCCCTATATATAGAAAATTTTCTTAAAATCATTTTGGTCGGTGCTAATTAGAGCCTCACCCCAAAAAATTGATTTTTTTACTGTTATTCACTATATCAACCGTAATTTTTGACTTCTTCTTTCACAGGTGGACCCCACTTTTCTTTTAACGGTCAAAAATCAATTCTCAAAATTCCTTCCAAAGGGGGCCTTAGTCTATTTCCAACTCATGAAAAGACCACACCCCATTTGCAAACGAAGTTATTAAAATTAGATTTTCAATCAATTTTTATAAAAGTTGATGAAATATACAATTTAAAAATTGTAAATTTTATGAAATATATGATGAAAATAAACTTTTATACTTTGACATGAATTAAAATGTCTATTTTAATTGGAATCTGCTATAATGATAGTGCCAAATAACAGGCCCTGTCAACAGGCCGAGGTGGCTGTCATTTGACAAGACCTGCTATAGTGACTCTAAATGGCAAAACCCATTTTAATTTTCGCTAAACGGGGCTATATAACCATAAGCTTATAAGAATTTCCTTCACACAAACCAAAGAAAATGTCTCTTCTTTCTTCTTACAATCCCAAACCACACGTGGTTCTGTTTCCATTCATGTCCAAAGGGCATACTCTACCCCTCCTCCAACTTGCTCGCCTCCTCCTCTATCGCGGCTGCGCGGTAACCCTCTTCACAACCCTGGAAAATCGTCCGTACATCGTTCAATCTCTTTCCGGCGATGATATTACCATCATAGACCTTCCATTTCCGGGAAACATTCCCGGAATACCTCCTGAAATTGAGAGCACGGACAAACTCCCGTCCATGTCTCTCTTCTTCTCCTTTGCCAAAGCCACGAAACTCATGCAGCCCTATTTTGAAGGTGCGCTGCAAAAAATTCCTCACGTCACCTGTATCGTATCAGATCTGTTCCTCCATTGGACGGTGGAATCCGCCATAAAATTTGGCATTCAACAGCTGGGATTCGATGGTATGAGCAACTACGTCAATTCAATTAACAGAGAAGCAGTTATTAATGGATTACTATCATTACACGAGTCCGCCGACGAACCTTTCACTCTCAGCAGCTTTCCATGGATTAAGCTCACCAGGAATGACTTTGACTACCCGTTTAATCAACGGTACCCGTCAGGTCCTCTATTCGATTTCATAATGGAGATGGGCACAGCCCTCTCCCAAAGCTATGGCCTACTGGTTAACAGTTTCTACGAGCTCGAGCCACTGTACGTGGAGTACTGGAACTGTGAGTCTAAACCAAAAGCATTCTGTGTCGGCCCCTTGTGCATGGCCCGACCACCAAAAATGGAGCCGGTATTGCACCAGGAATGTACATGGATTAAATGGCTGGATCAAAAACTGGCAAAGAAAAAACCAGTTCTGTACGTTGCATTCGGGTCCCAAGCAGAAATATCATCGACACAATTAACAGAAATCGCTCGTGGCCTGGAAGAATCGAAAGTGAGCTTCTTGTGGGTGGTGAGAAAGAGTGGAAGAGAATTAGGTGACGAATTTGAAGACAGGATAAAGGAAAGAGGAATCATAGTAAAAGAATGGGTTGATCAGAAACGGATTCTTGAACACGAAATCGTGCAGGGATTTCTGAGTCATTGCGGCTGGAACTCGGTGTTGGAGAGCATAAGCGCAGAAGTTCCGATACTGGCATGGCCAATGATGGCGGAGCAACCCCTGAATGCAAAAATGGTTGTGGAAGAGATTAAAATCGGGTTACGGGTCGAAACAGTTAATGGGTCGGGAAACAAATTTGTGCAGGCGGAGAGCTTGAAGAATAAAGTGAAAGAACTTATGGAAGGAGAAAAAGGAGAAGAGGTGAGGAAGAAGGTGAAGCAAGTAGCCGAAGCAGCAAGGAACTCCATGATGGAGGGAGGCTCGTCTTGGCATACACTAAACCAACTCATTAAAGAGATTTATTTGCAAAATCAGCCAGAAAAGTAAAGAAAAGTTACTTCTAAATAAAATTTAGTTTTCATAAATAATCGAGTAATTTAATTTTGTTCATAGTTTGAGTGAAGTAGTCACCTTGCTGCAAAATTATACCAGTGGAGAGTAATAGGAGTAAAGATGTTGTGGCATGTTTGGCCTAATTATAAAGTTTGCTTTAAGAAGTATGTTTTTGCACCATGCTACATGTACATATTTCTTTCATAGAACGGTTCCATAAATAATAACACATGGAAAAAAATCATCGACGAAAAAAAAGAAAAGAAAAGAATGATGTGCTGCTGTGTAGGAAACCTGTAAAACTTTCCTCGTACTTAGGAATAATTCTTAATTCATAGTCTACAAATAATCGGTTTCCTTTTATTTTGACTTGTGCCCACAAATTTTGAGGACATCGAACTATCAGGGGGCTGAACCAATGGAGCCTAGATCGGCAGTGTGGAAGGATTTCTTATTTGTAGTCAAATGATCTGCTCGATTAGTTCTTTAAGTTGTTCAAGTCCCTGTTTGACCCTATTTTTTGAAATGAAAATAGCTAGAATAATGTCTTTTTGAAAAGTAAATGGTTGAAAAAGAATAAAAAGTTTTCAACTTACACGTAATATTATTTTATGAAAGATTGTGTCATTGAAATAGGAAAGAGAAAAATAAAATGTAATTTAGCCTTCGTCTGGCCCTCATTAATTTTCATTCCATTATATTCTACTTTTCTCTCTTCTATTTTTAACCACATAATCTTTCATAAAATAATATTATACGTAAATCGAAAATCTTTCCTTCTTTTTCAACCCTCATTTTTCAAAAAAAAAAAAAACTATTCCATCATTTTTAATTCGAAAAAATGGGAGTCAAACGGGAGGTAAGAGAGTGAGTCGTGGTGGAACCGATTTGATACCTCAATTAATTGATGAGCACACTTTATTGACTTAATCACTTGGTGCACTAATTCATCCACGCCTAGCAAAATGTATCCACACAAGAAGCTGGTGAGTCATTAAATGAGATATTTAAGCGGGTTCAGTGAAGAACCCATCAATATCAAGAACGTGTCACATGAGAAGGTCCTTCACGCTTTAGGGTCAAGGTTTCACATGGAAATTCCTTTCTAAAGAGGTGTCGGTTACGTACTGAAATAATTATTCTCCACTTAGGCCCCATGGCATGCCCAAGTATCGTTGAACATTCGTACCTCAATCATCGAGGTACAATTGAATGAAAACTACGTCGATGACTAAAACTCCATTAAGCAACAAAATGGGCAAAATCCTAAAACTCGGCTAGAAACATGTTGGAAGCTTCATCCAGCAAAAGGACATAATTTTTTCTGAATTTTCTCTCAACATGTGTGTAATCCAATCACTCGAAGATCCTTTATGTGACTTATATATATTTGTGTATTTCCATTATTTTATATATAAAGAGATTCCAATTGGGCAAAGGGGGACTTATCTTTTATAAAATTATATTTGTGACATTCAAGTTTTATGTTAAGTCTGAAAATTTGGATTTCAAATTATAAGCCTCCCTCTTTAAATAAATTAAAAAATAACTAAAGGATTAATTATTATACGTTTGATAGTTATATTCACACCATATTTTAATTGCATTAAATTAACTTTTATGTATTATCACACGTATATAATTATTTTCTTTCTACATCACATTCTTATTTATAACATTCCATTAATCAGAATATCTTGTTCTTTGTTATAAAACTAAATAGAAAGAAAGAAAATATAGAGAAATCAATAGATTTGTGCATATTATTAAGAACTAATACCCTATATTTATAGAATCCAAAATAAGAGTTACAATTGAAATGAAATAGATCTTCTAGATTAGATAAAACTTATCTATGTATCATGATGACATTAAATAATCATCAATAATTATCTCATTATTTTACAACTCTTCCCCTTTGATGATTATTTGTATAATAACTATCTCATTGAAACATGTTTGACAAAAAATAAAAAATAAAATAAAATCTGATGGGACAAAAATGCCAACAAATAAAAAAAGAGTACAAATAATTTGGAATAATAAATTGCTTTCTCTTTAAAATCTTGTCAATAAAATCCAATAAGACAAAACTTGATCGAAAGAAAAAGAGTACAAATACCCCCCTCCCCCGGATTTCAACTCTTGTATCAAGCTATTCATGTCTCGTACATCAATATCTTCAAAATTACAACTTCAGATGAAGCATGTCTCATGTTATCTTTCATAGTCTTCAAATAACACCTTCTTCATAAGAGATATTTATCATCCTTTAATAACTGTGATAACATGATGATTCGAAAATAGTTCTTGGTGATCTCGTCGAGCGTTTCACATAAGAGTATACTTCTTGAGGGTAAATGCCTTGTAGGTTAAGGATATCATTATACAAAAAATATGCCTCAATAAAACCTTATTAGGAAAAACCATGTGATAAAAATCCTAATGAATGAAAAAGAGTACATAATTCATTTGAATACGCTATAAAAGTCGTTTCATTAAAAACCTTGTCAGGAGAATCCAATGAGACAAAACCTTGGTCAAGAAAAAAGAGTACAATGTGTATTTACTCCCCCTCATGATAATATCACTTGAATTATGCTTCAAGCATATTAAATCTTTCAAGGTAACATTAGTAGCCACGCCAGATGCATTGGCTATAATCAAATTCGTAATATGTATATCAAATTTCATGCATTGTCACTTTAATGAAATAGAGACTTGTAATTACATCCACCACATGATAACTTATCTATTTATATAAATCTTCACGATATTTATTATGTAAAAAGTTGTATATTTCATATTAGGACTTTACTTTTTCATTTTCATTTTGCATAAATATACACCTTTTCGTGTTCGGATTATAGATCCAGAAATTTCAGGTTTTTCTAGTAAGTTCAATTTTACTAGGAACGCATCCATTTTATTTTGCCAATCATTATTTTGATTTATGACAAAATTGATTTCGATATCCTTGATATTCATAATATAATATAGTATAGTACATCACCTGCAAAAATATTGTCGACAATTCTTCTTTTCGATTATATTTCTTTTTCCATAATGACAAAATTTATTGAGATGTCTCAACTTTCAACATATCAGGTAACGAACCTCTTCTGAGATTTTATAATTTGTTATGTCTAAATACTCATCAAAAGTATATGCCTTCTTAATTGGGACCATCTTTGCTAATTGCTTCATCTTCATTTGAAATTTTTTTTTTTATTAGAATCGAATGCTTCCATGCTTCAAGCATAACACAAATATGTCAAATATAATGTTATCAAATTACCCTCTTAGGATATCAATTTGTATTGGAACATTTAAAATTTGTGCGTGAAATATTGTTTTTTTCTTTGATCAATAAATGCATCTAAATAAATTATATTTCTAACTTCTTATTCGAGTGATCTTTTATGAGAATTTAGATGATGATACATTTATACATTATTTTCAACTTCTTAATTCCTCCCTCTAATACTAAGAGAATCATTCAATTAAATTGAGAATAAGCAAATTGTGCTATCAAATATCACCCATTTGAGAAAATGGTTAAAACTCCCTATTTATTTTCAACATTCTTTACTTTCCATCTTAGTGCATTATGGTGGTTTAATTTTACGCTGCACTGTGAAAATAATTAGATGAAAAAAATTAGGCTCTCACCGTAAACTAATTATAACGGGAGAACTATGATTTTGACATGATGAAATAAAAATAGGAATATACTTTGTTCTCAATTAAATTAATTGGAAGCTTTTAACAAACAATTTATCAACATCCCAACAAACACTCATTAAAATGTTGAGATTTATGCCCACTAGCATTAAAAAGACTCAATTTTTTATTGTATAATTTGAAAATTATGTTCATAATTTAAAATTTGAGTAGTAACTTTGCAAACTTTAGGTTGCAAACACTATACAATCATCTAGTATATGTATCAAATCTATTAAATACAAATAATATTTAGATGATCAACGTGAAAGATATGAGGGCCCTTTTATCATCATGATTAATTTTTTGAAATATAGGGAATTCAGTCCCTGTTTTAACTATTGATGATCAATAAAATAATTTCACGAAAGAGAACAAACATCATATAGAATTTCATTGGATTGAAAAATCTTTTGGTTCTTTAATGATTATCCATTTGAATTTTTTTCGGCATCATTGTTGGTCCAGTGATTGTCCAACTGGTCATGCCAAACAATAAAATTGAATTGAACTTTTGGTTCCGTATAAGATATAATACAGTTACTTAATTTTAAAGAATATGATTAAATATTATATAATTATATAATGATCAATGTTCACATGACTTAAGTCGTATGTTTTCCTTTAGGGATAAAAACAAATTCATAAATTATACATGATATATTCTTCAAAATATGTGTTATTTCAAGAGCATGTTGTATTTTATTATCGCTTCTTTAAGAGCAATATCAATATTCATTTAAAATATTGGAATCGTGGTGTTATGCTCTCTAGAAACAATAACATGTTATTATTCAAAATAATAAATTGTATAAAAATTTACTTTTCAAGAATAAAAACATAATTTATGTTAGATCGTATTTAATTATGCTCTTCGGGAAAAAGTAAAGTCTAACTAAAATATCTGTCAATAATAGTGTGCAACTTCAGGAGCAATAATATTCCTTCTAGAATATTAATAATATTGTGCAATATCATGAGTACCAATAAATTATTGTTTAAAAATATTAACTTTTCATGAGTATGTTTTCTAGACAAATATTAATATTTGTAGAATTGTACTTCTTCGGGAGTACTTCGTATTTTACTATTGCTTCTTCAATAGCAATTAATCAAACTTTATATTTTATTATTGCTTCTTCAAAAGTAATAAATCAATATCTTCATTCGAAAATTAAAAAATTGTAATTTATGCTTTTCATGAACAACACATCAACATTTTTCTGAAATATTGAAAATTATAATTCTTGCTCTTTGGGATTAAATAATATATTTCTGGAATATTAATAGTGTTGTACTCTTCGGGATCAACAACGAATTATTATTTAAAAATACGAACTTTTCAAGTACGTGCTTTCTAATAGAATATAAATATTTCGAGATTAGTGCTTCTTTAGAAGCAATTATCTTCATTTAGAATATTAACAGTGTTGTACTACTTCAGGAGCACCAACAAATTATTTGTAATAAAGAGGCTTTAGAAACTAAAATTATAAACTATAATATGTATTTAAAAAAAATATGAACTTCATAATTAATCGAATGATAAACAAGAAACAAATAATTAAATACATCACATGCAATTTTTTAATGAAAAAATAATCGTCATATTTTTATTTATTTATTTTTTAATTATGGAACAAAAATTATGGAATCAATTGCCTGTTGCACAAATATGAATTTTTGATTTGCCTATTGCATTGAACTTAGCTGGATGGTTCCGCGATGATTAAAGGCGCTATATTTCAACATCCTATACTTCAAATACTTTTCTTTTATTTCTGAAAAATCCCTCTGTAAATTGGATAATTTGGGAGCAAAAGTCTACCCACGAAACTTGAATACAATATACGTACGTGGCAGTCAATTCACCCACTTTCAATCCCCCCTTTTTTCACAATTTTCAATATATATATATATATATATATATATATATGAGAGAATCAGAAAAAAGAATTCATTTGACGGGGCAAGTTTCATGTATTGGGATTATTGTGCTAATAACGTGTTATAAAACTAAAAGAAAGAAAGAAAATATAGAAAAATCAGTAGACTTGTGTGTATTATCAAGAACCAATACCCTATATTTATATGTCCAAAATAAAAGTTATAATTGAAATAAAATAGATTTTCTAGACTGGATAAAACTTATTTATGTATTATGATAACACTAAATAATCATCAATAATTATCTCATTATTTTACAATATCCTTAATTATGATTTTAGTTAAAAAAATATTGTTAATGTGCTTTAAAGCGATGGTCAAATATTTAATCTCATTTTCGCATTATTATTTGTTTTGCTTTTCTAAAAGTACAATAGACAAAAGAGTCTTTTTATTCTATATTAAAGAAAATTTTGGAATGAAACTATAAGCACGACCGATTTATATTGACTTAAGAATAAGAATTGATTAAAAAAAGTTTGGGATATAAATGTGACAACATGTAAAATTTATGAATTTTTTTATATAATATAAAAATATAGTGTGTAGTTATTAAAACCAGTTCCTGAAATGTCACACACCTGTTCCATGAGACACTTCAATCTCTATAAATAGGGACCCCCAGATTCGTTTTTTGACACACCAAATCAATTACGAATTCAATTGATTTCTACATTCTTCTATCTCCATATTCTGCTCGTAAAAAATCTCTTATACTTCCGTCATTATTCCGTTCAAGTACGATCATTCATTGGTTCGACCGACAAGGTTGGTATTGTGCAGTATCGACTTTGGAAGGAGCGTTGTATCTTGGGAGACAGACGTCCATAATCCCGTTTGCACTTCATTGGGGGGCGAAATCTGTCTTAAGGAGATTTGCTTACTTTATTGGCATACCTCGCTTCATTTACTGTCTATTTTTCTGCTTATTTTATTTCTTCTTTTGATTGCGTTAGTCGAATTTCCGACAACAGATAGCACATTCATTTTGGACATCTTGGTTAGACATTCCATCACCTGTAAAAACTCTGGCCATTGATTTGAACAAGTCATGTTACATGTACACTTTGTTTGACATCATTTCGACATTGTGCCGTGTGTCGTAACATAAGCGGACAGTTTTAAAATGAAGCATACTTTCCTGCCCATTTCAATTTGGAAATCAATGGAGTGTCAACCATAACGTGAACAAAAGAATGTACAAGTGGCTTATTCCTATTCAAATAAGTGGCCAGATTGCCAGCCACGTAATGAAATGTCAACAAAACTGTCGGCTTAGCAAAACTCGAAAGCAACTTGTAAGGGAAGAGTGCCCAAGTAGTTGTAAATCCATAACTCAAGCTTAGTTTTGCAATGGAGGACTCATTAAGAATATTACAATAATCTCTTGGAATGATTGATTTATTAGTTCCAGATTACTAGGTTTCTGATGCAGATTAATCGAATAATATTTTCTATAGCTTGTTATATGATTATTATATAAGGAATATAAATTGTTTTGGAATTAAGATTCTGGCATGGGGTTTATGTATAGGCAGGGGATCCTCTGTATGTTCTTCTGTGCTGTTGGTTGGCTGCAGTTGGAGCTGGTTTGCTCAAATCTGAGGAGATATTGGAAGGGGTTGCAAGGCTTCGGATTTCAAACGATATTGAATTTGAAGAAGAAAATTTTATTGCAATGATGAACGAAGCAAGAGAGGTTAGTTTGTTGGGAAGCTGTATTCTTTTACTGTCAGTAGATCTTGCTTTTCCTAGATTACAAAAGAACTGTTGACGGATTTTGATGTCTACGAGCTTTGAGATAAGGTGGTTCTCGAGTCTTATCTCACATGTTTTCTTTTGATAGAAAAATTGAACCTGACCAGCATGTAAAATTACGTGTTAAAGATAAGATGTAGATAGATAAACTAGTACTTTCCATTAGAGCGTAAGTGCCAATACCAACTTTTCACGAAATAATATAATCATGAAAGTAGTGTGTGAAATAAAATATGGATATATAAACTTGTAATTTCTCTCCTAAATGCTTAAACTTGTAGACAAGTTTGTTCGACACCAACATTTCACGAAATATAAACCATGAAGTACCCTAGTCGAGCGGAAAATAAGATTTCCCTTTGTGGCTCTCATTTACATGGTTGAGTAATGAATCAATATTTACAACACATGATTTGCAATCATACAATTTGCCTTGTAATGCAAAATTGGTCGAGAAAAGTACTGAGTTTTGTGTTTAATTCTCCTTTAGAACTTGGAAAATCCTGCAAATTTAATGCAATTATAACTTGTACTTTGTAATGACTCAATTGGTTTCTAGTTTTAACAAAAAGCTATATGAACTTCACAATTGAGAAGATCAAACTATACTAATAATGAGTGATCCTGCTTCAGTTGGTTTTTGGCTCATCAAACTTGTGCTACCTTCAATGTGTAAGCAGCTGGTGCTGATAAATTGGCTATACATTCTATAGTTCTAGTGTGAGACCAAAAACCATAGAACATAAGAGTTAAAGTTTGCTAAAAATCATTACTATAGATGTACATTATAGAGCACTAGCAGGCAAGCCTTATGCTTGTTGCTCATCAATCCCCTCCGGAAAGAGGATCTGTTACTGTGTCATTGGAGGAATAGAAGCAGAGACGTTATTTAGGTCTATTGACGTTTCTTTTGTCAATTTTTAACTTACTAATGCAAGAAGTTGATTGTCTTCTCTGCAGAAAAGGGCAAAACTAAGATCTCCGGTCCCATCTATTCCAATGGTAGTTCGTGCTGAGAAGGCCCTTGAAGCTATTTATGTATGTTGCTATGGGAGAGATCCGTTGGAAGAAGAAGATGAAAGACTACTACGTATCATACTCAATGCCGTATTCCCCACAGTTGGGCAGCCACAAATCGAAACAATCATAAATGAGAAGGCAAAGAGAGTGGCCGAAGGAACAGATGAAATCAAAATTTCGGAGCCTATGCCCTTATCCAAAGAAGCTGTGCAAATGCAAATGAAGGATTTACAATTCCTTAGACAAGGAGACGAGAAGTCTTGATACAGCTTATTTCCTATGACTTTGATGTGAAACCGAAATTGGTGAATTCCTATTGGTTATGACGGCACGAGAAATTGGAATCTAGAGCTCAAGAAAGTACCTAAGGATCTAGATTTTGATATTGAGGAATTTTCATACTTTGATGAGCACAAATTTCTGTCCTTTGTCAATATAAATATAGAAACGGGAACTAAATGAATTACCTTCATTGATGCCAGCTATTTGCTACGTTTTTCACAAAGATTTTCATTGTTATGTGTAGTAGTTGATTAAATGTTGGACTCTTAAATTATTTTTCCTTTTTCTTACTCTCATCTCCAGTATCCATTTTTTTTAAAAAAAAAATTAAAAATAGAACTTAATATCCATCAAATAATAGAAAGAAGCAAGGAAAAAAATTGTGATTTATCACAACTTGAAGAAATGGATAATAAATTCTAGGAGATCGTTAGAGAATGCCCAAATGTGAGCTTCTTAGGCCTAGTTTGACATGCTTTAAGCACGGTTCAGTTATGTCGTGAACCAAACCGACCCACTCCTAAAGTTGAGCTGTGTATATGACAAAGGCCAGCTTGCCACATCACAGATTGAACCGGACCCATATAAATTTAGTGCTAAAGGTGACCCACTCCTAGAGTCGTGTATGGCCTCTAAGACCAACCTGCCACGGATCCACCAAACTGGACCCATATAAATTTAGTGCTATAGGTGAACAAGAAGGCTCAATTTACACGTAATTTTAGTGCTAAAGGTAACCCAAGAAGGCTTGATATTCAAGTCTACATGAAAGTTACGTCCTAGGCAGAAGTGAACGACCATTGCAACTTCACGCAAGCTCACAGTAATAGACAACTAAACCATAAAGTTCAGATTTTCAACCTTAGAATCCACAAATACATATACAATCTTCACTTAATAATGTCAGGAAAAACATCAAGCATTCCAGATGAAACTCAAAACATTTAAGAAACTGCACTTTGCACATAAGATTAATATATACGAAATCTCATAACAGGGACAACGATGTGTCTTTAACACAGACAACCAAGGTTCCCATGTTATGTATTATGGAATGATTCTTATTACTCCACCAGCTGTACTGATAGCCAACTGCCATGGGACAGTTGGAGTTTCTATTCATAGAGACGACTTCTGAATCCTTCAAGAACTTCCTGTGCATCAAGCAAACAAAAGGACCAGTAAAACAACAAATTTATCACCCTGCCAATCTCCTAATACCACATTCTGCCTGATTTAAATATTTTGACCCCATATAGAAGGAATTGTGTTGAAGCAGTTACTCCTCTAAAACATTGACCAATTCGTATTCCACCAACGACAGGTTATTATCTTCCTTGACAGTGAAGCTGGCTGGTTCAGTAACTTCTACACGTCCCCACTTATCCACTGCAAGCCTCATTGATCCCTTGAACATGTCAATTTTTGCATTTCGTAATATTATTGTAGCTTCCGGCTTCATCAGGTCCACTGCACGATCGATGTGTCAACAGAAATGCAATTAGACTCGCACACCTCAATTCTACATAAATATGAAATGAACACAATCGCAGCTACACCAAATTTATAACTCCAAACTCACGGACCACGGTTAACTATGATTAGCTTAAGGCATTCACTAACAGCAAACTGCAAAGTGAACTAGAGGCCGACTTATGAATAATAGTCAACCAGAATTCCAATTGAGAAATAAAACCCTAAGTGCGTGAATCGCGCAACAAAATCTGTAGAAGAATAAATTATGTTAAACTAAATAAACCATGACATGATAAGGTACAGGAAACGGTAATGCACAAACCTTAGCAGCCAAGGAAATTGAGAGTGCAGCAAATCTACATCAAAGTTTAAATATTAAACTAAAATATAAAGTTAGCTGTGTCAAATTAGCTTACATTCCTTGCATAATAATTCCTAATTCCACATTATCTGAAAGCTAATTCTTCTACATCATCAATATTCATAAGCTATTGAAGCACAGAGAAAGGAGAAGTAAAAATATAAGAGCAAATTAAAGGATGAGAACAAATTTGAAATTGTTAGAAATAAAGGGGGCAGCAACAACTATAAATGCTGCTACTAGAGCCTTAATATCACTCCAAATGGACAGTGAAGTGTGATAGGGGAGAAATTCGTAAACGACGGAAGTGAACAAAGGGCCTTAATGCATCAGATATTTATCATAAAATGCCATAACTATAATGATAAGGACCAAAATTGGCACAACGGCACTACCATACCTTGGTCATTCCTTGCTGTAAACACAATGGTCCCAGTTTCATCTCCAACCAAGCATTCGGCAATCCGCATTTGACGTAGTTGGGGCCCATCTGGCCTGCCCTTCTGCATTACCACATTGGCACTCACAACTTTTACTACAAGATTGTGTCCATTAGTTCCAGGCCTGAGCTGATCAACCTTGGTGAAAACTGGCTTCCTCATAGCTGATTTTGCTTCAGCCATTGGAAAGAAACCCTACAATATGGCAATGCAATCCCCTGTTAGAAATAAAGGGGGCAGCAACAACTATAAATGCTGCTACTAGAGCCTTAATATCACTCCAAATGGACAGTGAAGTGTGATAGGGGAGAAATTCGTAAACGACGGAAGTGAACAAAGGGCCTTAATGCATCAGATATTTATCATAAAATGCCATAACTATAATGATAAGGACCAAAATTGGCACAACGGCACTACCATACCTTGGTCATTCCTTGCTGTAAACACAATGGTCCCAGTTTCATCTCCAACCAAGCATTCGGCAATCCGCATTTGACGTAGTTGGGGCCCATCTGGCCTGCCCTTCTGCATTACCACATTGGCACTCACAACTTTTACTACAAGATTGTGTCCATTAGTTCCAGGCCTGAGCTGATCAACCTTGGTGAAAACTGGCTTCCTCATAGCTGATTTTGCTTCAGCCATTGGAAAGAAACCCTACAATATGGCAATGCAATCCCCATCAAGGGCATAAATAAAGCATATTGAACTTTAAACAAATGGAAGCCAATAACTGTCCTCCTTCCCCCTTAAACACACACACAAGCAGAGGAGACAGAATATTCTATTTGTTGCAAGAATAGCAATGTTATACCATGATACAAATCATTTCAGACAACAAATTGCTGCACAGATCAACGCCCAGGCACAAACTAGAGGAAGCAACACTTTCACAATAAATATACACATTGTTTAGAAAAGCACCCAAGGCTTTACCCCTTTAGTTGTGGCACAGGTGATGTTTTCAGTACAAACCTTGAAATTACATTTTGAGTGCCATTTGTCCAGACTTATGTCTTGACTTGCTGAAGCATGCACCTCAAGAAGTATGAGCTGTGAGCTTGTTCTTTCTTATTTCGTGGCTTTTTATCATTAACCACGGCTTCTTAAGCTGGTCACTTATAGCTTAGAATAATTAAGAGTTTTTTGATTATTTCAAACACAAAACAATCAACTTAGATAAGGAAATGAAGAAGAGCGCACGTAAAGCAAGCCAACTTTTCAAGAGCGGATGAATGGTGAACAGTGCCATATGACAACTAAATATTTTTGTAGCTTAATATTTTCCTTGTTGCCCTTTCTTTTTTTGCCTTCACAGGGAAGGGGAAGACATTGTTGCAGATGGAGAATAAAGGCAATTGAGAAGAAATCAATAGTGACAACCAACGAGGAAAAATGACATGGAAATCAGATATCTTTACTCTTAAAAACCCATTGTCCATTATTTCCTAAAAATGAAAATCTAGATTGGCTACAACTTACTATATTGCTAGATCAATAAAACATAAAATTAATAAAATGCATAAAGTGTAGATACATAATATTCCACCCTATAAAGTCTAGGATTATAATAGTGGATTGTTACCTTAGTTTATATTTTCATATTTAGGAAATACTAGACAATATGGAGCAAAACGTGCTCATTGATTTTAGAAGATCATAGTTTCATCATTTTTCTGTATCAAAATGCTAACTTCGTATTGCATTTCCTCCGAAACAATTAATATTCTGGAGTTCTTAATTTTATGGAATAAATCTGTCATTCTCTTTTCTCCCTTTATTAGTTTTACTTTCATGCGACCAAGTTGTGTTCTTAACATATTGGTAACTGACGATTTACTACTAGCTACTTTACTAATCGATTTTTTATAACTTATTTTTATTGGTATTTATTGAGATTTATTCTTAGGTCGAGGTGCTGAGTACTCAATTGCACCTTTTTAAACTTTGCAGGTACAGACATATACACTAAAATATATATTATCTCAATTGTATTGCAAGATAGGACAATACCTGACTTTAAAATCACCTACGAAAGGAAGAAGAATATAATCAGATCACAAAGAGAGAAAATCTTATGCGAACGATTAATTGAATAATTACAAGTAACAGACCTAAACGCAGTTGTCAAAAGCTCAACTCATATATATGCACAGAGATACTTCAAAGAGATAAAAATTCATATAGAAAAACCCTAATCTTCAGATCAAACTAATTGAAAAATGAAATTCTTTAAACTAATAACTATATTAAAAATCGATCCAATAATGAGAAATTTGAATTACCTTTGACGAGGACACAGATTGAGAATTGGTAGATCGAGAATGTGATTCGGCGATCTTCTTTCACTCCGCTGCTGAATGATTTCGAGAACCGACTAAGAAATCGCCCTTTTGAATGAAAAGTTCTTTTGGGTTGTGACCGTTGATCTTCCGCATTTTCTCAGCTAATCTCTGCCGTCCACGTTTCGTGATTCTAAAGCTTTTGCTAACCCGGTAAAAATCACTATTGTTAGCCCCTGTTTCAAACTACTATTTTTCATTTTTTTTCCCTACTTATTTTAAATCATATATTCACGCAATAAAATATTTTACTTAAAATTCCAATAATTTTTTTAACTTTCTTACAATCTTTAGAACCTTTTATTAAAAAACTTCGACATTGAAAGATAAAAAGTTCAATGATTTATTTTTTGATCTGTAAAGAGAAGTCACATTTATTTCTATTTAATGCGGATAATATGTAACTTTCTATAATAACTAATTTTCCAATTTTTCAAATCTTTAAACAAATATTAATAATATATTTAAAACTTCCAAATGAACAACAAAACAAATAGATGAAGTATATTTATTTAATGGCATAAAATATCAGAATTTGAAAACAACATATTTGTAATAGCCTTAGAGCAGCACTTTACAGTTCAACAAATTTATTTCTTTAGATTTTTTCTTTCTTTAACTCTCTTAGTTATTTTCTTGACCTTCTAAAAAAGGATTAAGACTCTAATCAAAAAGATTTTTATCATGTTTAAAAATGTTTAAACAAACTCCCTTAATTGGAATACAAAAAAGTTAATTTAACTTAGAGGAAATCACCTTATCTTTTGACAATAGAATTCAGAATAAAGGGGTTAAGAGCTTTAAAAATGTGTTTGAAAAGGAAATGTAACATTACTTTTGAATAAATTAATTGCTTATTTGGTGTTTTCTCATTTAGACAATTCCCGAAAATAAATAAAATAAAAGAGAATTATAAAACAAGAGAAAATATGAAAAGAACTTACTTTAATTTGATGTTTTTGAATTTACAAAGATTGTGAGAGAATTTTTGAGTATAAGTGTTATATTGTGTGCTTTGTATTTTTTGGTGTGTGATATTAGTATTTATAGACGCCAGTACATCACGTCTATTCTTTTAAAAAGAAATAAATATTATACAACTTTATAAGTGTGATTTACAATTAAGGAATTAAATGTTATTTTACAGTTGTATGAAAAATAATAAAGATTCTTTTGAAAATTTCGTCTTCACGCCCTCCTTTTTTTTACGATCCTGGGCGCTTGAGTCTGCTTACGGATACCTCGACTAATCTCATAAGGCTTTAAAATTTACAGTCGGGTACTTACCTCAATTGTCTTTAGGGAACTTGAACTGGTGACTATTGGGGAGTAAATCCAAAACCTGACCATCGTGTTATCCCTCAGTATCACGTCCCCCTTTTTTACTTTCTTTGTTAATAATTGTTTTTCGAGTACTATTCATCTGTCCTTGCTTAGTCTTTTATTCTATTTGTCCATCATCTCTATATAGGCTTATTTTAGGTCTGTATCCATTTAATTAGTTTTGCCATCAAATATACACTATTCTTTTTCTGTATCTGATTGACTTTCTGTTAATTCGTTATTTGTTTCTTGAAAAGATATCATATATAACTCTTTTTGTTGAATATCTGGTACTAGAATTTTTCATGTTTTTAACTCTTATAGCAAGATGTTTTTGACAGATAATAACTCCTTTGTTTCACTGTGCTATAAGTTTGGAATCATTATTTTGAACTTCTATCATTGTCGCGTTTTCTAAGATCTATCTTTCGTAATCAATTTATCTAAGTTCTATTTTAGTATTTGTCTTCGAAGAAAGTCTAAATCTTTTTTCTCATTCGTATATTAGAATATAATGATAAGTTGGAATTACTATATCATTATTTGCAAGAGGTGCTCTAGAAATGAATTGGATAATTAAAGGGTAATAATTTAACTGATTAAGAAGCTGTTTTAAGTTTAGGTGGGAAGAATCTGAAGGATGTGTATAAAAATACGCATATAGTATCTATCATGCCAAACTGTAAAGTTGGATAAAAAATGTTTTTTCTTCAAAGATTTTATAGTCAAATGAAATTGTAGGATAATTGTGTCTAAGAAAGCTAAATTTTTAATAGATGATTCGTATTTAGGGCAATGTTCAAGAAAATATCGATTTTCCTTGTAATAGTAGCTTAGCATTTGAGAAAAATCGATTATCTCCTGTACGACTGACTTCTTTATAGAATTTTTAACAATACTAGCACAATCACCAATTTTCTATTCTAATTTATATAGTCTTTTTCTTTTCCTGTAGCTATAGAGTCCGTTAATTTAATAGGTCTTTCTATTGTAGAAGCAATATCTTTT
Source organism: Olea europaea var. sylvestris (assembly GCF_002742605.1). Classification (NCBI taxonomy): domain Eukaryota; kingdom Viridiplantae; phylum Streptophyta; class Magnoliopsida; order Lamiales; family Oleaceae; genus Olea; species Olea europaea. Next base: position 16,463,795 of record NC_036250.1, on the reverse strand, counting down.
AAGATGGACCTTTCAACAGTATCTCTAAAACTGAGTCTTTTTAAGTTATTTTGTAACTTAAGAATCTCATTTTGATATTTACTAATGGCCTGTCGAGATGAATAATCTCATCTTCAAGGATTTGTAGTTTTTCTTCTAATGAATGCTTTTTACGATTCAAATATCTAAAAACCTTGGTCACAATTTCACAACTATCACAAAGTTGTATTGATGAAAATGAAGATGATGGTTGAGAAAGCGGTTTGCATGGTCATAGTTTGTCTAACTTTTTCAATATATAAATCATATCTTTTCTCTACGAAAATTTAAAGTTTCTTCTAATGTGTAAAATCTTTTGAAAAAATGGTCTGAAAATATTTTTACTTCTTGTAATAATTTTGGCCAATAATTATATATACTAGAATTTTTGCCTTGAATTATTGCAAATAAAATAAAATAAAATTTCTACTTGATTGTGAATCTATCTAAAATGATTAGCTAAAATATTAATACTGCTTAATATTTGTTTAAAGTCACGTGTTATCCAGAGATTATCTAGTAGACAACGTTTCCTTTCTGGAATTTTTCTTAAATTATTTCCTCTAAATCGGAAATTAGATCCTTATGGAGCCACTCTTAGAGTGATATTCTCAAAGTTCATCATCCCCTGATCCATCTGCACCATGAAAATAATTGGTTAGAAAATTAAGTATTCAATATCTCACACAATTTTAATTTATGTCTTATTTTTATCAAATTTTGTTTTTAAATAAATTTTACTATAACGTCACAATCTAACCTCATTGTAAATTCAGTATTTAAAAATAATTTAAAACTTTCTATGATATCTAAAGGTAATTCTAATCATGGTAAATTTCGAACTTTTTTTTTTTAATCTTTTTAACTAGCACTATATTTGACTAATAAAAATGTTTTTGTCATTTGCTAGACAACTTATTATACAATGAACCTACTTTATTTCCTAAGTCTACTAAAATGTCTAGCATAATTCAAAATCCCTAAAAAGGCTTATAATTTCTTAGTTTTTTCAATTTTATCTGAAATTTCTAAAATTGTATGTACTATACGTTGTTGCAGCTTTATTTTTCCTTCTCTTAAAATTATTCCTAAAAACTCCATTTTTTGTTTATTTATTTCCTTCTTTTTACTTTTAATTAGACAATTTTCTATGAACTTATTTAAAACTATATCTAAATACTTCATATGTTCTTTATGATTTTTACTATGTACTAAATATCGTGTATATAACATAAATAAATGGAAAGAATTAAAAATACTATCCATCTTTCTTTGAAAACAGATAGTGCATTTTTAAATTCAAAATGCATGTCTAACAATTCAATGTCCTAGTGACGTAGTAAAAGTTATCCAGTGGATTCTACAAATAGAATCTTTTGCCCCTTTTATTTGTCAAAATCTAGATTTATATTCAAACTTTGAAAATATTTTACTATATTGTATTTTATTTATTAATATGTTTTTATCTTATATTTTATATTCATCTTCTATAGTATCATCATTTAGTCTTTTGTAATTTATAGCCATTCTTGTTTTTCCTCTTTTAATTTCACTATGTTGACCATTTGATGGTCTTATTACTTTTAAATCTAATAAATCTTTAATCTGTATGTTAGAATCTTCTATGTCTTGATTTGAATGTTTGATTTTTACGGTTCTAATTTTTATATTTTCGTTTATGATTTTTAATTTAGCTTCTATTTTATCTTTGGCATAATGTTTTATTGGGTTTTCTCTTATTATTTGAATCTTATAAACTAATTCTAAAATTCTATCTATGCTATCTACCTTAGATGGCTTTTTATTACAAATTATTAATTCTTAGTATAAAATCAATTTTTAAAATTTCTAAAGATAAATGTTTTAAACATTCCAAACTTTCTAAATTATCTAAATTTTCGTCAAAATCTAAACTTTCTCGTTATGTTTCTGTTGGTGAATTTAGAGGTCTACCACGCTTCACTTGCAACTTTGATGAATCTATAGTATTAATGATAGAGGTATTTTTTCCAAAAATTATAACATCAGGAGTAATTGTCAAACTTTCATTTCTATAAAAAAATTCATCTTTTATTAATTCGCTAACTAATGTAGTTGTAATACCATAAATTTTTATAAATCTTGAAGTGTTACCAAAGATTTTTCTCTTTGTATTAAAGGAGGAACAATAAAAATAAATTTCTTTATAAATGTCTTAGATTAAATTAAACTAACTAATAAATTTAAAGGCAGAAAAACTTAATGTGTATTTTTTTGTTTCCTTCTCTCTCTATAATGACTCCCTCTTTATTTTCTTTGTTGAAATAGTGGGAGTTCTCGCAATATTTATAGTGAAAATTCTCAACTGAGTTTGTATGCAACTAAAATTGATAAATTGTGTAATACAATAAATTTGAATAAGAATTGGTTTCAAGTAATAGAATTTGAATTCTATTCAAGTAATATTTTCATATCAAATAAAAATCACGTGGAGGTAGGAATTAAAAGAGAAAAAGAATTTTATTTAATTAATATTGCAAGCCCCCACAAACTCTATTAACCTATTATTCTTTTAATAGGACTTGACTTGATGTAATATAATCCAAAATAACATTTTCTCGTGTTGAAGACTTTTAATTAATTACAAATTACAAAAAGAGTCCAATATTGATATATTAAAATTTGCTCTATCAAAATCTAATTATTTGACACAATAATATAAGAATTTAAAGCATATTTCACTTTAGTCCTTCAGTTTTCAAAATATAATTATATAGCATACAAAATAAACAAACTTTATTCTATAAAATTTTTGGGGCATTACAACCCTCGCTCCTCAAAAGAATTTCGTTCTCGAAATTACCTCAGTTAGTTGAAAAGTTTTGAATACTTGACTTTATCATACTTATAATATTTCATGACATGAAGCAAGACAAATCAAAATTATGCTAAAAAAGAACATTTAATTTCATACCTTAGATTAATTAGAAAGTGGTTGAATAATGAGCGTTGTCTACCAAGAATTACATGTTTAAAACTTTAAATTTTTTTACATTGTACTTAAACTCCTAATACTTGTGAAAATACTTTATTTTTATTGTTACTACAAATTTCCTAAAATATGATTTTTCTGAAAATAGAAGTTTTTAAAATAGAACATTCTTAAAATTTGAATGGTTTGAAATTTAGTTTTTTGTCTTGTTGATTTGAATAATGCATAACGAAAAGGCATCCAAATGAGGAGGGGGTTACAAGTGGACTGCTTAAATCTCAAATTCTTCTTAGACAATTTAGATCTTTTTGATAAAATCTTTTGATCATGCAAATACGTAAATCAATAAAACTCAAACAATAAGCGTGAACTAGAGATATTTTAAAAAATATTTTTCAAATTGGTAAGTTCTTATTAAACTCATTTACATGAAAAAAAAAATGGTCCATAGAAAAGTAGACTCAAGCTCTGATGCCAAACTGTAACACTTCAAAATTTATGAAAATTTGGAGTGTTGCAGTAGTTGTTAAACTACGCCGTCTTTCTTGAAATTTAATCTTGCAGTCATGAAACATTTTTCTTCGGATCCCATTTTACTGCTATCCATTTGACTACCTCTTATTTTCATTTTCTAGTCTTTGTCTATAGTTTTCTGGAGCTAAATCTTTTCTAATTATATTAAATTACCTCATGTGTTTATTAATAGTTTTATCATTTTATTTATTTTTATTTCTATGGGTATTCTGAGACTTTTGGTTGGCTTTACATTTGACAAACTATTTCTTCTTGATTTTTTGTTTCTAAATGATTATTCTCTGTGTAATTATCTATAGGTTGTTTTCCTTTTGTTTATAAATTTTTAATCCAATATTTTATTTCTCCTAATGTTTCATATATTTCATCTATTCTATTATTTGTATCTATTATCCTATCTTCTAATCTTTCTATATTTTCACCGTGATATTTAGTTTTGTAATTAATTTATTCTTTAATTCCTAAACAATTATTACATTGGATTTCTAAGTAAATTTTACATTGATTTCTATTTTTATGTCCTAAGTATATTTTACATATTTTGCATTTATCCATCACTGATCATTAATATGCATTTATCCATCATTGATCATTATCATCTAATCCATTCATGAACACGTTCTTGTTCTATATTCATTATTTTTGTATTCAAAATCGAAAAATCTAGTTATTTTAAACTACTAATAGTAAGACGCACGTGCAATGCACGTGACACCGTATAATTGACTATGTAATAGCGTAGATACAAAAAAATTATTTGTATTAGTATTGAAAATATTTAATACACTAAGATAAAGTTTGAAATAATACTGTAATATGTAAACAGGGGGTGAGTGATATGCCCTGCTAAAGAGAGAATGAAATTCAACTTAGCTTGCCATTTTTCTACTTGTTGAGGGGCGCTCTAGTGCATCATAGATTCTTATCCAAGACTTGTATCATTTGATGATGCAATGTGAATCGAACTAATATTGGGTTATTTACACAGAGGAATGGAGAAAATTGCGGAAAGTAAGGCTTGATTTCCCATTCATTGTAGTTCATTGGTTATTAACCCATGTGCAGGGGATAGTGTCAAACTACCCATTTGTGTTTGAGTAGGCATATAAATCACAACTTAGATTTCAAAAATCAAGAGCAACTTGTTGAAAATAAACAAATAAAGAAAGATGTCACTAATTACAGAAATAGACATTGAGGTTGTTCAAGAATTTACCAAATTTAGGCAGATTGTGAAATTAATTTAAGGTTTTGCTAGTACCATTTAAAAAAAAAAAAAGAAAAAAGAAGAAGAAGCAGCAAAAATAGAACCCATAATTCTTAAATGCAAATGAGAGCATTGATAACGTAGTGAGAGAGAGGCAACATAATCAAACAATTAAATACTCAAGTTGTAGGCAAAAGGAAAATTAAACCAATATCAATCTACAGATGAGTAAAATGAAGCAACCATCAATTTACAATGCACTTGAAACTTCTTTGTATGATATTCATAAACAGCAACATATACATTACAATGAGAAGATAAAAAATTCAGCTTTGTATTACAACAAACACATGCGAATATATTACGCCGAGAAACAAAATAGTTCACATTGGCATTTTTACAAACACTTACAAAATAATTTATATTGGCATTTATACAAACACCTTAAATTTGTTGAGAGAAGCAACGTATAAAGGAAAGGAAGAAAATTAAGGTGTTTGCTACAAATTACAAATGGAACACTTGAGATGTGGAGAAAAACATATGGGGCTGTCAAAGACCACAATGAAGTTGGCTTGCCAATGTCAATTCTAATTTCAAGTAAAAATTTTAGTCCTTTTCTTAGGTTGTTAAAAAAGTAATGTATAGAACATTACGACTCAATAGAAGAACCCACAAATAATTTCAAGTTTGTTTAACAAAAAAATTCCTCATGAATGAATTCAAGAAACTAAGACAACCACAAAAAGATATAGAGAGAACTTACAAACATCTGTATTGAAAAAACAAAACTTTGCAAATGAATTTCGAATCACTCTTCCATTATGGCTGCACTACAAACTCTTCATCGATGTCAGGTCTCTTGCTCCTTGGCAAAATGAAGATGCAAGATTGAATTTTTAATAACAAATGAAATTTCAAGTAAAGGTAAGATTTCTTCTTTTACCTTTCTAATATTTATAGAAGCTGCAGTACATTTATGCTTTCCCTCTTATCTAGCAACTGAAAAAAGCATAAACAAATGAAAGTAATTTAGATACAAGTTAAGCTCCAAGATTTACAGTTTCACAAAAAAATAATAAAGAATGGAAAGATGACATTAAAGCACCAACTCTTCTACATGTTTGAATTATATTTGATTTTGGAACATTAGCATTGCCATGAACTTCCTCGTACAATTAAAAGAAAATTTTGTATCAGGTCAAATATGTTGAAGTAGAAAGATTGTCTAATCATGGAAATGTGGGAAGGTGACTAAAAACAAATGCTAAACTACTTTGTTGAAATATTGAGTAAATAAATATTCCTTTAGCAGCTCACACGTCATAACATCTATAAAATAGAATGCAACTAAGTCGAATTTTGATAGATGTGAATTTGGTTCATTCAATCCACCGCTAAGTCTATCGAGAGAATTATTAGATAGAAAATAAATTCACTACGACCTCATCAAACCCTATAAACAAGATATCGTCACACTGTTATATTGTGTTCAAAATATCAAAAAAGATATATATCTTAACTTCTCACCAATCATTTTCAGTAAAAGATGTGTCAAACCTAAAGTAACTGGAATAATGCTTATGGCAAAGCCCTTTCCCTTCCTTCACAATATATGCTTTGAATTTTGCTAACATGTGAGATGCATCAGGTGCAAAATAGTTGGTGAAAATGATTTCTTAGAGCAAGAAAATATGACAAAGAAGTAGATGAAATTAAATGATTATGGAACTACCATTGGGCCATTGATGTAATTGATGGTATTATGCTAATGTGGTAACATCAGTTCTTTAACACGATAATTACTAGATTTTTTTTTCCCAAATTCTCCAATTGGAATAGTCAAGTTCGTCAAAATAATAACAAAATTTCACATGGATACAAAAAGTCTCTTCCAAATGACTCTTCGATAAGATTAAAAAAGGGTACCCCTTCTATCATTAGCTTTATTCTATACATTGAAGTGATCCTAAAACTTGATAAAAACACAAAATATGACTAACATATATACTGATTTCCCATCATCATGATTTAGAGACTGAATTAGAGCAAGTCTATGGTGGCTTGTAAATAAGATTATAAATATGAGAGAGAGCCTGACAAACCTTTTTTTTCTCATACATATATTTGCACAAGGTTACCAAAGCTACGAAAGAGAGCGGAGCAAAAAAAGAGAGGATATATTACAATCTTAAAAAATCTTGAACATAATGGTGAACTCCCAGCAAAGAGCATATTGGAAGAAGATAATAAAATCCAGAATTTCACGTTAAAATCAAGTACGATCAGAGCTAATAGAAAATATGCATAGCAAACTTGCAGTTCTGCCCATTTATTCCCATATAATTGATGAAAAGAAGCTAGGACTAATAATTTCTCTTCAGTCCATGTGTCTTTTTTAACTACTAGATCTAGATGATCGTGCCACTTTAAGATCATGTGCAGCAATAGAACTTTAAAACATAGGCCACATCTTAACATCAGGTAAAAATATCAGAGGTTTAACTAAATTATGTAGATGATACATCTCTTGCTTTATTTATGATGAAAAAGTGTGCAACTGTCCTTAGAAGGATAAATAGAATCCAATCTTATGCTTTTCATGTGCAAATAATGACCCTTCAACCTATTTAAATGACGGAGTGTGTTGAAGACTATTTAAATAATATAAGCATGGTATTATCTAACAATTTAAACTTTTAGAGTTAGTGTTTAAATGGCGACTAAAGAAAACAAGAGGAAATCAAAGAAACATAACTTAATTGTGATATATTATTTAAACAAATGACTACCCGAAAGTATGTCTATTGTAGTTCTTTCTAACAAAAGAGTGTCAAACTATCATTATGAATATGGTCAAACTGATAAGTAAAGTAACGTTGAAAAAAAAAATATCGTAACATGATAACCTCATTTCAATATCTATATAAAGAAATAAAGAACCTTTATAAAGGTCCAAGAACCATGTCTACCAATCAATTTAAGAACTATCTTACATTTTATTATCTAAATTATTATCCACACAAGGAAAAAAATTAAGTGATGAAACAAGGGCATTTAGTATATAATTGTTTAACAGGAAAATAAACAATTTAATCATTTTTCTTGCATTGTAACTGGTCTAATAAGAGGACCGTGACAAGATTTGCTAAATTATGAATTGATTTCTTTGTACTACTCTAATCTAAGTATATGCCAAACATGTCCTTTAAGTTGGCAACTGGACAGAATTAACAAATTGTAGTAGCAGAAAAAAATACAAAGTAAAACTTACATTTCTACCATGCCTCAGTACATTATAAAGGAATCAATGACATCTTTAAAACCATTTTAATTATAGTACTCGGTCAAAATGTCCTTTTGAGTGCTAGCTATTGTGAAATCTTTTATATTTTGACATGACCTTTCCAAAAGGTCAATTGTTACTATAACAAACCAATGTGAGGACTCAAATGTAATGATTTACTATGTTGCAACTTACCCTTCTTCCCTTTGTGGAGCTTAGATTATGGATACAAATGAATATACAAGTAGAGCCAAGAGCTAGGGATCATTATTAATTCTCAGCTCAAGAACAACACATCTTCATATTCATTCCTTTAATTTGTTACTATAACATAATCTTAGACCATGCTTGGCTAACACTTATACACCATTTATTATTGATAGAACCACTTTTATTCACACATTTTACGGAACCACAAATACTACCCACTTATTTATCATTGGTTTCTATCTATTATAATTTAAACGGTTTACAAACACTTCTCAAACAGGTCAACTTTATTTTGTACATTGTGGATTTGAATAATTTTGTGAAGTTAAGGGAGTTAACAACACAATTCATTTATTTTAATTGCAGATAAATTATTCCAATTTGTCAGAATCTACTACGAATGGCAGGGATGTATCCATACAAAACACAATTCCTAAAATTCCTTAGGGGAAGAAATAGTTGCAGATGAAACATTTTAATCAATCATATTATCATAACCAAATACTAATCACAAAAATGTCACCACAAAATCCGATTGTGAGAATTCATGATGCAAATAGAAGTTGTAGTATAATTAATCGGAATCAAATATGAATAGGAAAAATATATCCACGCAAAACCCAATAGCTATAGTACATAAAAGGAAAGAGAAAATTGCAGACAAAATACTCGTGAATCGAAATCAAATGCGAAAAAAAAAAGCATCCATACCAAATCCAATTGCTAGAATTCAGAAGGGGAAACATAAAATACAAAATAAATACTCAAGTTAATCAAAATCAACTATTAATCGCAAAGATATATTGTTGGACAAAATGGGGAACATGGACTTGATTGCACAAAGGGCTTTAAAATAACTTTGCAGGAGGTTGTGGCGTGTGGCAATGAATAGGAGGGGATGAAACCTTTTTATAGTAGCATATTAACATTTACTTACCAAAAAATCTTTTTTCGATCATTCTCTCGGTCGTTTGCTTTCTCAACGATGAAAACTTCAAACCTCTACAAAAGAAAATAAAAACAAAAGATTAAAATTTTTGGGATGAAATGTCTAGCTAAATTAAGCAGTATAATGAAAAATAGAAAATAGAGAAGAACTAATTGTGTAGGAGAAGTGAAGCAAAAAAGAATGGTAGTTTGTGTGTGAAAATGGAGAAAGAGTGAGAAGAAATGGGAGAGAGAAAGAAGTATGTGAGAGAGAAGAAAGAAATGATAGTTGCGTGTGACATTGATGTAACAATTAAGTGATATACAACTCTATTCAGACAAGAATGGTTTTTAAAGGAAAAAAAATAGCTGTAAAGATGAACCCAAAACTATAAAAAAAAATTGGTAGCAAAAATAATAAAAAATGAAAGCAAACAGTAAAATTGCACGATTTCATAAAAACAGTACCATCAAGAACTGCCTCTTTTAATTTTGTAATGATAACAATCTTCATAACAAATTATTTTTAAATTATCTAATTCTTTGTCTATGTAAATACTATATATTGAACTACAAAATTCATTATCTACTTCTTTAATTATCATAGATTTAGCTATATTTTCTCTACTTTTATTTTTATTGGGCACTTACTTGCAAAATGTTTACGGTCTCCACAAATATAACATCTACAGTCTTTTTTATTTCTCGACTTTTTAACTTATCTATTATAATTTGGTCTTTTGTTTTTATAATATGTTCTACATGGTCTAATATTATACTTTTTTCTATCTTGATATTGTCTTTTATATATATGCATTTTATTCTTTTTATACAATTTTGTCTTTATTCTTTTATAATCATAGATTCAGGGCGTATATAAATTTGAACAAAAAGAATAATTTAATTTCTTTATTTGCTTTCTAACTACTTTTTCTACACAATATTCTTTTAGTTTATCAGTCATAAATTTTATAGTAGCTCTCACAGTTACATCTCTTGTTGGTGCTGACTCTATATCTTTTTTAATCTAAGCATTCCATGGTGGTTATATCTTTCTATTTATCCTTTCAAGTATAGGTATATCTAATGCTAAATTTAATATACTTGCTAATATTTCAAAGTCTAATAAAAATGGTTGTACATATACTTCATATCACTAATACTTAATTTTTCTAATTCTTCTAAGGTTTTATTTTGTTCACAAGTGCTATCTCTACTGTATCAGATCCTATAATTAATTCTCTAATAAAACTTGTAAAATTTCTAGGATTATTTCCTCCGGCCATTCTTAATCTAATTTCTTCTCGATTTGGTCTTTTAGCCGTAACATATATGTCTAATGCTGTCTTTCTTAAATACGTTTCTAAATAAGCTCATATTTCTTCTACAATCATTTGTATAGGTACACCATTATATGCTCTATTTATAGAAATTTTCCATTTAGTTATAGTACTATAAGTCCATCTTGAGATTTACAATTATTTAATTCTAAAATTAATCATATGTCACTTGCTAAAAAATTGTTTCCGAAATGAATTTCTTTGTAGGGATATCTTTTATACCTTTTTGTCCTAATAATATAATTATTTGATTATTTTCAAATTTATAAATTGGTAGTACTGTTATCATTAAGTCTCTTTATGAATCCTGTGCAAATTAATAAATTTTCTTTATCCCTATCTTTTAACTTTTATTCCTATTTTAATATCTTTATAAAAACTTTTTTGTTTAACTGAATAATCTGGTGTAAGTATACTATTCCTCCTTTATTATTCATGTCTAATTCTATGCTTCATAATAGTCATTATTCTATGTCCGTGAATCTGCAGTCATTTAAACTAATACTTTGACTCCAGAATTTTCTTTATGAAGTCCTTTTATTCCTATTATTATTAATTCTAAATGAATCTTTTAAAGATTTTTATTAACAATTTCTTTTAAACCACAAGCAACAGTAAACTTGAACGAAATTTTTTCTTTCTACAAGAAACAAAAATTTGAATGATTTTGGAGTTTTTACAAGAGATTTTGATGTTATGTTCAATACAAATGATATTGAATGCATAATGAACGTCTAAAAGGTCCTATTTATAAAAGATGAGAGGTTGCAAGTGAAAAAACACGTCCCAAAACTTAGCAACCCTCTAGAAGGGACACATCCTTTTTGTTGCCAACCTATCGCTAGCCTCTAGCTCAAGCGCCAGTGACATATTTTCAACAAAAAATTTTTGCTCGCCTGTCATTAGTCTATTACTCGAGCGATAGCTTCTCTGTTCGCTTGACCACTTGAGCAACAATGCTATATGATTTTTCATCTTTTTTCCTTGTTTTTCTTTCCAACTTTGGACTATAATTTCTCATTCATCCTGGATTGATTTTGAGATTCTAAATTTGCTTCTCTTTGATGGAAGTTTGATTTTCCCATAATGTATCCTAATTTTTGGCCTAATTCTTTTTCTGATGATCGAATCAACCTCTGAAAAAAATATACCTCGGTTATGTTTCATCTCTTCAACAATTTTATAATATGACGATCTATTCGATGAGTAGAAACAATTAGTCTATTTATTTTTATAATTTGATTATTGGATCAAGTTTAAATATTTGGTCGAAGTTGACACAAACTCACTTTTCAAGTTTATACTTAACCAAAATTTTAAATTTTTAAAACAAATTTCAACAATCCCTCATGTGAATGAAAATTCAATCATGTTCATGCAAAATTCCCTTGTTGTTCGCAGCCCGTCACAAATTTGGAGACTTTAGAGGTAAAGTATGATGGCGAATATTTAGCCTTAATCCTTTTGTGTTCGCTGCCCGTTTCGTTTAGAGACACGTTTTTGTATAGTTATTGATAAGTGCATTTTTACCCACTTATTTAGGCTACAAAACATGACTATTTCTTGTAAATATAGTGGAATATGACTTAATTCTATGAAATTTTTTTATATAGGTCACGTTGATGGATATAATGGAATTCACAAGAAAAGACACAAAAAGAGCCAAAACAAAAAAATATATGAAAGTTTAGGGACCAAAGTGCAATTATCCAAAAGATGACCCAAAGAAGGAATCGACGACTTGAATGAGCTAAGCACCAATTGGATGCTATTATGGATAGATGGAATGAGAAAATGAGGAAAAAAGGTCAAAATAGGAGTAAATCAAGTTTAGTGACTAATTGACACAATCTGGAAGTGTATACTACTATGCAGTAACATAGTAGTAAACTTCATGCGGTCGCTTCCACCCCAGCAGGGATTTCAAAGGCCTAAATTTATTTAACTATGCGGTCGCATTGCTTGAAGCTATGCAATCGCATAGATCTTTTCAGGGGTCAAATTCTGTAATTTCCTATTTTCATTAAAACTCTTATGAAACCTCGTTGGGATACGATATAAAACCCTAAAGCCATCATGTAGAAGGGAAAATGCATTGGAAATGGAAAAAAACGTATTGAAGAGAATTTGGAACCACAACAACAAAGAAAAACACAAAAATCGACCGAATTTCAAGCAATTATTTAAATTGATGATGTTATTTCTTCAAGCTATTATGTATTTTGTATTTTTCTCCATGCTAGGCTAGAAATTCTTGTACTAGGAGATCAATGAATCTTGTAATGTGATTTTTAATTCCTTTTTCTATATTTTTGACATTAAAACAACTATTGAATATTTTGAATGGTTTGTATACATTTAATTTTTTCCATAATTTTTGGGCCCGTAATTGTGTGATGAGGTGATCTATTTCTTGCATTCAAAAGAAGGAGAGTAGGTTTAACAAGCTATAAATTATCGTAGAGTCCGATAAGGGATAAAGATATACAGCTATACTCTGCGTGAATTGTTAAGTGCTCACATAACTACATGCATTCTTGTATAATTGTACCCATCATAGAGATATATACTGGTGGTATATGAGAGTAGGTTTAATTTTGCTTGAGAGAGATTGTTGGATAGATTAAAGAGCATTGATTCTTCATGATTTCAACGTGTTGTCAAATTATAGAACTAGGGTTGAATTGAACATTAATTGAGGTTTATGATCCTAGATCATTATACATCGATTGAATTCATCAATTTGCATTTTAAACATTCAATTTGCATTTTTAGTTCATCTAAGCGTCAATGTCCATTTTAATTCATTCAAATCATACACTTTTGCATACTGAGTTTAGGTCACGGCTTAATTAAGTTATAAAATCACTTTTGTAATTTTGTTTTGGTTAAGGTCAAGATAAATAAAATTAAGCTACTCAATCTTTTTGGAATGATATTCAGATTCTAAAATCTACTTTATTACTTGTTGCGAATCGTACATTTGCGGGTACAAAATGAAAGAAATATTTTGTGAACAAGTTTTTGACGCCATTACTGGGGATTGAGTATTCGTTTAATCTTGTTTACCTTGGAGCTAATTTGAACATTATTTTGTGTTCTTTATTTTGTTTTGCCTTATTTTATTTTGTTATTTCAATTTTTTTTAGTATCTAAGTGCTACCACAGATTTTTCTCGCAGATTTGCATGCTAAGATCAACTGGAGGAAACCTATTTCCAGTCGATCCAAAAATTGACCGAACTTTTTATCGAATGCAGGAAGAAGCTAGGAAAGCACAACAACAAATGGCTAATGTGCAGAATAATCATATCTTTCAAGCCAATGAAGAAAGGGCGACGAATGAAGGTAACATGCTTGTAGGAGACTTCATGACCCCGCAAATAATTTAAAGCCAGTCAAGCATTGTGTATCCACCATTTGGGTAGCCTAACTTCCAATTGAAGACCAACGTGATATAACTATTTCAAAATGGACATCAATTTTACGGCAGAGCTGAAGAAAATCTACACACGCACGTCTCTCACTTCTTTGAGATGTGCCAACATTTTAGATATCAGGAAATCTAAGACGATGCTATCAGATTGAGGCTGCTCCCACATACACTATGCGACAAGGCAATAGAATGACTAGACTCTCAACCAATCATCAACATCACTACTTCGAACGATCTAGCACATAAGTTCTGCACCAATTTCTTCCTACCTGCCAAGATTGTAAAGTTAAAGCATGAAATATCTATTTTCCATCAACGCGACTCAAAAAACATTTACGAAGCCTGGAATATGTCAAAAACATGCTGTGAAAGTGTTTACATCATGAGATTAGCAAGGGACTCCATGTCCAATATTTTTACGCGAGATTACTTCCAGCCTTCAAAAGTATGGTTGACTCATTATCTAATGAGTCGTTGTCCACAAAAACAATTGATGAAACACTGAAACTATTTGAGACAATGGCTACTACATCAGTTATGTAGACTTCAGAACGAGCAGTTCAGAGAACGACACCGAGGGTTTATGAAGTGGATGCATATTGTGGCTTGTCTGCAAAGATTGATTAACTATTTCACAAGTTGAAAAACATGTCACAATCAGCTATTGCAGCACAGACGAAAAATGTCAGTTTTGAGGAATGTGGGGCTGAACATATAATAGCGGAGTGCCCAATCTTAATATAAGAAATAGAATAGGAAAATTTTGCTCAATGGGAACAACACCAATAGAATAATTCATTTGGGGATACATATAACTCGAGCTGGAAAAAGCACCTTAACTTTTCTTGGAGTAACCAAAATTAGAGTAGGCTACAAGGACAATTTCAACAGCAAGAGAAAAAGTCTCAACTAGAGGAAACGTTTGGAAGATTCATGAAAAAGACCAATTCGTACATGGAGGCAAACAATCTATTCATGAGGAAAATCGAAGCCACTCTTCAATATTTACATGGCACCATAAAAAATTTGAAGACTCAAATGGGACAGATGACAGTTACTTTGACTAGCAGAGCACCAGGTAGTTTGCCAAACAACACAAAAATCAACCCAAAGGAGCATGAAAAGGCAATTACAACTTGAAGTGAGGCACAACTGCCTGAAATATACGTCAAAAGGCCAGGTGTAAACAGAGAAACAACATCTCCTGCAAAAGAAGAGACTGGGAGCAGGACGAGCATATAAATGAGTATATCGTAACAGGAGGTTTAGAGACATCACGAGATAAAGCAACAGCCACCATCAACCCTTATGAGTCTTCCATTCCATTTCCATAGAGGTTAAAGAAGCAAAAGATGGAACAATATAAAAAGTTCTTTGAAATTTTCAAGAAACTTCACATAAACATCACATTTGCCAAAGTACTAGTCCAGATACCTAGTTACGCCAAGTTCCTGAAAGACATCCTATCAAACAAACATAAGCTAGTGGAACATAAGACGATAGCATTAATTGAAGAATGCAGCATGAGAATTCAGAAGAAGCTCCTACGAAATTAAAAGATCTAGAGAGTTTCACTGCTTCTTACACTATTCGTGAAGTTTATTTTGATAAAACTTTATGTGACCTTGATGTAAGTATTAATTTAATGTCTTCATTTTTAGGAAACTTGGATTGG
Source organism: Olea europaea var. sylvestris (assembly GCF_002742605.1). Classification (NCBI taxonomy): domain Eukaryota; kingdom Viridiplantae; phylum Streptophyta; class Magnoliopsida; order Lamiales; family Oleaceae; genus Olea; species Olea europaea. The sequence goes on along the minus strand of NC_036250.1, from coordinate 16,448,192 downwards.
GAGAGGCCAAGGCTACCACTGTGATATTGCAATTAGCTGACAGGTCCTTGACATATCTACAAGGGATAATAGAAGATGTGCTACCCAAAGTGGAGAAATTCATCTTTTCTGTTAATTTTCTCATTCTAAATATAAAGGAAGACAAGGATATTCTATTGATACTGAGTAGACTGTTCTTGGCCACTAGGATAGCTCTGATTGATAAAGGATAGTTGATTCTGAGGCTTGGAGAAGAGCATATTTCCTTTAATGTCTTCAAGGCTATGAAGTTATCTACAGAGTCAGATAGTTGTTTTCAAATTGACATGATTGAAAAGGTGCTTAGGAAGAATTAAACGGTGATTGGATGGACTATAGCATATATCAAAGGGATCAGTCCTTCATTGTGTATGCATAAGATTCTCATAGAGGAGGATTTTCAGCCAAGTATAGAGAGTTAAAGGAGGTTGAATCCCAATATGAAGGAAATGGTCAGGGTAGAGGTACTCAAGTTTCTAGATGCAGGCATCACATATTTGATATCAAATAGTGCATGAACTAGCCTAGTCCAGGTTGTGCCAAAGAAAGCCACAATCACGGTAGTACCAAATGAGAAGAATGAGTTAATTCCTACCAGAATAGTGATGGGATGGAGAGTTTGCATCGATTATCGCAAGCTCAATGCAGCTATAAGAAAAGATCAAATTTTACTCTTGTTATTGATTAGATGTTGGAGAGATTGACAAGTCACTCACATTACTGCTTCCTTAATGGGTACTCAGGTTACAATCAAATACCAGTGGCTCCAAATGACTAGGAAATGACCACTTTCACCTATCCTCATGATACTTTTGCATACTGTAGGATGCCATTTGGTCTTTGCAACCCCCTGTCATATTTCAGAGGTACATGATGGCAATATTCTCAGACATGGTTGAAAAGTTCATAGAGATATTCATGGACAATGTCTCAGTCTTTGGGTCTTCGTTTGACGAGTGCTTGTAGCACCTAAACTTAGTCTTATAGAGATGCAATGAAACAAACTTGGTATTGAATTGGGAGAAATTTCATTTCATGGTGTAGCCGTACTGGGACACCAAGTATCAACAAAGGGAGTGGAAATAGACAAAGCAAAGATTCTGTTCATTAAAAAGCTAGTGCCACCTACATCAGTTAAGGGTGTTCGCAGTTTTCTGAGACATACAAGATTTCACAAATGGTTTATCAAGGATTTCTCGAAGATCACAAAGTCGTTATGCAACTTATTGACGACAGATGTACATTTTGAGTTCACTGAGGAATGCTTGACAACCTTCAACACTTTGAAGGAAAAACTCACTTCAGTGCCGGTAATTGTGGCACCAGACTGGGAACTACCGTTTGAGTTAATGTGTGACGCTAGTGATCACATTGTAGGATCGTATTGGGACAAAGAAAAGACAAAATCTTCCATGTGATCTACTACGCAAGCAAAACCTTGAACGACAAATAGCTTAATTACGCAACTACAGAGAATGAGCTCTTGTTGTGGTTTACGCCTTTGACAAATTCAGGTCATATCTAGTTGGGTCAAAAGTCATAGTGTACACAGATCACGTCTCTTTGAAGTATTGATGACGAAGAGGGATGCTAAACTGAGATTGATTCACTGGGTTTTACTGCTGCAAGAGTTTGACATAGAAATCAGGGATAAAAAGGGCAGTGAAAATGTTGTGGCAGATCATTTGTCTCGATTGGAGCTTGGCGAGCCTGAAGGGTTAGTAGACATCAATGAGATTTTCTTAGACGAGTAGTTATTCAGTGTGGAAGAAGCACCGTGGTACGCAGACTTTGTAAATTACTTGGCCAATTCTATCACTCCACCAAATTACTCCAGTCGCCAGAGGAAGAAATTCTCTGCAGAGTTAAAATATTACTTCTGGAAGGACCATATTCTCTATAGGCGAGGAGCAGATTAGATTACTTAGTGGTGTGTGCCTAAGAAGAAGTGCCTCAAATTATAGAACATTGTATTTAATCTGCATATGCGGGCCACTTTGGAGCTTCAAAGACAGCTGCTAAGGTTTTACAGTCGGGATTCTACTGGCCTACATTGTCCAGGGATGCTTTCAAATTCGTAAAGACTTGTGATAAATATCAGCACACTGGGAACATCTCAAGAAAGAATGAAATGCCACTTAACAGTATTTTGGACGTGGAGCTGATTGATGTTTGGTGGATTGACTTTATGGGACCATTTTGCCGTCTTTCTCAAATCAATACATTCTAGTGGCAGTTGACTATGCCTCCAAGTGGATGGAAAGCAGTCGCATTACCAACCAACGATGCTAAGGTAGTAATTAGATTCTTGAAGAAATATATTTTCACCCGCTATGGCACACCACAGGCTATAATTAGTGATGGGGATAAACACTTCTACAATCGACAGTTTGAGTAGTTCTTAAGTAAATACGACGTCAAACATCGAGTAGTTACCCCATATCATCCTCAAACCAGCAAGCAAGTCAAAGTCTCCAATAGGCAGTTGAAGATGATACTTGAGGTCACAGTAAGTTATTCAAGGAAAGATTGGTCTAAAAAGTTGGATGACACATTGTGGGCTTACAAAATAGCATTTAAAACACCCATAAGCATGTCTCCATTCCACCTTATTTTTGGAAAAGTGTGCTACCTGCCACTTGAGTTAGAGCATTGTGCATATTGGGCAATGAAAAAGTTGAATATGGATTTGAAGGTAGCCGATGAAAAATGTCTGCTACAGTTTAACGAGTTGGATGACATCAAAATGGAAGCATTTGAGAATTCAAAGCTCTATAAGGAACGTACCAAGAAATGATGATTTACATATTCAAAGGCAAGAGTTTGAAGTAGGGCAGCGAATTTTACTGTATAATTCTAAATTCAAACTCTTCTCGGGAAAATTGAGGTCTAGGTGGTCAGGTCCTTACACTATTACAAAGGTGCTACCAAATGGAGATATTAAGATCAACCATAAAAGTGAAGGGATCTTCACAATCAATGGACAACGGTTGAAGCATTACTGGAGCGGAGAATTTTTCAAAGAAAAGTCCATCCTCATTCTCAAGATACTAGAATGAAGTAGACACGGGAGAGTCGAGCTATCAACTATAAATAATCATTGGATAGGAAGCAACCCATTGTTTTCTTTTAGTTTAATTTGTTTCTTTGGCATTTATTTAGGAATTTTTTCATTTTTTAGCATGTTTGGCACTTATAGGTCATCGGTCGTCCATATAAGTCACATGGAGTCGAAGCATGGTCCACACACATTCCAATGCATCGAGCACAAGTCATGAAGTTTAAATTCTTGTTTTGGTGGTTGGATATGAGTTTCATGCATTTCGAGGCACAATTAGCGCTTTTCAAAATTTTCAGGGTCAAGGTGTGATTTTAGTCATAAAATCAGTTTTGAGACTAAATTCATGGCCTACATGCACCTTATATGGTTTAATATGTGTTTAGGTGAGTGAGGAGGCAGTAAAAGCTCGAGTCAAAATCATAATTTAAAATTCGAGATTTGGAGAAAATTTGACAAAAATTGAGTTTTGGAAAGCCAAGGGTAATCTACAATGTGTTTTTCCCATGAGCATTCACTCAATTTAACATGTTAGACACGATTATTGAAGCACTAAAAAAAAAATAATTGGAACTCGTCTCTTGGTAGTTTATGCGACTGCATAAACTATAAAGAGATGCAGTCGCATAGCAAGGTTTTGAGCCTAAAATGGCCGTGATTTATTACTCTATGTGACCATACCAAAGTACTCTATGTGGTCGCATAGAGTATGTATAAAAAATATTTAGGTTCCAATAAAACACGGGCACACGCACGACACAAACACAACGCAAGGCCACACACACAAACACGCACACCTCCATCTCACAGCACACACTCACAAACACACAATCCACAGTCAAAACAAACAAAAGGGATTCAAATCTTTAATCATTCATCTCCATAGATTTGGCACAAAGTATCCTCCATTTGCACTTCAACATATACATTGCAAGGTAACTTCCCAAGCCCTAATTTTTCAATTTTGCATGTAGGAAATCTTGACTCCTCTTGGGTATTTGATGGATTATGGATGGTATTGTAGTGGTGTGTTGATTTTCAAGTATATTGTGAATAATGGGGTTGAAGTAATACGTATGCATCATTAAAAATAGAAAGAAAACACTATGCACACAACATGTTTGATGAAATGCCTAAGTGAAGAGTTGTATGCATTTTTGTCAATCTTGCATTTGAATTGTGTGTTAGTTGACTTAGATTGCATGTTGTTACAATATCGCATGGCCATTGACATGGACAATCTCAAAACACCCAAATTGAGCACATGAAGGCACAACTAAAGGTATCTCACGTCACCACTTGGCCCCATAATTTGATAACCCAAACAACATCCAAATGACCCGAAATTTGAATATGTACTAGAGTAACTTGAATACTTTTATATACTCGGAGATCGCTTGGAAAAATTTCGATGTTTCTTGATGGTGCCCGGGGTAAAAATCCTAGGTCGATTATGGGTCCAAATTGAACGAAATGCACGTTTGAGCTAAGTTTTGTTGGTGTTTCACATTTTCATGTTATGAACTCTATTTTCAGATATTTTATGCATGTTTCACACCAAATTTGTATGTGTGCACCTTGAAAGAAGTTTGGGGGTTGAACTTATATATGCTACTTCATGTGTCTTTGTTATCCATTTATACTTGGTGGTCTAATGCGTTATTGTGCATTTTTGCAGGATGCCATCTATAAGAACATCCAAGGAGAAGGAAAAAGTAGGATCCTCATCAGGCACCGTAAGCAACAGAGAGCCCGAAGAGGGAGTAGGAAAATTTCTCATTCGCAAGACCACAGCTCGATGTTCGAATATCATTAGCCATTGGGCAACACATTTAGAGAGGCCAGTTAAGTTGGATGATTTTCTCAATTTTGAAATGGGCACCTTCGTCCAAATTTGTGGATGGGAGAAGGTGGTGGAACAACCTCACCCAATTTATGAAGGCTTGGTTAGGGAGTTTTATTCAAATTTCAATGCTGAAATAGATACTCCAAGGGTCAAAACACTTACATTAGACATGCGTGAGAGGAAAATGGATCATGATCTCACCTGAGGTCATCCATGATTACTATAAGTTGAGTTGGAACAACGTGGTGCCCATCCCGAGAAATTTCAATTGGCATGAAGTGGTCGAGGCATTATTGGGACGTAAAAATGCATGGCCTCTACAACCAGCAGAATGGCATCAGATCGAGTTCACTCGATCTATAACCATCCTATGGCTATTCATGTGTCACAATGTTGAACTCATCTCACATAGGATAACATTCACTAATCCGAAGGCAGGGTTCGTATATCATCTAGTTCGGGAAAAAAATTGATCTGGCCACCTACATCTATAATCAAATACATACTATTGGGACATGGGGTGATTGACATAGCTCACTAATATTCCCAAGCTTGATTAGCAAAATCTGCAAGGCTGCAGGTGTCCCAATCCCAACCGGAGAAGCACCTAAGAAATCGAGTCCATTTATCAGACACACTACATTGGAGGCTCAGGATAGAGCTAAAGAAAAGCACAGAGAAAAGATGGAGAACGAGCACCACAGACGGCAGCAGGCAGAGCCAGGGCACACAGTTGAGGATGTAGCAATGCCATAGGCCTCTCTACCACCTGTTGATGTGGACACATAGTTATTGAGCCAGATGTTCACTACTATGATCAGGTTCGATCGAGACATTCAAAGTCTTCAACAAGCATTTGAGGCTATGCATACTGATATCTAATAGCTATGAAATGACATGCACATCATATGAAATTTTGCGTCAAATGCTAATAGAGAATCCTTGGTATCGTCTAGGCAATTTGGAGACCAGGGTTTGAGATATGCAGGTCGAGCAAACCTAGTAGTCTGAGTTGATGAGGCAGATCCTAACCTCGACTACATCTACAACCAGAAGATGGCACTGCGAGTCCCAGCTTACCACCACCACCATACTGAGCAGTGTAGTGTTGATTAACCAACTTTTGTCCTTGCATTTTGATATTGTCCTTAAATTATGCCTTTTTACACTTACACCTATTCTTACATTGAGGACAATGTTTTGTAAATTTGGGGGAGGTGGCATAATTTTGGCATTATGGCATCTGTTTTTTGTTGCATTGGTCATATTTATCGAACATTGTGTTTAATTGTTACATTCCGTGCTTAATAAGTGCCTTTTTTAAACAAAATTATAAAAATTGCATGCTTTATTCATTCTTGTTGTGTTTTTGTGGGCTTGATAGCCTTGTGGGCTAGATGTAACTATTGGAATAATATGAATTAGGAAATGTGAATATGGTACAGAATTTGATTAACATGTATTTGTTGATGTATTACTTGACAATCCCCGTGCACACTCTCATGTTTTAGATGTTAGGTTAGTAATTGAATTCTTGAATAAAGTAGGAAAAATTGGAAAAACCTCTATTGTGTTAAACAGTAAACCACTTAGGATAGTTTGGAAACAGTTGAGCAACTATAGGGGAACATTAGGGTAAGTAGGGGCTCCGTACGTGAATTTTTATTGTATGGATTACCTAGACCACTGGGGTGAAGAATAGGTGAAAGTCTAAAGTTGGGGGTTGGTTTTGAAGACTAAATATCTAGGAGACACTTATTTCCAGGCCTTTATGACTCGAGCAAGTAAGCATGTAAGAGTACTTTGAAACCTGGTGTTCTAAGGCCAATTGGTTTGGGAGTCACTGGCCCAAAACTCGCTACAAGGGTCATATAAAAAGCAAGAGGGAGAGAAGTTAATAAAAAGTCATCTAATCGAGCATTTGTAACTCAAGTGAATAAGCTTGCAAGAGTTTAAAACTTGATGCCATAAAGTTAACTGGTTTGGGAGTTATCGGCCTAAAGCTCGTTAAAGTAGTTATATAGAAAGCAACTTATGGAAGCTCACTTTTGACTTTTCTTTTCCCTCTAAAGACTCTCTTTTTTCCTTTCTAGTGGCTCTACTCTTTTTTCTTATCTTCAGCTAACTCTTTATTCTCTTTTTTACTCTTGGCTCTATTCTTTTTTCATGATTTTCAGCCACCTCTCTATTTTCTCTTACTCTTTATTTTTTTCCTCTCTTTTTTCTCTATATAATTAATTATATGAGAATTAATCATACTGTGAAATTTTAAACTTTTCAACAAATTATCAAACTCATTGCGCTTCGTAACAAGTGCTTCATGTACCAATGGGTACTCTATTCCATCAAAATCTTTAGAATTTCTTCTAGGCCCCCTTTCATGCCTACCTTTCTATTCCTCATCTTTTCAATTTCAACTACCGACATTTGGTTAATTTCAGCACTAGGATAACGTCTATCTTGCCTCCTAACATCATGAACTCTCCTAGGTTGACTCCTTTGTAAGTTTGAAATCAATGTATCTCGGCAATCTATTCTGTCTCTAATTTCTCGACACACCACATTCATCCGCTCGAATTGTTGTTGTATGGCCCTGATCACGAAGGGTTGATTGTCTCTCACCCTTGATATTGATTCTTCATTATCAAATATATTAATAACTAGAATTTTGTATGCTTCACATATTTGCACTCATGTTTCACTCAAAAATCAGATTTTCCCTCTAGTAATCTCATCGCTCTTGCCTTTTTCCTCTCAATACTTTCTTTCAAGTCCTCTAAGGAATTAATTATTCTCAATCAAAAATTTTCCCCTTGTGAGGTTCAAATCTTCAAGAACAAGGAATTTAAGAAAGATATTGACTCAAGAAAAGGACTCAAGAAAAGAAGGAAAAGAAGAATTCAATAAAGAGAACCAAGAATTTCAAGAAAGTGTTTCTTGAAATCGACTTATATCTTTTCCTAAACAAAATTGATGCCAATGGATGATTTAGATATTGAATTGATTTCTTGACAGAAATTGCGCTTCAAGAATTTTCAAGAAAGTGTTTCATGAAATCAAATAAGCATCTTTTTGGCTTACAATTTCTTTTTTCTTTTTTCTTTTTTTTTGCTGATTTTTTTTAATTTTCTATTTTTGGCACTAAATACGCGAAAAACTAACAAAGGCAAAAAAGATCGAAACAAAATTGTAATGTTGTGCTAAATTTAATGTACAAAACAATTTTGAATATTTTTGATATTTGTGTTGATGTAAAAGACTCAAGAAGATGATGAAGAGTTAAGAAAATGACGGAGACTCGATAAAGAAAATGAAAACTCAAAGAAGATAGAAAAAGTTGCAAAAAGTTAAAGATATAATATTGATTTTAGAGCCAAGGCTCTGATATCAACTTATGTGAACTTACATAGCAATAGTAGTTCCAAAACCCACAAAAGATTGAATCACAATCGAAGAAAACTAAAATTTCGATTTGAAGTTTGACCAAATAATTTTTTGAATTAAGATATCAAAATTATTAAAGAACTTGATCATTTAATTACAAAAATTATGAACCTTGCTATGAATTTGTTGAATGCCATAAAGATGAAATCTTTGATAAGTTCGAAATTGAGTTCAATGAAGAACAAGAAGAAAACAACCTTGCTTTTATTTAATCTCTCAATAATAATGTATTGTTTTGCTATGAAAAGAATGACCATATGTATAGGGAGCTCATAAAACCCTAGTTAAAACATAAAACATCAAGAACATATCAAACAATTAGAGCTCTAAATAAAAAGGAAAAATTAAACAGCCTTCTAATTTTTGTATTGTACGTGCACACCATTAAGTTGATTTGGCTATGTGTTGAAATTTTGCACCCATGTGCGTGCAACCTATTTTGCCTACGTGCTCGCCGCTTTCCAACTACACTCCAAGCTTCTCTTCTTCTAACTTAGTTTGAATTAAGTGCACTAATATTGGTTCCTCTTCCATGCGCAACATGAAATTTGATGTTTTGCTCTTCGTAATCGAAGTCTCAGCCCATGTAACATGAACAACTAATCACATGAATTCTTTAATCTCTCCATGGATCCTATCATCAACTCTGTTCATTTATGTAAAAAAGCTTTGCCTAAAAAGAAAATAACTATTGGGAAATAAAATCGATCAAGGTAATATATATCACACGATATGAAGAATATAATCGCAAACAAACAACAAGATAGAAAGAAAAGGAATTAATTGGCCAAGGAACAGAGTATTATACTCAATTGATTAGTATGAATAAAATAAATATAATAATTGTGCCTACACAACTATTCTATATTTCTATGATACTAAAATTTTGAAATCTAGTACCTATAGGGATACATGTCAAACCCTAGAAATGCTATAAAGATGGAAACAAGATAAAAAATCACATAGAATAAAGGAAAATTTATTTTCTCAAAAATCCAACATAATTTGGATAAAAAAACCTAATAATCTCTATCTTGACACAAATTCCGATACAACAAACGAAACTCTAAAATTTCTTCACCTAAAAAAATCCGATTGCAACAAAAAATTTGAACACTTCAACAAGAACCAAACTTTCTTCAACACAAAAATACTTCTCCTTTTTTGGGTATCTAATATTGATACATGAACCCAAATATTGGGTTTTCTAATAGTTGAATATGATGGAATTGCAGGTAATGGTGGCAAGGCAGAGTTACCCATATCATCTAAACTCAACTGAGTCTATTCTTCAATATGGACCCCAACCAAATCCCAAAGATACAATACTAAATTGAATCTTTACCACGGTGCTAAATCTGTTCTGACTTTTCTATTCAAATTATGTCCAACCCTGCAAGATATATAACAAGGACCTCTTCCGTTCCTTAAATACAACACAGTCACATTTCCTAACCTTCCAGACTATACTTTCTCCAGAGAACGTGTACCCTTATTGTATCAAGAGTACTCAATGAAATGAGAGTCTTCTTCAAGTCTGGATTATATCGAACGTGTTCAAGTGTTATAAATGTTTCATCCACTAGCCTCAATTTGACTTTACCAATACCAGCTACTCGACAAGGTTCGTTGTTGCCCATGATAAAGACATATTGCATCACCGTTTCATATATTTCAAATAAATCCCAGTTGGAACACGTATGGAACACCCAAGCTGTATCAAAATCCACTCCTCATCGGGTTTGGATTCTATATTAGTAATCATCAAAGTATCTCCATCACTTAAATAGTTCTCGACTATGTTGGTCTAGTCTAAAGTATTTGATTATTTTCGATGATTTTCGGTCAAATTAACTTTGTTCTGCAATTTATTGCAACCTTATTTTCTTGCCCACTCTCCATTAACGTAAAAAGAATAAAAACTAGTTATAAATTTATAAACTTTATAATATAGAAAATGTAACCATGTTATTTATCAGTTTCAAAGATGAAAACATTTTCTACACAACTATGAAATTTCTTTGAAAAATTAATGATTTAAAGAATAACGTTTTATACATTTAGTTAGAAGTTTTGAAAGAACAATTTAGATATTACATTCCTGTTAAAGAAGTCACAAGATGAAAGAAAGTCTATAAAACTATAATCATCTTTGCTATTATTTAAGCTAACACGTGAAAGAAAAATGGTTAAATGAGGTATGCTTATTAAAAAGATTAAATAAAACGAGGTTTGTGTAGATTTTGAGAATGGCGGTGATGTATATGAAATTGTCATAAATTTTAGTGGAGGCGTGCATTATTCAAAGGCAAACTATATTGCCACCATGATATTTATTTGATTTATCACATTTTCAAGTATTTTTTTCTATTTTTTTAATATGACTATAAGTAATATTACATAAATAACAATACTTTTAAATCTTTTATTTTTTTTATTTTTTACATAAAATATTTTTAATTGTTCCACCACAACCATTGTTGATATTTAACCGATTTTTTTTTCTAGGGCTTGGATTTTGAACATAATTTAGATTCTTTGGAGTAATGTTCCTGTTGTGAATGGCTCTTATGAACATCGATAATTCAGGCACATCTTCGTGAAAGTTCCATTGTAAATCTCCATAATTTAGTTTTTTTTATTCAACCACCTCATCATTGTGCTGATTTCCATTATAAATGATAGCACACATCAAAATTCTCCATATGAGGATAGGTCAAATTTTAGTGTCTCATTGCTAGTTGTCATCAAGTACTATAGTTTGCAAATCTATACAAAACATCAAACCCAATATATTGGCGATAATTAATTTTGGAGTTAGGGATGCCTGAGCATCTTGATGACAATTAGGGTACGGTGGGGAGTTTTGGTGGGCCAATATTATTGTAAAGCCATATACAATGCACAAAAGATAATGTCCGTACCGTTGTTCAATTTTGTCCCTCTGAAATGAGACATCGAAGGGAGCCATCATGAAGGAAGCTTCGAGCCCATATTGGTCATGGGCCATGGCCCTGAATGAGAGAATCAAGGATAATATTTGAGAAGAAAATGAATGTGGTGTCCATATATTTTTCTTTTCTTTTTAATTAGACTAGGGTAATATTTATAAAACAAATGTGGTTTGCTTATCAAAAATATTTTTTACTTAGGGTCCGTTTTAGTAAAGGAGTAGATGTCTCTGAACTGGACCGACCTTGGCCCAAGGCAAAGTACGTAGTGGCCTAAGGCCTCAAGATTTCGGAAAAGGCCTCATAAACATCATGTTAGAGTATGGTGAGTTGAATTCTGTTTGGCCTAACCTCAAAAGCCATTGGAGCAAAATATTTGACGAAACTAAAATTATCAAAAAATGGAAGTCTGTGGTGGTAGCGGAGGGATTAGGCCAAGAGGTGGCATCTCTTGTACTCATCTTTAATATCATGAATTTTCTTCTTTTCTACCCGTGGTCTTTTCCGATCTTGAATTTTCAAGTAAATCTTGTAGTCTTGTTCTTATTTTATATATTGTCAATCCTCATTTTTCATAAAAAATTGGTATCAGAGTGAGGTTTGATTTTCAACGATGGAAACTTTGAAATACGATGTCCTTATTTTGGATCGCAACACCAAATTTGCATTATAATAGGTGAAGACGCAAGTTGTGCTCACATAGATAGACTTGTACATTTAGGATTTGATAAAATGTCTTTAACTTGGACGCAGGAGAAAAAAAAAAGTAAGGATCGAAAAGTCTTATTCAAATTCATCTTCATTTGTTAAATTAACTATTACAGCACGTTCTGAAGGAGAAAAAACATTATTGAGTTACAGTTAAAACCGAAGTAGTTATGCATGGTGACAAGCTTAACCAGTAACTTACATCTAAAGCAGCACCTGTATTTTCATTGCATGGTCGAATGTGCGTCTATAGAAGATCACTTAATCGTCTTTAACAAAATTGTTTCTATTCTGGAGACCATAGAGGTTCAGTACAATGAAGAATATATAGGGTTGATTTTATTGTGTTAACTACCTTCTTCATTTATGACTTTCGAAAATACTATTTTTACAATTGTGACACTTACCATGGATGAAGTATATGATGCTCTGTTCTCTAACGAGAAGATGAATTATCTTGTGGTTGGATCTAGGGCTCAAGCAGAGGGCCTTGTTGTTCATGGGATGCCACAAGAATGGTATTCCAATGGTGATATGAGGGCCAACTGAAATTTAAAAATTGAGACAACTTCTGTAGTTACTGTAAGAAAAATGGCACATCAAATGTGACTTCTAAAAGTAGTGAAATATGAATAAAAGAGCTACCACTAATCAAAAAGGAAAAACTAGAAAATTTCGATGAAGCCAATGTCGCAGAAAATAGCTAAAGTAACGAAGAACTTCTAATTATTTGAGATGGCGATTCCAATCCCTACGAGGATTGAATTTTTTTATTAAGCTTGTATGTTTCATGTGTCTCAATCGAGATTGATTTTCAACATATAAAACAGTTTATAAATGTGTTGTGATAATGGAAAATGATGTACATTGTAAGATAATCGGTATAGGAAGTGTCAGAATTAAAATGCTTGATGGGACTGTCATGATACTTGGTAATGTGAGACATATTTCAGACCTAAAGATAGATTTTACCTCTTTGAGTACTATAGATACAAAAGGGTACAAGTAGATTGTAAATTCTAAAGGTTAGCAAAGGTGACCTTGTCGTGATGAAAGGCGGAGAAGTTCTGCACAATTATATGTCTTATAAGGTTCTATAGTCATAGGTGATGCAGCTGTTGCTACTCATTCATTGTTGTATGATGATGTTACTAGATTTTGGCATATCTGTTTAGGGCATATGAATGACAATAGGATGGTTAAACAGAGTAGGAGAGGACTTCTTGATGCATTGAGTATAATAAGTGTGTTTTTACACACTCATTTAATATCTAAATATGTTATTAATTAATTAAATGAGCGAATTTCTACTACAATTATGTAATTTATGCTTTTGTAGGTAAAAATCACACAAAAGAAATAGAACAAAGCAAAATGAGAAAAAATGGAGTGAAAAGGGACCAAAGTGTGTAAAATCTTGAAATCGGGACCAAGGCAAATAATTCAAAAAGTTGAAGGACCTTTGGATGCAATTTATGGAGGAAAAAATTGATATAAAAGTCAAATTTTGAGGACCAAATTGTATAAGACCAAAGTTGAGGGAGCTATTGTGCAATTACCTAAGGGACTAAGCTGCAAATTACACCCAAACCCATTTTTTGGCTGCTGGACAGAAACAGGGCACCTAGCCGCCATTGTTCCGGTGCCTAGGTGCCGTTTTTTATATTAAAAAAGGGTCCGGGACCAATTTGTTCATTTTCCAAAACGTGCGGGACCATGGATGCAATTTTTCTAGGTTTTATAATTAAAACCAGCAGCTGGGCACGATTTCTTCAATCTTCTTCAGCCGGCTTCTGCTTCTTCATTTTCATTTTATTTTATTTTTCACCTTTCAATTCTTGGTACTTTGGAGATCAAACCTAGAGCACAAGGAGATTCAATCAAAAGATTTGGCAAGATTTTGGAGAAATTAAAAGCAAGCAATTTCATCTTCAAATATCCAACAAAAGGGGGTTTTATCTATAATCTTGTATTATCTCCATTATTTTGTAAAACTTGCAATGTATTATATAAAATATTCTCCTTTTATTCATATATATAATATGGGCTAATTATTTGTATTGGGATTTATGGTTGTAGATTAACCTAACCTTGATTAATTTTAATATTTGCTCTTTAATATTAAGTTGCTTATTTTCATGTGTTCCTCCTATTGTATTTCATGCATTTTCATTTATGTGGCCAATTAATGAATGTGTTTAGTGATTTGTACATCGTTCGAGAGAAGATTGTGCATTTTAGACCAAATAGTAGACACCCTAGGTTTGTGTAGGAGATAGAGATATACCCATAGCCCTAGATGACACATTGAGCTATTTTCACAAATATTGAATGCGATTGTTTGGTTCTAATCGACATAGAGATATAGTAGGTAAAGCCAATCAATTATGATTAATTTTACTCGAGAGAGGTAATTAACTAAAATTAAAAGATCGGATCTAACATCATAAATGAGTAATTAGTTAATTGGCTTGTGGAGAAATTAATTAGGAGACGGTTAAGCGAAACCATGAATCCCAACCACGTTGTCCTCCGAAATTTTCAAGATTTTATATTTTCTTATTTTGTTGGTGTTTAGTTAATTTCCTTATTTCAAAATCATATTCTAATTATGTGGGTTCATTTTTATTGTTAGAATTAAATTAATTAAGGTCGTGTAATCTAAAGTATACATTCCTCGAGCGATCGACAATCCGAACTCAAAAGGTCCATTTTATTACTTGAACATGACCCGTGCAGTTGCGGTGTAGGATTTTAGCGAACAAGTTTTTGGTTGTGTTTTTACTATTGTTTTGAGTGTATTATCATTATTGTGGTCACTATGTGATAATGTTTAGTGATTTGTGTGATTATTGAGAAATTGTTGCACATTTTAGACTAAGGTGGTGGAAACCCTAGATTCTTGTAGAAATAGAAATATATTCCTAGCCCTAGGTAACTCTTTGAGTTATTTGCATTAATATTTAATGCTTTCGATTGTGTTTAATCGACATAAAGATATAGTAGGTTAAACCAATTGATTAGGGTTAGTTTCACTTGAGAAAGGTAATTAACTAAAATAGAAAAATCAGGTTTGACGAGAAAAGTGAGCAATGTTCGATTGAATTGTTTTGAGGAATTAATTTAGTGACAGCCAAGTGGAATCATGAATCCCAACCCCAAAATGTTTAGCCCATTGTATTTGTAGGGCATAAAATGAAATGATTAAAGGAATACATCACAAAAGTTGAGAAGAATATAATGTAAAATATAAGACAAATAAATAAATCCGTCCCTTGGTCGGATCTTTGAAACTTGCTTGATTTTGGTTTTGATTTCTCCAAGATTTTCTCCATTTGGTGTACCATTTCTTCTCTTTTTTGCTTGCCCCCTTTTCTCTCTAAACTAGGGTCCTTTTTTTTTTTTTTTTTTTTGTGAAAGAAGAATGAGAGAAAAATTAATCAATTTTGCCTTTTAAATGACTCAAAAACCGTGTTTTGTAATTACAAAATGATCCCTAACTACAAAAATATAGGCAAACAGGTCCTTAACCACAACCCTAGCGCTTTGAAAATAGCACTGCAGTGCTACAAGGGACAGAGGTGTGGAGCCGGGACACTGCTACAGTGGAGTTGCGGCGCCGCTATAGTATTGCATCCCATTTTTAGTATTTGCAGCTCAAGTCCTCCCCATATTTGCACGCTAGATCCCTCAACTTTGAACTTGTACATTTTAGTCCCGAAAATTTGTTTTTTCTTTCAATCATGAACTCCAAAATTTGCAACATTTGGTCCTTAAACTTTTAGCACTTGTACACTTTGGTCCCCAAATTTATTTTTTGTGGTCCTCTTTTCCTTCCTTTAGCCATTTTCTCCTTCAATTTGGGATTTTGGCCTACAAACACCATAATTACACAATTATGAATAGGAATTTGCTCAATTTCTTCAATAAATAGCTCATTAAAGTGCCTAATAAATGTGTAAAATCACACTTATCAGAGTACTAGAAAATTAAAGTTCCGTAAGCACTGCGTTTTTTGGAAGCAGAAGATAGTCAAATTCACCTAAGGCATTCAGAATACGAAGGGAACACTTGATGACATACATTCTAATTTTTGTGGATTATCTAGGGTATCTTTGAAAGGATATGCTTACAATATGCTAACTATTATAAATGATTTTTCAAAAATATTTAGGTGTTTTTTATTAAAGCTAGAAGAGTGATGTGTTTACTACATTTAAGGGTGGAAGATCTTGATTGAGAAGTAGACAAGAAAGTAGGCAAAATGTCTCGGACTAATAAGGATTTTGAGTTTTGTTCTAATGAGTTTAACGTTATTTGCAAGCCAGGAGAAATTTTAAAGCACTTAACAGTTTGTAAGACTTTGTGACAAAACCGTGTGGCAGAATTGATGAATATGACTTTTATAAAGAAAGTATGTTGTGTGCTAATTAACCGCTCACCCTCAATTGCTATTAATAAACAAACTACAAAAGAGGTATGGTCTGATACTTCTCCTAGTTACTTTGATTTGAAGAATTTGTACGTTCTTCTTACGCTCATGTTCATAATGAAAATTTGGGACCTAGTTCTAGAAAGTGCATATTTCTTAGCTATAAGTTTGGTGTTAATATATGAAAGCTATGATGTCGAGAAACAAGTAAAATCATAATCAGTATAGCTGTTATATTTGATGAAAGTGCAATGCTTTATGGCTTACATTCTAGATATTGTTGTGATATAAATTAGTTGAAATTAAACATACATATAGAGTTTGAGAATGGTTCATGGTCTATATTAGAGTATCAGTCTAGCTTAGAATTAAAGAGGATTACGATTTGTCACCAAAACTAGCCCCACCACAGTGTTAAATTGCTAAAGACGGGCCCAAAAAATATTAGGCCTCCAAAGAAGTATGTGAATGCTGATTTGGTTGTCTGTACCTTGAATGAGGCAGAATGTATTGATTTCAATGAAGAAACTTTTACCTACTCAGAAGTAGTTAGTTGTGACGAATCTGGTAGATAGATGATTGCAATGTAGAAAGAGATAGAATCACTTCGTAAAAATAGCACATGGGATTTAGTGATATTGCCTAAGGATAAGAAAGTTGTTCTTTGCAAATGGGGTGCTCAAAAGGAAAGAAGTTACATTAGAAATTGAAGTATAAGGAAAGACTAGTTTGCAAAGGATATAGTTAGATTCCAGGTGTAGACTTCATAAATATGTTTTCTCAAGTTATAAAACATAGTTCGATTTGAGTTTGCTTGGTATTGTGGCTAGTTATGATTTTGAGCAGTTGGAAGTGAAGACAACATTTTTATATGGAAAACTTGATGAGGACATCTACATGCAGTAGACAGAGAATTTTAGGCCTGAAACAGTACTCTAGACAATGATATAATAAGTTTGACTCATTAATGACTACTCATGACTTCAAAAAAAAATGCAATTATGACGGTTGTGTCTACTTTAAAAGGTATGATGATGGGTCATTTGTATACCTACTCTTCTACATTGATAGCAACCAAGGATAAGAGAAAGATAAGAGATTTGAAAGTATATCTCAGTAAAGAATTTGAGATGAAAGATCTAGGGACAGCAATGAAGCAATTTGGAATGTAGTTTTTAAGAGAAAAAGAGACAGGAAAATTACACCTAAGTTAGATTGATTACATTAAGAAAGTTCTCTGCATGTTCAATTACGGAAGGCCAAGCTAATTAGTACTTTCATATGTTTTATCTTCGCAATCAGATAATGTTCATTATATGTCACGGCTTTCATATTCTAGTGTCGTAGGATCTCTCATGTATGCTGTGATTTGTTCAAGTCCATATTTATCATAGACATTACTACAGTCAGTTGATACATGGCAAATCTTGGTAAAGAATATGGGAAAGTAGTTTAGTGGATTTTCAAATATCTGTGTGGCTCTACTAATGTTTGATTGCATTTTGGGAGAACTACATGTTAAGTTATTAGTTATGTTGATTTTGATTTTACTGGAAATCTTGATAAGAGAAGATATCTTACATGGTATGTTTTTACTATTGGTGGTTTTGCTATCATTTGAAGAACTATTATATTTACAGATTACAGTTGCAGTGTCTACTACTGAGACTGCGTACAAGGCTATTACAGAGGCTTGTAAGAAAGATATTTAGTTAAAGGGACTATTTGGTGAACTCAGTGAAGATCGCAGATCACCTGAGTTTTTAAGATAGTTAGAGTGCTATTTTTCTCTCAAAGGATCAAATGTTTTATGAGAGGACGAAACATATTGATATGTGGTATTATTTTGTGCGTGATGTTATTGCTCATGGCGATATTGTTGTTAGTCAAGTTAGTACTTAATATAGTCCCACTGATATGATGATCAAGTTATTGTAGCCAAGTTCGAGCATTGTTTGGATTTGGTTGGAATTTGTTGTTGAATTTGCCCCTAGAGGCTTTTGTGGAAGAGGCGGATAGTTTTGTTGAATAGTGAAGTTTTATTACTTGTATTGAAATTCGTGTCAAGGTAAAGATTTGTTAAAGTATGGTGACCTCAATATTATTTGACTCCGCCCAAAAGCATGTAGCGTGACATATTTAGTGAAACTATTGTGTTTATGATGCTAAATTGCTTCATTCATATAGGGTGCTATACTTATATAAGTAAGAAGCTTACCGTCTACAATATACTTTTGGTCCATTTTCTATTTCACTTTGTAATTTTGAATCATGTAAAATTGCATTATTTGCTCTTACAATGTTGGCTCAAGTCTGAAGGCAAATCCATTTTGGCTTTACTAATTACGTACAAATAGGGTTTGCAATATTGGAAATTTTAGAATCTTTCTGTGCGGCTTGTCTTAATTTTTTATAAATTTCTTACTCAATCCACGATCTTTGGATTTACAAAGTTGAAGCAAATTTATTATTGTGCCGTGCACCTAAAGGCTAAAATGAAATGTAAAATCTCTAATGAAATTATCTATGATAATTTTATCCCTTCAACATATTTCTTACTATTTAGCAAAGGAAAACGATATTTTAATTTTTGTTTGTTGGACTAATATTCTTATTCTTATGCATACATTCATCTTATAATAAAGACGGTAAAGTAGAAGTAGTACAAATGAAGAGAGATCGATTACTATAAAATTTTTGGAAGAATTTGGGATTGAGAAAACTCATTATGGCTATGGACCAACTATTTAGCTTAATGAAAATGCAATCTTTTCTTTTACAATGCTAAAAAGAAGGGCATTTATTCATGCAGTAGAAAAGAAAGCCAATTGTTGAGGGTGATCGAATATGTACAAAATTTAAGGGTCTCGTAATAATTTTTTTAGGGTCTCAAAATTCTAAAGATCGGTCCTTTCTCTAAAATTATCATAAACATTAGGAGAAGTATGCATTATTTAAAATTTAAAATAAGAAGTATTTATATAATTTTTAAAAAGTGAAAGAATGCCTCTTAAATTATCAGAAACCTTGAGGAATGTAAATTTTATTTGACAACGGTCAATATACCATGATTGGTAAGAATAATAATGTAAATTAAAATTTGATTTTAATTCGTCATTGAATGCGGAGGATGAAACTCCTCTATCACTTTGGATCGCTATTAAACTCTGTTCAATTTTATTAAAAATCAAATATGTTTACAAATTTTAACAAAAATGGATGGTATATTAATAAAAAAATTGATAAAAATTATGAATTTTATATATTAATTTAAAAATTTTATTATTTTTTAACTAAATTATTCAGACTCTAAACCCTTATTTGGTAGGGATTAAAAATTAAATTTTTAGTAGATTTTGATAGAAATTAATGAAATACGTGATTGTAAAGTTGTGGGCTCGTAATGTATATGGTCAAAATTAATTGTTGAGTTTAATTTAAATTTAAATTTTAATTGTTACCAAAGTCAGATTATGATTATTCAACATTTCAGGACCTGGCCGATAAAATTATAAACAATAATATTACTCAAATAGAGGCATAGGTGCGGCTAAGGTTTTCAATTTTTTATTTTTTTCCAAACTGTTTATTATGATGAGCCAAAACAAACCGCCCAAACCATCGTTTTCTGTCTAAATAAAGTTGTCTGTTTCTCACTACCTAGCTCTGGACCAGATTCCACCTTAACCATTCTATTTCTTCAACATTTGGAATCCATTTTCATTAATCAATATGGAAAACCAAAATAAACAACACCCACAAAGCAGTGGCAGAGAACCCATATCACCATCGCCGTCACCGGCGATCCAGTCTTCGGAGTACTATCAATCCACTGATGTACCTACACCACATGAACTTATAGTAGTAGACTCTTCACCAGCTCAAACCGAAAGCAGTAGCAGAGGAGATGTAACACAGTCACCGGTGGATTCAAAACCCACTATTATTCCTGTTTCACCGTCACCAAATCACTCCAAAAGCTGTAGCAGCGAACATATATCACTCTCACCGACGATTAAGTCTCCAGAAGAGTCACCGGTTCGGTCATCAATTTCCTCTTATAATATTTCACTCACTCATGTGTCTTCCCCTGGAAAAGAAAAAGCTCCGGAATACTCACCTGAGAAGCCTCCTCCGGCGTCGGTGAAGGAAGTGTTTAACAAGGATGTCCGTGAGGAACCGATGGCGGCAATAACAAAGACGGATAAAACCAGAATTGTCGTGGAAACAGAAAAAAGTTATGGTCACGGCGGCAGCGGGAGTGAAACTGGGCGGAGGAGGGTGATTCCGTCCCTGTCGATATTAAGAACCGCCAAGAGAGAGAAGATGGTGAGAAAAGCTGCTTTAGGATTTAGGGTTCTTGGATTTTTGTTCAGCTTGGTTTCACTTTCAGTAATGGCAGCTGATAGACATCAGGGTTGGGCTCTTGATTCATTTGAACGTTACAAGGAATTCAGGTCAGTTTGATCATGATTGACATGATATGAGATTTTCAATTTTTTAGCTACTTTTTATTTTTGTATGGACTGGAAAGCAAGAAAAAAAAGTAAAAAAACGACTTTTAAACACGATTAAAAGTCAAATTTTTGTGCACCATAATGTTTTTAAGTATGAAAACGAGGATGATGGCATGACAGGTACTGCATGTCAATCAACGTGATAGGATTTGTGTACTCGGGAGTACAGGCTCTAGATCTGTCTTACAATCTAGTCACAGGCAAATATATTGGCCGGCATCGACCAGGGCTCCGGCGTTACTTTGATTTCACCGTCGATCAGGCAAGTTTTAAAAATTTTTATTGTTGCACATGAGATAGTACAAACTTTTAGATGGAATAAGTTGAACTTCGCAACGAATTAGCTTGCTTACAAGTCTCTTTTAGCCTGGCCTACCATAGTTTTCTGTGATCTTTCTCGATCAGTAAGTTGTAGTAGGCATAGTACCAAGTTCGACACAATTTATCTTCAAGGGGTATAGTCCACGGCCCGACTTGTTAGGAGCCAGACTGGCCCATTATCAGGCTTTTTCGAGCGAGATAGTCGAGGATGCAGAAGTTCTAAATTCGAATCCTTACAAAAAATTTAGATTATGTCTAACGAAGAACAATACTAACACTACACATGAGAGATCATGTCTAAAAAAATTGTAGAAAAATAGATAAAGTTTTCTACTTTAAAACTTGATAGGGGATGCAATCTAACCTTCATATTATTGTGTTATGTGAATATAATATTCTTACCATTGGAACTATCTAACTAACCTTTTTTGAACTTTACGAAGCACAATTTCCTTTTTGGTGGAATCAACCTTTTCTTTCTTTCCTTAACCAATAATAACTCACACATAAAATCTTATTAGTAGGGTACAACTTTTTGGTAATGATTTTTTTATCACCTAATCTATATTTGAGCAAATTCATGTATTTGCAATGATCAAGCCATTAGTTATAAAAGAAAGTAACAAGAAGCCTTTTTGTTCTCGAAAAGTAGACACGATATTTGTAGCGAAGATTGTCTGTAATATCTACTAGTGCTGGGGTTACAACCGCATTTATAGTTACGTCGTTAGATAATCAATTAATTACTTTTTCTATATTTTCATGTATATAAAATTTTTTTTCAGAGAGTTCTTTTTTCATGGTAAAGTTGAAGAGCTTACATATTTTAATTTAAAGACCTTCTGTTTACATTAAAAAGTTAATATGGCTGAAAATATAAATTTTTCTTACACTTTTCTTAATATACCCTTATATTAAATAATGGTATAAATAGGAATAATTTATATTTATTGATAACAATTCATATTAAATAGAGATATATTAGAAAATTAAAAAATCAACTATACTCTCAATGAGGAAAGCTATTTTTATAATTTAAAATAGACGAAAAAAAAAAGTAAGTTTATCTTTACTAGACGGAGAGATATTAAAGGGTCTCAACACATACTTCTTATAATTTGTTTAAAATAGATATGGATTGTGAGACTGCGTTGAAATTAAGGCACTAGTTCCAATTGGATTTTATCTTTTTGCGTTAGTACACGAGGACTCAGCTCTGGCCAGGGACCACTCTAGTGGAACTACTTTTTGTCAATATTCTTCTCTTTTTCTCCCCTCTTGTGCTGGATTCTCTACTTTATGAGCCTGTCATCCATTAGCAAGTGGGGTGCTAATAGAAAAATAAATATGCTATGAAAGACTTTTATTTAAAGTACTGAGTTTGGAACTATTAAAGAATAAAATATTTGTGTCAGCATACCATAGTAAAGAAGAAAGAGTTATTCACCTTGTACAGGGAATAACAATCAGGACAGTTATTGGAGCTATGCTGGCAGCACCTGTATGGTTGCCTTTTATATTTTTGCCATCTCCCAAGAAAAAATGCCTAGTCCCCCCTTTAAATTCCCTGGCAGTTTTACCCTATTCATCAAGCACCGCTTGAGAGATATGACGATGCTAAGATGGATGTATGGTCATAATAAGATAAGAACTGATAATATACGTATAGGTGGAAATGACACTTGATTGAGAATAAATTAAGGAACGAAGAATTTGAGTAGTTGGGACATGTTTTGAATAGACCAAAACAGACTCTTATTTATAAGAGTAACAATCCCAAGTTATTAGAAAGTAGATTGAGTTTGTTGGAACTCTAAAGAGAATCTTCTCTTAGCATTCATGTTTGGTATGCTGTAGATGACAGATGGATATGTTTATCTGTCTAGCGTACCAAATGCATACTCAATATCTTCCTTTGAGGAAGTAACCATAACTTTCTGAAATTTAATCGATTTTTCATCCTATTTTTATCTATTTCATTTATGTCAATTATTTGATTGCAGCAATGTGGTTGCTCAGTTACCATCAACTGATGACAACATTGCTTCAAAGGTTCACCTAACAAGATATTATGGAATGACCTAATCTAAAAGCTTGTTGTTAAAGAGATGACTTAGTATTGAGAATAATGCTTAATTTTATCGTTATTGTTGTGTATATATTCGTATTCTGATTGGATGTCGTTCGTAATCTCAGATAATTGCTTATTTATTGATATCGGCTTCCTCATCGGCTGCTACTAGAATTGATGACTGGCAATCCAACTGGGGCAAGGACAAGTTCACAAATATGGCAACTGCATCTATATCTATGTCTTTTCTTGCATTTGTGGCCTTAGCCTCCAGTTCTCTTATATCCGGTTATGCCCTTTTCAACTCCAAATCTATATAGCTTCTACTAATGGGATTTATTTTTCATAATCTCTACAGTTACTGATTTTGTGAAGCAAAAAAGTAAGTGATGGAATTATAGAAACTGTATACAACTAGTGATTTCTTGAGATTTTGTTTGGAGAATTAGATATACGAACATGGGATTTTGATTTTAACATACTTGAATGTTTTGAAGTATATTACTTGTGTAATCAAATATGTGGATGTTAGATTTCGTATCTGGAAAATTTTGGTGTTGTCTGAATCAACAAGGATCTACAAGAATATAGCTCGGCCAGCCAGCTTTGCCACATTAAATGTGTGGATTTGATAGTTGACTCAAGCTGGTGCTCAAGTGAGTCTAAATATTATGAATTCTGCTATAAGTACAAGGTATTTGCACTGGAAATTTTTCACAGACACAAGTGTTGAAACATCATTCAAAATGAAAAAGAAACATAAAATCCAAACGGACAGGATTTTTGCATTTCAAATCCTGTATGAATTCTGTAAGTTTTCCCTTTACTCAGGGAAAAATTGAAATATTATTTCTGCGTTGCAGGTCACACTGACCTATATTATCTTTTACATTCTTATTTGTTGTTTATGATGTTAAGGAATTCCTGAGGTTTTATGATGGTAATTTCGCTTTCTTGCGAGGTTCTTTTTGAATGGATTGGGTAGAAACCCTGCCTCGAGGGTCTCATGTAGACATTTTAGTGATTCTTGGTAGGCACTGCCCTTTTGCACAATTGGATCAACTCAGCTACAAGTCGTAGAACGTGTGGAATTGTCTCGAGTACTTCTATTCTTGTTAGAAGATGGCTTCTCAACAGTTGATATTGAAGTCTAGCTACTAAGAGTGAGCGAGCTTAATATTATAATGACATGTGCCCATCAATCATCGTATAACTAATATAAATAATCAGCTGCAAAGAAAAAGTAATGAACTTTGAGTTTGTAAATGTCACTGTTCAATAAATAAATAAAGCCTCATATTATATATTTTTTCCTCATCGACTCCTACCTAACTTTATTGGTCCTGAAGTAGACAACTATCTATCAGAATGTTCTCAAGAATCCGACCCCAATAAAAAATTGGGTAGTGTTGATTGAACAATCTCGTGGACGTAATCTCGTGGACGTCCATAAGATTGTTCAAGTTCCTTTCCCCTAAAAAACCCAATAATAATAAGGCCCGTCAACCAAAATAAGAATCTTTGCCATGTGGAGGATCATTACTGGATGCCATTCCCCAAAATCATGGTCATTCTTCCCACAATATCATAGTCGCCCTTACATGAGTAAATGTAATTATGGATTATATGGTGTGAAGACCAATCTAGATGATAACTACATGATATTAAGCTTCTATTTGGTTTTCAAAATTTTAATCTCAAGTCAAAGTTAACAATTAATTTTAACAATACATTTAACAATTTTTCAAGCACATATTTCCTTAATCTTTATCAAAATTTAAGTAAATTTTGATTTAAATCTATATCAAAAATAGAAGCTAAACAATAAATCTATTTTGATTTAAATCTATATCAAACAGAAGCTAAACAATAAATTTACTTAAATATAATATCAAGTGATTCATTTAATTGAATACATAAAATGTGACCTAAAATGTAGACTAGTGCTCTAATATCACTAATACTAGAAAACTCTATTCTTTTTTTTTTTAAAAGCTGTTCATCATGCAAGTATATATGGAAGTCAGAAACATGAGAAAGAGCAATATTTCACTATTTGTCCTCAACCTATTGTTAGACTAGCTAGTTGGTCCTTAATCTTAAAAATAAGCAAATTAATCATACTTTTTATTATAGTTGTAGAATCAGTCTTTCATGCAATAAAATTTTCATTAAATTGTTAAATGACCCTCACATATCAAACTGTTTATGGACTTTGATTTTGTACTAACTTGAGTTGATGGTCAAAAACTCGGGCATATTTTCATGAGCTGCATATATTATTGGAATCCAGATGGTTTAAATGTTTAAAATATTGGGATTGGTGTGCAAATATAGCAAAAAAATTTGAGGACTAACTAACTCTCTTTCAAATGTTGAGGACCAACTTATTACTCTCAAAAATAAGTTAAGGGGCCACGAATAAACTTTTTCTAAATGAAAATACTATTAATTATTAGGTATATGAATTCAATTATCAATAATTAAAACGTAAAATTAGTCATTTCTTAGAGTTGCTTTAAGGGGAAAAATGCAAAATTGCATAAGCTGCAACCAGTGGTGGCATTGGTGCAAGATGAGTAGTCTTATAGAGGCGGAGGTAGTGGGGGGCTGGCATGGGCTATAGCCCTCCCCACCCCTCTGGCCCTTATGGAAAATTGAAAATGGAAAATTACCTAATAACCTACATTTAAAGAACACTTTTCATAAATAAGGAGGATTATTTTAAATTTCACATAGCGGGTAATAATTAGGTTTTAATAATTATAATAATAAAAGTTCAATTAAACCTAATCTACATACCCACCCACCGACACTCAACCCCATTCTATCCAAATCAATTTCATTTTCTTCTTCTCTCTTCGTTCTCTCTCTCTCTCTCTCTCTCTCATCCCACCCATCCGCCCCTTCTTTTCGGCATCGCTATGTGTAGTGGATCATACCCACCTACTTTTTCTGTCCGACGTCTTCACATGTGATGAGCCCCCACTTACTTGCCCCTTTTTTCCACAAAGAAGAACCGTCGCACGCAATGACGAACCATTATGTGCATTGGTGCAGCAAGGCGAAGCCCATGGTAGCAATAGATGCGATATGGTGTGGGCATGCCACAGAAGGTGGTTTGCGATCGTGGGGCTTATTGTCAGAGCCGAAAATTGAAACTGAAATGTGCATGTTTGGTTGTATGAAGAACAAGTTTATAAATTTGGATTGTGCGTTGTTTTTTTTATGACATTAAACCATAAATAGATGCCCCTTGATGAGTATGGTCGATTGATGTGATTGTACTGGCATGGGCATTGCAGGAGAAGGTGGTGTTGCACAGAAGACAATTTGTATCTACTAGACTTTGGGCTTTTTTTTTTTTGTGCGTTAGGGTACTACAGTTGGTGGTAGTTGCTGCAGTTAATGCTAGTAGGGTTAAATTGTAGTTGCTGGAATTTGGTAGGAAGAGGTGGTTGATGGCTGACAATATGCAGTAGTAGGCCTGAGTGTTCGTCGGCGTTTGGAGGCTTCAAAGGAGGTGAGCTGCTGCTTTCAGGTATGAATGGTGAATCTTCATGTTGTACGGTGAAGCCGATGATGGTGGTGGTTGTTGGGATTTGTTGAAGGTGTTGGTGGTGCATATTTGGTAGTGGCAGTGGAAATCGATTGTTGTCTATTTTCATTGTGAATGTTCGAGACCAGATTTATGTTAATTGAAATTGTATGTGACTTGGTTATATATAGTCACAAATTTAGACTAACATAGTCAAAAACAGTCACAATGAATACAAAGTTGGTCACAGTTAGTCACTGGTAACACAGTCCAGTGAAGGTAGTATTTATTGTCGTGAATTTGAGTTGAAGTTGGTAGTAGTGTGAGGTGATGCTGGTGGTGACTGGTGATGGATTGTGTTGTTGGTCTTCGATGTATGCAGATTTATTTGTGATAACCCTCTGTGATCAAATATGTGCTTATTGTGACTAGTTGTGACCAATTCCATATTAATTATGACTGGTTGTAATTTGATCATATACCGTCATAGTTAAGATTGACCTAATTACAAACGATCACAGTGAAGGTAAATTTGATCACAGTTAATTATACTAAAGATAAATTTGATTACAAATAATGACATATAATACAGCTATAGTCATAGATAATACAGTTAGTCACAAATCTAGCCATCTACGATGCACCACTATTGCCACCATAATTTTTGGAGATTTTTTTTTACTGTAGGGTAGGGTGGTTTCGTGGGGTATGGTGTGGTCTTCGGAGTGTTGATCATCGGAGCAGTTTGTCGGAGCGATCATCGGAGCGATCCCTAGAACTGATGGCCATCCCGATGGAGAAAATGTAGTGTAGTGGGGTGATGGGATGAGATGGGGATAGGTTCGTAGGAATGGAGTAGGGTCGTGAGTGGGATGTGTTGGGTCCGTGGGATAGGGTCATAGGTGGGATCCTAAGATATCAATAATTAATATATTACTGATTTGCTAGGTGGGGGTGCTAATTAATTGGGTGGGATAATTAATTCTAACTAATTATATATTGTATATATTATTAAGTGGAGTTAATACATGAATTTTGAAATAATTTGATAAGTTCGTTAGCTTTGAAATGTAATTTTTCCTTGTAGGAGTTATTTATTGTTTCCAATTAAAAATATTTTGTTCAATTTTGGCCCACATATTTGTGTTAGTCAAACTCTAGTTTGAATTCTAATCCAAGCTTAATGCTTAACTAATCAAATCTTGTTGAAGATGTTACAATTATTAAATAATATTTTCACAATATTTATGAATTTTGAATATTTTATTTTAAAATTAGGCAATTTATTTAATGCATGTTTGACTAAATTTACTAACGGTAATTAAGTAAATTTTATTATAGAAAACTTGTAGTCAGATCTAAAAATTACTTATTTTAATAGTTAGAGACACCATATACTAAATGTTTAGCTAAGCTTAAAAGTAATTAATTTTTTATTTCAACATATGTTTTCATATATTACCTATACATAGTTATAAGAAGAAAAAAAACTATTTTGACTATGAAATATAGATTATGATCAAAATAAATAACTTACTCTAGATTTGATCTTGTGAATAAAAAAAATATTTGTTAATATATATATATTCTTGAAAACTGAGCAAAATATGGACATGAATTAAATTTAATTTCTTTGGACCATTACAATTCTTAATCGTTTTTTCTCTATAGATGTGATTCATCACTCACTATGAAATGAAATGATATAGAAGATTGTTGTGCATACCAAATAGTATTTTGAGACAATAACATATAGTGAGGTATTATTGATTACGTATTTTGACCAAAGCTTTCAATTGTTTGAAAATACTGACCGTCAAATTTATTTAGAATATATTCATTAAATGATTTTTTAGTTTTTCATTCGTGGATATGTATCATTTGATTATTCCGATCATGATTCGGTTAGTTTATATTTCTTAACGAAAGCATCGATTTTTTTATTTGATAAGAATATATAACAAAGTTTGTGAGATTTAGGGTGAAACATCTAGTGTTCTTTTATTTTATTAAGTGTTGTATACTCTTTGTCGTGAATATCATGAATTTAGCCTCTTGCGACATAAGTTCATTCGAAAAATTTTAAATTTCAGCACATCCTAACTTCATTTTCTTGTTCTCCCTCTGACTTTTATTCATACTTCAACATTTCAAACTCCACCTAAACTGCTGGTTTGCTATACATACACATATATGTACACAATATGAACACTTACATTTTATCTATTGATTTATGGTTTTCACTTAGCCCGCATTTGACAATTATTATTTGAAAACTCTAATTTCTACACACTTATTTTCAATAACATATTCACACAATTTTGTATATAAAAAAATTTCCCTACTTTTTATCATTTCAATTTTGACATTTGGACACTCAAATTGGCATTTTTTTTGGCAAAAGGTCCTTATTTTCGATTTTCTCCATTGAAACATCGAAAAATGACTAATTTACCCTCATCTTTAAATAAACAAATAGAAAAGTGTTTCTTTCGGAGTTAAACTCTCATTTGTCCATATTTCGAGAAACGGTATTACCAAGAGAGTAAAACAAATAGTTACCCTTGTTCTGTGAAAAAAAATGAAATAATTGTAGTTAGATTTCCAATTTTTACAAAAAGTATAAACAAATCCCATGAAAAACAATTTAAAATATACTAGCAAAGGAAAAATATTCAATCTTCCCAATTAACCATACCTACATCTAACCCCTATCCCCATACTCTACAAACCACCACCACCACCAAAATAATTAAAAAGAGAATTAAAAATATAAAACAGGAAATGAATAAAAATAGAAAAGGAAAAAATTAAAAAATAATAAAATATTTTTTCTTTCCCATCCAATTCTGCACCCTACCACGGGTTACCACCTCCCATTTTCCCCATTTTATTATGATGCCATCCAAGGATTTAGCTATTTTTCTTCAATCAAGTACTGTGTTCCAATATCTTTTTGTTTTCAGTGAAGTGACAAGAGTTTCTTTTTAGGGATTTGGCTATTTTCAATAAATTTTTATTTCTGTCGTCTTGTTATTGAGACATACCCACTGTATCAATTTTTGAATTTTGCTTTGATTTTGTTCAAGTTTCTTTTGCCTCACAAAATGATGTCTGAAGATAAATTTTTTTTATTCCATTTGAGGGTTCATTCAAAATCTTAATCCAAACCCTAACCCTAATTGTACTAATTCAAACTCAACTTAGAGGAAAGTAAATCTTTCTTCTTTATGGAAAGATGATTTTTTTTTTTTTGTTAATATATTTTAAATTATGTTAAGTCGAACTCTTTGCACTTGAAAAATTTAGGACTTTGACTGCAATATTTTTATATTATTTCTTTCATTTCTATTTTTAAATTTAAAGATTAGGGCATATTAATTAGTCATTTTATGATGCTTTAATAGAAAAAAATAGACAATAATGATCTTTTGCACAAAAAAAGTCGATATGAGGATTCAAATGTTAAAATTAAAACGATATGGATGATTTGAGCAATTAAAATAAACGATAGATACGTTTTCCACCAATTACCCAGATTTGACGGAAGGAATAGATGGAGTGAAACTGAAAGGACCAACTCCGAATAAAATTGTTGTAATGAGGGTGCAAATGTAAGTCCGAAGTGATAGGGATCATTTGTTTAATGAGAGCAAATAATAGCGACTTTTTGTGCTAATTTTCTTCTTATTGTCCCTTCATCTTCTCTACCCATCAACCTATACATACACATATGTACATATGTATCTTGGCAGAAGTTGTATATAATCATTCTATGTATCATCATCATCATAATCATCATTATTATTTGTTACTTTTTTCAACTCTGCGAGATTGAACACATATAAGGGAATTCACATAATTAATATGCATGTTAGCTCTTGGAGATTTTGAATTTATAGTTTTATACTTACGTTTTTGTGTATATGCTACTATAACTATTGATAATTGATTTAACAATAAATTTTAGAAAGGCTTCTTTCCCACTCCCCTTCAAAAAGACATATTCCCAACCATATATCTAAGTGCATGTATGATATTACTAGAGATTACAATGACAAAATTTTAGCTTCTTTGTATTTATTCTTTAAAATTGTCTAATGTTGTAGATACCACCTTATCAAAGAAAGCCATAATTTGACATGAAATAAGAGTAATTGGTTGGTTACTTAGTTTTTCAACAAGGCATTAAATAATACAGTTGTTACTTATTGATGTTATTGGTTACTTGCTGGGATAAGTTGTCAGTTCTTTATAGAATAATGTTTTCTAATCTGTAGAAGCAAAAGCTGAACAAAAGAAGCAAAACAATATCAATATGCATAATTGCATCATTTTGACTTGGGTGTTTTTAATTGTAATGGTGACTTTTATATTTGGCAATAAACGATGAAATAAATTTTAGTACAACAAAAATTGTCTTTTAAGTCATTGATAATACTTATTCTGCTACTGTGACTGAAGACCAGAAAAAAAAAATGACAAACTTACATATACTTCTATTATCTTGTTCCGTTTTGAGAAAAGTTAGTAAACATGACTCAGCTGAAAAACTTTGGAAAAAGCTTGAAGGATTTTACTTTACTTAATCCAAGCCCAATGAACTTTTCTCGAAAGTTTTTTCCGTTTCAAATTTGATCTCTCAAAAGAATTGGATGACAATCTTGATATTTTCAATAAACTTTTGTAAGATATTACAAATTGTGGTGAAAAGATTTTCGATTAATACAAAGTAATTATTCTTTTGAATGCTATTCCCAATGTGTATAAGAAAGTCAAGAATGCAATCAAATATAGGATGGAGACCCTTACACCCAATACAGTCATCGATTCATTGAAGAGTAAGAGGAAAAAAATGAAAGTTAAAGAAATTAAAGAGATTTACCAAATGAGGGATAAATATTACTTTAGGAGTGGTGAGGGGTAAAACGGTGTGTCAAGAAGAAAAGTTGAGGTAGATCTAAATCATACGAGAATGCAAAGTGTAGAAAATGTTATGGTTGCCGTATGATAGGACATTTCATAAGTGGGTGTTATAAAAAAAGAAAAACAAATTGAGAGATTAGAGGGATAATGAACCAAGTGAGGTGAACGTAGTTATCCCTAGGATGAACCTGATGAAGTTTACATGCTCTTAAATTTTTAACCAACCAAAATTAAGTTGTCTATGAACTCCCATATGCACGAGTAGATTCTTAACTTCTGTGCTTCTTTTCATGTTAAATTAAATAAATTGTAGTTTGATCATTTGTATGACTCTGATAATGAACATGTAGTTATATGGGGAAGAGTTATATGTAAGATCACTGGTGTGAGTATTGTAACTGTCAGATCTGACAATGGCTTTGTCCATACATTAAAAGAAGTTAGGTACATTCCACATATGGGTAGGAATCTAATTTTTTTAGGGAAATTACAGCGTACAAGTTTAATTGGTACACTCTATAATAGAGTCATAAAAATATTTAAGGGAGCACTTAGAGCCTTTAAGGCTGATAGGGAGAATGGCATATAGATTACACATGCTGAAGTGATGAGTGATTTAAATTCCACTAGCACTAACATTTATGGCACAATAGATTAGCTCACGTTAGTGTTAACAGACCCAAGGTCCTTTATGATAATGGCGTGTTTGGTAAGGATAAGGTGTCTAACATGCCATTTTATGATCATTGTATGTAGAATGTCAATGGCATCTAGCACACACAATACATTGAGAGTTTTAGAATTGTTCCTTACACTCTCCAGCAAAACGGAGGTGTGGAAAGGATGAATCGTACTTGATAAAATTAGATGTATGATGCTGAGTTTTAGTGTGCCTAAACCATTTTAGGGTAAAGCTATTATGACCGCATGCTATTTAACTAATATGATTTTGTCTACTGCTTTAAATGGTGGTACGCTGTATGAGAAATGGTACGATAAATGTGTTGATTATTCTATGCCTAGGACTTTTGACTTTCCTGCTTTCTCTCATCATATGAGGGAAAACTAGAATCTATAGTTAAGAAATGCGTCTTTTTAGAGTACCCTAAAGCAGATAAGAAATATAGATTATGGGATAGAAGATAGAAGGGTGTAAGAATAATCATAAGTCATGATGATGAGTCTGAAATGCCTTGCATGGAGAGTAAAGAAAGTAAGAAAATGTCAGGGAAGGGTCCCCGATTGAGGTAGAGAGAATGAGTGTCCCCATCACGACTACCTCGAGTGAGGTGGAGAATGATACACAACAAAATCAGTAGAACACAGAATTAGAAGGTGGTGTTGATATTGTAAAGGATAATCCTAAAGATAAAGACCTTCTAGTTGACTACCTATTAGTTAAAGATAGAGAGAGGAGACCACATACGAAACCCCAAGTGTTGTCTGATTATAACATAGCCTATGCTAGTTATCAAGAACTGGTTGATAAAGAGCCAAACATTTATGAGGAAGCCATGAGGAGTAAAAAATGTAAGGAATGACAAAGTGCCATGCGAGAATAGACAAGTTCTCTTGCTAAGAATCAAACTTGGGATTTAGTTCCTAGACCTAAGGATAAATCCATAATAGGATGCAAATGAGTTTATAAGATAAAGGAGGAAACCACTGAGAGTGAGCCCATTATACATAAGGTTAAGTTAGTAACCAAGGAGTAAACTCACAAGCAAATGGTAGATTTTAATGAAATCTTTTTGCCCGTTGTTAAGTATACAACTTTAGGATCATGCTCACGTTTGTTGCTAACTATCACTGGTAACTTGAACGACTTGATGTCAAAACAGTTTTTTTTTTTTTTTTTTTTTTTTTTTTTTTTTTTTTTTTTTTTTTGCATAGTGACCTTGATGAAAAGATTTTTATGAATCAACCAAAGGTTTTTAAGTAAGGATAAACATGATCACCTATGTTTTTTTTAATGAAATCTCTTGGGTTAAAACGGTCTCCACGTCAATGGTATAAAAGTTTGATTCCTATGTGCTTTCTATTGCTTTTTAAGAGGAGTGAGTTTAACCATTGCTTGCATTACCTACACTGCATTAACAAAGAATGTGTGTGTATTTGTTACTTTATGTGGATGATATGTTATTAATTGGACCTAACATGAAAGTGGTAAACAAGATCAATATAGTGTTATATAAAGAATTTGACACGAAAGACCTAGGACATACTAGAAGAATCCTTGAAATAGAGATAAATAGGGATAGGTTCAATTCTTGCTTATTTGTAAATCAAACTCCTTATGTGCTTAAAATTTTAAATAAATTTGGCTGAGTGATTGCAAACATGCTTCTGTGCCTCTTGGAAACCATTTTTTTTTGTCAAAAAACAATCACCTACAAATGACAAGGAGAAAGGTTTTATGAATAGAGTTCCTTACTCTAATGTCATTGCTCCATTATGCAACTTATGTCTGCACTTGACCTAATTTGACTTTCACTGTTAGTGTGTTAAATAGGTATATGTCTAATTCTGGTCACCAAACATTGGGAAGCATTAAAGTAGTTATTTAGGACTTAAGGAGTACTTTTGATGAGATGTTATCTTACGAGTCTGCTAAGTTGCTAACCAGGGTGTGAAACTTAACGGTTTTACAGATGCTGGCTATAGTAGAGATAGAGTTAATAGAAAGTTAACATCTTCTTATATATTTACTTTGTGTAACTTTTGTGTGAGTTGGAAGTCTCAACTCTAACATATTGTTGATTTGTCCACTACCGAGTCCAAGTATATAGTTGCCACTAAAGCTATAGAAGAAGCTTTATGGATAGAGGTTTACTTAATGAACTCTATGTTTTAATTGATAATGTGATTGTATATTCTGATAGTCCATTTGTGTAAAAATCCCGAGTTTCAAAGAACGTACTAAACATATAGATGTTAGGCTTCATTTTGTTAGAAATGTAATATCTAAAGATTTGATAAACTCGAGAAAGTGAATTCAAATTATAACCCTACAAACGTAGGCACTAAGAGACTTCCCCTAGTAAAGTTTAGAAATTGTCTTACACTTTTAAATATTGGTAAAAATATGCGACGTTTCAATTTTATTTGAAATTACATTTTGTAACTACTAAGTTCGTTTTTCTTTTGCAAGTGTATTTGGCATCAAAGTGAAGATTTATGGATATTTTGATACCAAATAAACCTGGGGCTATGATAATTAGTTGAGTCGAAATAATATTCATAGGTTTCGTTAGAAGCCCATTATTTAATAGTCATCGACCCAAAACAATTGATAACTCAAGAATCAGAGACAAGCCAAGAATCTTACCACCCTACAATTATGTGTTTGTGGGCTCAACCCATTTGGTAATGGCCCAAATTACTTGACCTTCTTGCCCTTATATATATTGGCCCATGTTCTTAGTTGAGAGATTATTACAAAACGCAGTTTATACTCTTTGTCCCTATTCTTGAGAGAAAATTGACTGTCGCTATTTTGTGTGGTCTTCAACCCTTCGACTGTGCTTCTCAATTCTCTATGTGACCACTCCCTTTTCTCTCTTCTGACATTTGTCTCCGACTTTTGCAGCGTCCCTCCAATTAACCTTGTTTGCCTGTTTTTCCCTACTTCATTACCTTCTCTACGACAGTCTTTTACTTGTCTTTGTGTGACCGTTGTGGGGGTGATTCCATTATGGTTCAGTGTGAGAATTTTTTGCTTTAGTTCGGTTGGGGTTTGCCTTGTGGTTTTGGGTCATGAATCTTAGCCTTGTAAATTTTCCCATTTCCACACTTGTGGTTTTGATAGGTAAGTATTTGTCCTGCAATTATAGTGATCATTTTTTCCTTGCATTTCAATTGAGTTTTCCTAACTTGTGTTGTTTGGTTAATTAATTGAAAGTGCATTTAACTCCACGCTAATCTTGATGATGCCAAAATCACACACCACCTAAAATCAATGTTGTAACAAATATGGTAATAAAATGACCTACATGTAGGCACTTGTACTCTTCGAAAAGGACTATGGGGGTGTATTCAATAGGAATTTTTGAAGACTTTGATGGATTTTTTTTTAAGCGATCACTTTCGTGGGCTTCTTGGATTTTTTTGTAAATTTGTATGCAATTAGTGAAAATCTCTTATAGACTTCTATAAACTTTCATTTTAAAACTTTCATAAACTTTTGTAGAATTCAAAAGATTTTTGAAGACTTTTACTTGAAGTAGAATTCATGTGAATTTAGTGCAATAATATGAAATAATTTTCCTTCCCTTTTTCTTTCCCCTTCCCCTCCCAATAAAATAAAACGTTATTTTAAAAAGACTAAAAATTTAAGATCTTAATCAAATTAATCTATAATATATTAAAATATTATATCAAAGGAGAATCATTTTTTGGACGATTTTAACCCCTCCATACAATTCAATTATTTCAATAATACATTACTTTTCATTTTTTTTATATGTAATAGATACTACATAATTATTGTCATTTATGAAATTTGCCTTTGTTTGAGCTCCATTCTTTGTAATAAATGTATTCTTAAACAGTGTTTTAATATCATTTCTATCACACATTTTTCAATAAAATAATATTACATGCAAATTCAAATTTTTTTCTTATTTTTTAATTACACATTTTCCATCAATATACTATTCAAAAATTTATTTTGTCCCCCTCCTCCCTCCAAAATGGGGCTCAAACAAGGGCGTGTGTTATTAATTCTCAATTAATTTACATTCACATTAATCTAGATTTAATGAATTTTCACTTGATCAATATTGAATTATATGAATTTAGAGTTATTATAAATGCATTTATTCATATTTATATATCTAACAATTTTAATGAGTGTTTAAATTTATGTATTAACAATTATTTATGTATCAAATGTAATATAAAAAGATTTGTTCAATTATAGTATTTCATCATTATAAAAAATTTGAATAATAGAAATTGAGTTTTGAGAATACAATTTTCTACTTTTAAATTTCTATGTTAAATTGTATTTTCTTTAATTTGTTCGAGACTCATCAAATCCTCCAACAAATTGGTACTAAATATAACTTTTACATCACTTATAAACTATTTTAAAATAACATGCAATGCACATTCAATTTTGACTAATAATAATCAAATTATACATACACACACGCGCGCACACATGCATGATAAAAAAATAATTTTAATATTCAATATTATTAATATCATATACCTTTAAAAATAATAAAAGATTAATATCTTTTTGCCATATAAAATTTATAATTAAATAAAAAATAGATATTTTCCCAAAAAAATGCATGAAGATAGAAAAAAAAGTTATAAGAAATCAATTTAATTTTTCATAGAAAATAGAAATAAATATAATTAATAGAAAAAATAAATTTTAATCATATCTCTAATGTTCGTTAGAAGGAAAAAAGGAAAGAAAATATTGAATAAAATACATAGCAATTTTTTTCATGAAAAATTTCCCAAAATCTCTTGATTAATGAGAGATAAACTTTGATATTTTATATGAGTACTTTTTGCTTAAAAATTAGTATCTTAAATACTTTTATAAAAGTTTTTAGAAGTTATTAAAATTTGAATACCTCAAGAAGTATAGAGACTTCTAAAAAGTTTTAATTGAATACATCATAACTTTTAAAAACTTTTTAAAAGTCTATGAAAGTTTCAACTAAGTACACCAATACTTTTTGAGAGTCTAAAAATTTTTACATTGAATATCCCTAAACTTTTTTAAATTCCAAAAGTCTTTAAAAGTCTCAATTGAATACATTACTTACATCATCACTATTATACAACATCTACAACGTCTATATTGTTTTTCGTCCATTTCCTAATTGTTACCATCATTTTCTCTCTCGACGAGACTCTAACACTTGCCCCTATTGATGTGGATTAAAATTCGATATTTAGTAGATAAATGATCACATTATGTTGGATAATGTTGCGGTGATGTTTCAATCATATATATCGATGATTATCTTCTCAGAGATGAATTCGTTACTTTAA
Organism: Olea europaea var. sylvestris; assembly: GCF_002742605.1. Classification (NCBI taxonomy): domain Eukaryota; kingdom Viridiplantae; phylum Streptophyta; class Magnoliopsida; order Lamiales; family Oleaceae; genus Olea; species Olea europaea. The sequence continues at coordinate 16,410,344 of NC_036250.1, read as the reverse complement.
TTCCATTAAGTGGTTTAATACTGTGGCGAGTAAATTGTACATTCCATGATAAAGAAAGTGAATTGTAAATAATACGACATAAAAATGAAAGTACATACCATATGCTGTGATTACATGTTTAATATTTCATTATGAATATTTTTTGTGAGCTTACTAGCTTGTGCACGTTTTAAAAAGGCGTGAATGCTAACAAAAACATATGATATTGTGCACAACTTTTTTGCAAAAGAATATATTGTTAACCATTTTTTTTAAATTCTTTTCAGATTAAATGAACTCAAAAATAAGAGAGGAATTATAACCAAAAGAAATGGTAATTAATGGCAATATTCTTTCAGTTTTTGAGTAAAAAGTTTGGAAGCCAAGCAAAGTTAGCTTCAACCATTTTTTATAAATTATGTTTAGGATTAAATGAATTCGCAAAAAAAAGGGAAAAAAAATGAAAATTATAACCAAATGAAATGGTAATGACAATAGTCTTTCAGTTTTTTCCAAAAAAAGTTGGAATACAAGCAAAGTTAGCTCCCATCATTATTTATTGACCATATAAATTTATTCAAAACGTAATTGGTTTTCAAGATCACTTCCGGCTTTTCCCCTGTTTTATTTATCTCGAAAAGAAAGTTACGTAAAGACGGTTACATCAAACTAACTTGTCGTCTTAACAAATTAAATATCAGACTGTGAAACTATTTCTTTACAATTATATAAGGATGGTTTTTAAGAAATGGAAAGTGAATCGGACAGTACTACTTTCTATTAAATCTCAAAGGATCCTTCTTCAATCAAAAAATGCCAAAATTAAGCCCATGTTTGATGGTCATTATAAAGAGATATTTGGAGTGGGAGGGGGTGTGGAAATGATGTTTTGAATAATGATTTTTTTTGAAGGATGTGTGATTAAAAAGTATGCAAAAATTTTAGGTTTACGTGTTGAAAGTTTTAATTAGTTGATTTATTTATTTATTTAGACCCAACTTGCTGAAATAAGTAATTAACAAACAACAAACCACTTTTAATTATTTCTAGGTGATGGTCAATCAAGTTCAATTACTCTAAGATTTGAATGCCACAATCAATAATTAAAGCAATGACGAATACCAAAAATGATAATAGAGAAACACCAAGTGGGTAAAAACTTTGGACACTTCGTCAATCAGTGATCCACTATAAATCGAAGCAAACTTATAGTATTGTCCGGACCCGTCTATCTCGGAGAACTTATGATCTCAATTCCTACTGTCTCCCTTGATTCTATTGGATGTGTGCTCTTCCAAAACAAATTCCAACTCATGGTTTATACCTTTGTCTTCCTAGACTGCGTGCTCCTGATGCCAGATCCCAACTCCTGGTACATCACCTTAATCCTCCTGAATTTATATTCCTACAACAGCTCCCAATCCTGTATCGATTTATCTTCGATGGATTAAATGAAGAATTCCTCATTCTTCAGGATGGTGTTTGATCAAACGATCTTTGTGTCTTGATCAGTGGTTTAATGTCTAAGGATATGAAAATATATGGCTCAATAAATATCTCGATTAATGGAATAATTTATGGTTCAAAGAAATATCTTGGCTTTGAAAGATTTTATGAACACAAGGATTTGGTAGTTGATTCTAGAGATCAAGGAATGATAATTTGGATCTTCAGGGAATTATCTCTATGGAATAATATGATTCAACACACTTTGGGACATTCATAATGTAGGATATATATGAGGAAAAACGTTTAGGGTGAAAAGCGGTTCAAAATCAAGTTTTTGAAACAAAACGGGCCATTGGACGTCGACTGTAGCTTGAGCGTTAGGCGAGCTGCAGCTGAGCAGTTGTTAGTTTTTCATCATAACCTTCTTTTCTGATATCCGATTGAGGTTATTCAAAATGTGAGTCAACTCAAATGGCTACAATTCTTTTAAAAATAGCATTCTCCAAATTTGAATGTTTTCAATGTAAAAAATGTGTTGTAAATTGCAGCTAAAAATTTGGAGCATAACCTGTGCGGTTTTTTGACACTCAGTGGCGGAGCCACGTCTGAAATTTTAGGCCCAAACAATTTTTTTTTTTTTTTTTTTTTTGCCCAAAAAATTTTTTTTTTTTTTTTTTTTTTTTTTTTTTTTTTTTTTTTTTTTTTTTTTTTTTTTTTTTTTTTTTAAATCAACAGGGGAGGTGGAATAAAAGCATGTTTTAATTCACATGGGTTCCATTTTTAAGCCCAAACCCATTATTTTGTTTTATAATTTTATCATCATTAAATTTATGACCAAAACACAATGTTCGATATGGGTTAAATCAGGTGCGGGCCCAGACCTTTAATATTGTGGGGTCAAAATTTTAAAAATAATTTTTTAATAAATAATATAATATCAATGAAAATAAGTTTATATGTATTTTGACAATTTGAAAATGCCTTATAATTACATCATTATTAATATTATTAAATAAATTTTGCTACTTATAAAGTTTTTTTATCACTTCATTGGCAAATGCTGAGCTAACATTGAATAAATTAAATAGAATATAGAAATTAAATGAATTGAAATAAAATTAAGTTTAGTTCAGGTAAATGAAAGTCAAATTTAAAGCAAGTATAATTCGAAAGTAATTCAAACTACATTTAATCCGTAACGATCCTAAAAAAATTTACCTCATATTTCATGTAAGACTTCCAAATGAAACGATATAAATTATATTGAAAAATTTATCGTGCAAAAATAATAATTAATTGAATTTTTTAAAAGAAAAAACGAGTTAGACGTCTTTTTTTAGGCGTACGTTTGATACATATTTAACTATTTTCGATATCCGTTTGGACCATTCGATATGAAACGATGCAGTTTTCGAAACAAACTTTTACATGACATAGACGATTTGTGGATTCAGATAGCACACATCGCAAATGAATTTTTAAAGTTAGGATATTATCGAAATTCTTAAAATATTAGTTTCAAACGCCCTATTTTAACATGTCATAACTTTTGCTATAGTTGACCACTTCGCATGCCATTAATGAGTGAAAAACTAGGCCATGAGCACTTCGAAATGGTATTAAGAATGTAATATTTTGACTTCATTTGGTATCTAGACGAGTACATCAAAGTAAATTGTAAAAAAAAATAAAAAATAAAATAGGGGCAAAATTTTGTGGGGTCATTTAACCCCACATGACCTCATGTGGGTCCGCCTCTGGATTAAATTATGCCCGCACTGAAAATATTTCCTGGCTTCGCCCCTGTTGATACTCTTTAGATTTTTAATTGCATTTCCTTGATTATATGTGATCTTCTTGAACATATTTGACATCTTTAATTCCTTCAAAACATATATTACCAATCCTTAACTATTTTGACTTTGATTATAACTCAATAAACTCCTAATACGATTTAATTAGGACTTGATTTTGACTTGAAAAATTGCTAATTATAATTTGGACTTAACGCATGCAAAATATTTTATTGTTTGAATGTGATTAGAAATGAGCCTCTGTTTGACAGCTATTATGAAGATAAATTGGGAAAAATGATGTTTCGAATAATATTTTTTGAAGAATACGTGGTTAAAAATAGGAAAAATTTTGGATTTACGTGTAGAATATTTTATTGTTTTAATTTGTGGTTAAAAGTGAGTATAATAAAAAAAATTTAATTTAAAAAGAGTCAAACATGTGTTGAGCATAAATAGTAAAGAGTTTTGAAATAAAGAGAATTTCACATGGACCAAATGAAAAGTTTCATAACATTTCGTGTGTAATAATTTTAAATTGAGTATGTCAATTCAAATCTAGTTCACTAGTTATCGTGATAACTGTTCATACACTACGAAAACGACTCCAAACCTCGATTTTTGTTGGCTTCAAGTTGCATTTGCTTGATACAAACATAGTTGATAGTACCTCCCTCACCAACCAACGAATGGAGACACAAATGAAGAATAATATAATAGAATAATGTTATGTATATATTAGTGGTGTAAAATACCAATCTAAGTATCAACATGTCATGGATCATATTAAATGAACCATAATTTCTTATATATATTTCATTAAACATGTGTGCTAAATGGCATTACTTTATAAAATATGCACATGGGATAAGACAATGAATCCTATGATACAACACAAATGGTGGCTCTTCTCACACACACACACACACACACACACACACTATATATATATATATATATATATCTCAAAACTGTGATTTCAAATATTGTTATCAATTCAAGAAGATACCAATATTTTCTAACATAAATATTGTATTAGAGTTTCATTTTAAAATGTCTTTCTTCCTGGAAGAGATTGATCTTGTTGATCAAGTGAGGTAGTGTTAAGCTCCAACAAAATACAAACTACAAACATGCTACAAGCGCAATTTCTTTGACATCAAATTTGACATTAAATATCGTGGCCTTTATTTTTAAACACATCCCATCAACTCATTAATCAGATTTATCCACAAAAGAAGGTGTCATCCTTAATATTAACAAGAAATATACATCTAGCATTATTCTACAAACTAACTCATCATAAAGTAGCCAACATTCAGAAAGCCTTAGATTCTCATACTTGTCACTTCTCACCTTGTACTTCTTTTATCTCCTAGTATCTTCTAGTTTTTGAAAGAGGAAAACCAAGGTTTTGATATTCATTTCTGCCTCGTTTTCATTTAATAAATTTTGATAAAAAGTGATAAAATTTGTGATTAAAAAGTTTTGAATATCACGAAATATATTGTTCAAATTAGCTATGATTTGACCTGATTTTTAAATTTTAATTTTTAAGTTAAACAGAAGATTATCTAGCTCATGCATAATCATTTTTTATTTGCTTTAAAGGCTGGTACATTTCTTCCGTAAGTAGACATTTGATTTTGCTATTAGGAAGAAAATAATGAACATTACGAAAACAATGCAAATTCTAGAATGCTGGAAAACTCCTCCTGCCCAATCCATTGGCATTAGGGAAAAATCCTACCAGGTCTTGTCTGTATGGTAAATACGATTTTTTCCTATCACCTTCCTTTATTGTTCTGTTCCGTACATAAAATGCTTCATGAAGTGAATTCGCCGCCGATTTCTCGCCGGAGACGACTCGCTTCTCTGTCGAATTTTTTGAATTTGCAATTTCTTTTGACTTTTCTTCTTTGTGTTTCGGTGTTAAAGGGGCGAAAGAGTCCTTGCCCTCGCTGTTGCATCGGCGGACCAAATCTCGAAACTTCCACCGCTTCGATCCTGATCCGGTAGACTTGCTCTTTTTACATTGACTCGGTGATGACTTAGAGAATTCAGGCCTCCATACGCAGTAAGTTCCCAGAGGTATAGTCTCCAACTCATCGGCTTCCGATGAGGATGATGAAGGATACTCATTCTCGCACTTTTCCATAAAATTCTTCTTCAAGGAATTCTAATACTCTCCACTCCTTCACCAGACAAACCTTTATCAAAATCGTCATAACTCACCAAAAGATTGCGGTTAAATGCGGGAAACACTTGCTTGATTTGGCTGTCATAGATGAATTTCTGAGCCAAAATCCTTTGGTTTTCACCTACCAAAGCAAACTCAAATTCATCATCATCATTCTCATCGTTTTCAGTATTGGTTGTGTTAAGTCCTGTGACTTTGTTAGCAATTTCTGCAATCCTATCAGCCGAATAGCCGTTGAAACTCGGGCAAATGCAGAGCTCCTCTTCACCATCCGCCATTTTGTTTATGGTCAAGCTGTTTTATGTATATTATTATATAACTGTAAGCATACAGGGGTGTAGCCTGGAAATATTTTTCGTGCGGGCATAATTTAATTTAGGGTGGACCCACATGAGATCACATGAGGTCAAATGACCTCACAAAATTTTGCCTCTTTTTTTTTTATTTTTTATTACAATCTACTTTGATGTACTCGTCGAGATGTCAAATGAAATCAAAATATTGCATTCTTAATACCATTTCGAAGTGCTCATGACCTAATTTTTCACTAATTAATGGCATGCGAAGTGGTCAACTATAGCAAAAGTTATGACATATTAAAATAGGCATTTGAAATTGGTATTTTAAGAATTTCGATAATATCCTAACTTTAAAAATTCATTTGCGATGTGTGCTACCTGAATCCACAAATCGTCTATGCCATATAAAAGTTTGTTTCGAAAACTACATCGTTTTCATATCGAATGGTCCAAACGAATATCGAAAATAGTTAAATATGTATCAAACGTACGCCTCAAAAAAGACGTCTAACTCGTTTTTTCTTTTGAAAAATTCAATTAATCATTATTTTTGCACGATAAATTTTTCAATATAATTTATATCATTTCATTCGGAAGTCTTACATGAAATATGACGTAAATTTTTTAGGATCGTTACGGATTAAATGTAATTTGAATTACTTTCGAATTATACTTTTTTTAAATTTGAATTTCATTTACTTTCTGAACTAAACTTGAATTTTATTTCAATTCATTTAATTTCTATATTCTATTTAATTTACTCAATGTTAGCTCAGCATTTGTCAATGAAATGATGAATAAAACTTTATAAGTAACAAAATTTATTAAATAATATTAATAATGATGTAATTATACGGCGTTTTCAAATTGTCAAAATAAATATAAACTTATTTTCATTGATATTATGTTGTTTATTAAAAAAATTATTTTTAAAATTTTGACCCCCACAATATTAAAAGTCTTGGTCCGCCCCTGATTTAACCCATGTCGAACATTGTGTTTTGGTCATGAATTTAATGATGATAAAACTATAAAACAAAATTATGGGTTTGTGCCTAAAAATAAAACCCATGTGAATTAAAATATGCTTTTATTCCACCTCCCCTGTTGATTTTAAAAAGTCTCAAAATTTATGCGATAACTCCCACGTGAGTTTCTAGAATTAAATTCGGGTTCACACGAAAGTTTCTTGAGTTATATTTAAAATTTAAACATTAACCTTGATTCATGATTATCATGTCACTCAAATGTAACACAATCAAATCATATAAACTAACTCTTTTACATTATCTAATCTGATCAAATAAAATTTAAAAATCATGCTATAATAACATAATGATTGACAAAATTCTTAACATAATGTCACATGATCTCATATTATTGAACTTTTTAAATCATAGACAAAGTTTTTCATCAAATCATATTTTGCCAACAATCATTCTGTCAAAGCATCTGTTAACATTCTTCGGTCAATGTGGTTTTACCCAAAATTTAATTAGATTTAATTTGATCAAGTTAATTCAAACTTTAAATTAAAATATCATGAAATTCATAATTTTTTTCGTGATTTTCGAGCTTTAAGCCCTAATAAAATAGGGTTCCCTGAGTATGTTTACACACACAAATCTGTATCTTTTAGAACTAAATCTCAAAATGACTATAAACTCTCGTTTGACTCGAGAAAATAATGGCCTCATCTTTTGGAAAATTGAGACAAAAAAAAAAAGTTGAGATTATATTGGATATCATATGAGAAAGTTCAAAAAAAATTATTAAAGTGTCCATTTGGAATTCCGAACTCCAACTATTCACCATAATCAACTTTTCAATTTTCTTAATTGATTTTCTTTGCTTCTCCTTTTTTATTCGAAAATTGTACAGTTTAAAATGAGTTTGAAGATGAATTGTATGGGTTCTCCATTGATGAATTTTTATTTTTGTTTTTTATAGTAATGAAAATGTAGCAGCTAGAAAAGAAGACGATAGATTATTTTTACGCATGTGTCTTACTTATTTAAATCATTATCGGGGGCAGACATATGAAGGGATGAATGGGTGCCATCTCCCATATATGCGACTTTTTTAAATTCAAAATTTCAGTTTTTTTTTTTTGGTTTCTTTCCCAATTTATTTGAAATAATATTTTTACGGAGTTGTGTCTCATCCCCACTGAACCATAATTTTGAATCTAACCCTAATCAATATAATATTTTTGAAAAAAAATGAAATTAAATTAACGACTCTTTAATGGAAACCATAATGACTAAATAGAGATGGAGTGCCTTAAAATAAAATGTGAAAAAATAACATGTAACGAAAACGCAGAAATTACTCTCCTACGACTATGAAAGTCATCATTCAGGTGCTTCCATTGGTGGGGTCCACCTGTGAGTAAAAGTTGGCAAATTGAATAATGAGTTATTCCACTTGAACAACTCCCTGATTGACTGATTGTCCGAGGGTGCTGTTGAAGGGGCTCCTGCGGCTTTGACAACCAGGTTCGCCTTAAACAATCAGATTGAATACTATTATAATACAATTTCTAGAAACCTAATCCCATATCCTGCACGAAATAGAATAACAATAGTATTCCATGAAATACTTTTCTTGTTTGGAAAGAAACTAATTCTTTTTGTGTCTGTCTTTTTCTTTTCCCAATAAAATTTACCAAACTGGGTTTGGGGTTGCTTGATTCAAGCATGTTTGACTAAATATTATCCTAAGACTACATTACCTGATTTATATCTTGATGTATATTGTGTGGTAATTCAGAAAGTGTTGGGCGAAAAAGTTTTTTTTTTAAATAAAAAATAAAAAATTTTCGAATCATATATCGTCACGTGACACAAAGTCAATCACGATGTCAAAAAGAATGTATATATAGTATGATTGTTTGACTAATTATCTGTTTGACATGAATTAAACTCTAGATTTTAATTTATGATTAAAATTATTTAATCATATATTTTATGAAATTCAAACTTTTCAATCATACATTTTATCAATTATTATCAAAATTTATTAAAAAATTGATTTTAATTCCCTCCAAATAGGGGGCTAAGTATCTATTTTATTCTAATAAAAGAGGGGATTAAAATTTCAATTCAAAATCAACACTTTGCCCCGTTTGATTCCCATTCTTTGGTCAAAAAAATGAAAAATATGACTGTTATCTATCATATCAAGCTACCATATTTAACTTTCTATCTCTTATGCGAGTCTCCTAACGACTATATTTTTTATTTTCATTCTTAAAAAAATGGGTATCAAACGGGGCCTTAGCGTTTGGTTGGACACCATTTTCCCCCAAATTACAATGAAAAATTTGAATATTGTAATAGTATGCTACAACCAGTCCAATTGAAATAAGACAAAAAAAGAATTTTGTTATTTGTACACCGACGTTGACACGCAGGTGAACACACCCCCTCATAAGAGGGAGGGGCCAACAACCAATAAAAAAACATGGGCCTCTCTCTTGTGAGGGTCAACGCCGATGTATGTGTAGGGCTATTAATGGATTGAATTTAGGACATCAATCCGATGATCCGATTAAGATCCGAATTCGATAATTCGTTAACTAAATGGAGCAAATATAGATATTGGTAATCCGATCCGATAAAATCTGATCCGATTTATTATAATAATATAATATATTTTATATATTATCGCATAATTTATTATACATAATTTTTTTTTCATTTTGAAACTTGTATTATACTTAAACATAATTTTCAAATAACTAACAATATTAGATAATAGTATAATGTTGTTAATTGAAATATATGAAGGCATTTAATTTTTTAATAATTAAAATAAGATAAAAATAATAATTAATTTATTTTATAAATTAAACAACCAAAGGAGCCAACATTGGAATTACTTTCATTATTTTCAACTTATCACTTCTCACATCGGATACTCACTAAAATATCATAAAATTTTTAATCTATAAATAAGTGGGCCAAAAATTGGGTAAAAAGTTATCTAGGCCTTTTAATTCTAGGGTTACAAGTTGACTAAAATTTTCATTTTTCTAAATTTTTTAATTTTGGATCAGGTTATCGGATCGAATATCCATAGGGATGGTAATCGGGCCGAGCAGTTTGTCGACTTGTGAAAATAGGGCTCGTGGACGGCTCGGGTTCGTAAAAATATGAGCCCGGGTCAGAGTGTTGGTCGAGCCAAGCCCACTCGGCTCGCACAAATGACGAGTTGCTCATGAGAAACGAGCCAAGCCTCGTATATTAAAGTGACTGAAACATTCACTTTTTTGAAAAAGTGACTGTTAACAGTCACTGAACATTTTTTAGTAACCGTTTTGGTCACTGATCTTTTTTTTTTCCACTTCTATAAATAGCTTCATTAACCCTCAATTTTTTTTCCTCTCAATTCTCAACTCTCTTGTACAAAATAATCTCGATTACATAGTCAATTATCTACAATTATACAATATTAATTCATTTGTTTTTACAATTTATTCAATTTCAATTTCAATTTATCCAATTCTCATTTCTCACTACATTTTTTTGAAATTTCATCCAATTCTCATTTCTCACTATATTTATAATTTTACTAGTTATTATATTTGAATTTTATCACAAAAATCAAACAAATGGATCCACGCTCATTTGTTGAAAGCTTGTTCAATACAGGATGTGGCGGATCGCCTATAATATCACAAAGTCAATTTCGGAATGAATTTGTCGGTCTAAATGACGTACCCATACCTGAAGATGATGACATTCATGGTCATGGAAGAAATAATCCAATTGATTTGGATAATATTAACATTCCTGAAACGAAACATGAGGACGAAAAGCCCGAATTAAACATTCTAGATGCGTGGGAAAAGTGAAAGGGAAAAAAACAAGCAAAATGTTGTGATCACTTTAAATTGATATCAACGAAAAAAGTCGTCGATGGCCTCACAAAATCTAAAGCAGTATGTAAATACTGTCAACAAAGATTGGCATGGCAAAGAGGAATTCGTACCACCCATCTCAGCCACCACTACAAAACATATGCGGCCAGACATGGACTTCTTCCAGCCAGTCAAACACAATTACAATTTGGCAGTCCATGCGTCGGTTTTATGACTTCGCCCCTATCCACGTGGGTGTATTTAAAGGAGAAAGCTCGAACTAGAATGGTGAGATTTGTTGCCGCCACTAAGCTGCCTCTGACTATTGCCGACAACCAACACTTCGTCCCATACGTGAAAGAATATTTACAACCAATGTATGTTGGGGTAAGTCAAAATACTCTTTGTGCTGATACAATACAATATTTCAATGATTCAAAACAATAATTAATTATGAATTTGCAACAATATGGGGGTGTTATATCTTTAACTTCGGATATATGTGAATGGGTTAATAAAAGAGCTTACATAGCTGCAATCGTACACTATATAGACTCACTTTGGTGCCTGCATAAAAAATTATTACTTTAAGAATTATTGAGTTTCCTCACAATGTTAATAGTATATATAATGCTTTTATCAATATTATTAGAAAATATAATTGCGAGACTAAAATTCGGTCTTTTACTTTCGATAATGCTAGTGTTAATAAGGTAGTTGTCGATAAATTGTGTAGGGTACTGCAACTTGATTTCGGTGGGTATTTGTTTCATATTCGTTGTGTGTACCATATTTTGAATTTAATTGTGCAAGATGATTTAAAACATATAAAGGATGAATTTCAAATAATTAGGAATGCACTAGTAGAAAAACAAGCATTTGAAGATTATTGTGCCGAAATAGGGGTGACAATTGCTAAAACATTTGTTAGCGACATAGGATATAAATGGAACTCTACTTACTTGTTATTAAAGTCATGTGAAGGTTTCAAACATTTAATAACAGACTTTTATAACAATAGACAGGTTAGAAGCGATGATGATGCTATATTGAATAAATCCGATTGGCATTTAGTTTAAAAAGTTAAAAGATTTTTGACATCTTTTTATGAGATCACAAAGATTTTATCAGGCGTTTATTATCCCACAAGCTATATGATCCTTGAACGCCTTTATATAATTACAAAAACATTCCATAAATATAAAAATGACCCTGATTTTAATGAAATTATAATTGTTATGGAATTAAAGTTTTAGACAAATATTGGGAAGACTTGCCTATGTTATTTCCTTTAGCATGCGTAATGGACCCCGATATAATTTATTAGGAAATAAATACGCAATTGTTCAAATCAACAAAGTCTTAACGTTTAATGCACCTATCGCCTATAAAAATTTAGAGTAAACATTACGTGAAATGTATGAATTATATGCGGACCGAATAGGTGTCAATGTTAGTCGGGTATCCTCTGTACCTACTTCTAATGAAATTGAAGAAGATGACGCTTAAATAATGAATTTATTTTAAGGCATTAATACATATAAATATAACGCTACTACAATGTGTTCATCTATTTCCATGTCGTCTATATCTACATCTTATCAAACATCGACCATAATTCAAAATGCGATGCCTGTCAAATTAATTGATTACTTCGATCAGAATATGCCAACAGACAAAACAATTAAAAAAAATTTCAAGAGAAGTAATTGAATTCTTGCGAAAGTATGAAAAATGTTGGCCAGTTGTTCTGTAATTGCGAAGATCTGCTGACACCTCCGGTTAGCACTGTTCCTTCGGAGTTTGCTTTCAGTGCAATTAAAATGGTTTTGACCGATGTTCGGAGCCAGTTAAAAGAAGATATATTTTTTTGGAAGCGTTAATATGTGTGAAGGATTGGCATGTCGCTCATTTTCGACTACAAGATAAATATGCCAAAATTGCATCTCGTCATGTAAGTGATATTTGATTTAATTATATTAATCGAATTTTCTTATTTTTTAATCGTTATATTTAATTTTTTAAAAAAATTATACACGTTACAACAAGTTGTTCGTGTACAATTTTTAACTCCGCCTACTTAAAATTGATGTAGTCAATTCCAAACCCGGATAAAGGAGGAGGGTTTATATTTTATTTATTTTAAGAAGAAAATGGCAAAAAATGTATTTCAAAAACAAAATCGTTTTCATTACATAAATATTTAACACTTTACAGAAAAATATTACTATATGATAGAAATTAAAAAAAAAAAATTGTCTTCATTAGATTATTTTTTAAAAAATGCATTTGTGTTCATTTATTTTTTTTCGGTTCAAAAATAAATAAGAGCTCGCGAGCCAACGCTCACCTTGTCCCACGAGGTCGTGTGTATACAAGTCCAGTTGGCTCAGCTCAGTCCATTGCCATTCCTAGATATCTGATAACACGAGGGATCAGATATGAATTTAACAATCAAATATCCATTAGATTATCAGATCGAATCATATAAGATAATTTTCTTAACAGATCAGATCGAATTTGGATAGATCCGATCCATATCCGATTTATTTACAGCCCTATGTATGTGTAGCAAAACTTGACAAAAACAATTAGCGGACCCGTCTTTTCCGATATTGCAATGCCAAAAATGTAGTGCAAATATTAAAGGGCACTATGGTCTTTTCATCAAAGCTTTTTAGGGATGTAAACGAATCGGGTTGAGCCGGCTCGCGAGCCTAAAGTTTCGGCTCGGGCTCGACCCGGTTAAAATGGTCGAGCTTTTTTGTGGGTTTGCTCGGCCAAAAAAAAAAATAGGCTCAGCTCGGGCAGGCTCGTTTTCTACCCCCCCCCCCTTTTTATTCTCTCCTAAGCTGCTACTTTAAAAGGCAGTAACTAAAGGCAGCAAAACTGCTGCCTTGGCAGCCTCAATTTTAATTAATTTTTTTTAAAAGCTCGCGAGCTCACCGGCCGGCTCGGGCAAAGCCCGTGTCCCCAAAATGGGGCTCGGCCCAAGCCTAGGCTCGGGTCTTTCTTGAGTTGAGCCACGGGTGGCCCGAGCCGGCGAACCCGATTGCCATTCCTAAAACTTTTAATTGAAAGGTAAGAAGGCAGTCAAAAATGTCTGTTATAGTGGGGCCAATTTTTCATTAAATTTGGGGAGAATGGCACCAAAAGATGCAATTAATTAATGTTCTTTACACGTTTGACAAGATTTACAACTTTTCAAACATATATTATGCCCTTGTTTGAGCCCCATTTTGGGGAAAAGAATAAATTTTTGAATAGTGTATTGATGAAAAATGTGCTATTAAAAAATAAGAAATTTTTTTGAATTTGTGTGTAATATTATTTTATTGAAAGATGTGTGGTTGAAATAATATCAAAGCACTGTTAAAAAATATATTTTTTTTTTCGAAAGAATGGGGCTCAAGTAAGGGCCATATCAACTTTTATCAAAATCTACTAAAATTTTGATTTTTTTTAAAATCTAAATTGAATAAGGGCTAAGTTTAAAATTTTGTAAGGTTACTTTTAAATACTTTTTATTACTCAAATAAAAATGATCGAATATCACTTGACAATTGAAAGCAAGCAATTAATTTTTCTTATTTTTATTTTTATTTTTATTTTTTTGTATTTCTCTATACCTTTGTTTATAGGGCAGGCATAGTTAAGAGTATATCAATTTATTAGCAACGGTAACAAGATAACACTGAAAATGTTTAAAGATTAGAGAATATTATTTACTTCAATTCAACATAATATTATTCACTTCCATGTCTATTTATTATAATAAAATTTTTATATGGTCTAATACAATATGGCAAATGAAACCTAAGTATGTAACATTGTATATCAATTTATTATAGGGCCATGGCAATTACAATGAGAAGGAAATATGATAAGTATTGGAATAATCTTGAAAAGTTTAATCAATTGTTGTTCATTGGAATAGTTCTTAACCCCATATATAAGTTGGAATTGCTTAAAGTTGAATTTGAACTAATTTATGATGTACTAATAGCAAACATGTTGTTAATGAAAGTTGAAAAATACTTCACAAGTTAAATGGATGTTACAAGGAAATGATGACTTCACTAGTAGCTCCATCTAAGCATGCTACTCAACTTGGAAGCTCAAGTTCTTCACAAACTAGTTCGGTTATTTTTATACCTATTCCCTCAATTTTTAAGCCCCTGTTTGGACCCCATTAAATTAAATTTCATTTTTTACTCTCCTATTTTCAACCAACAATCTTCCATAAAATAATATTACACATAAATCGAAAACTTTTTCTTTCTTTTAATCAGTCATTTAAAAAAAAAACACTATTCTATCAATTTAAAAAAAAATGGGGGCAAAACGGAGGGCTAAATCTATGCTTTTGCAAGAAGCTCATGTTGAAAAGAATGATTTGATAGATTACTTAAATAATCATTGTAAAGATTTGACCAGTGAGCCTTTAGACATATTACTTTGGAAAAATTGAATGCAAATAAGAATAAATTTGTCCTCCAAATTGTCAAAGATGTGTTAGCTATTCAAATATCCACAATTGCTTTTGAATCTACATTCTGTACTAGTGATTGGATTCTCAATTCCTTTAGGGGTTTATTGAGTGCAGAGATGGTTGAGACTATAATTTGCACTAAAAATTGGTCGTGAGGTAACAAGGAAATTATAGTGATTCGTTAATATTTGAAAAGCATTAGATGATTCAGAGAAGGTTATAGAAGGTGATCTTTCTATTCATTTTCTTTTATATTAGTTGCCTTATACCATATAATTATAACTAAATCAATATATTTTCTCTTTTTACAATGAACGAATCATGTGTTACAATTGAAGATGTTGCCCTAACTAGTATTGGCAAATTTGTTAAAACTAAATTGTTTCTTTCATTTTGTTGCATTGTAATTATTAGATGTTTAGAAATTTAGTTTATAATATTTTTAATGATGTAGATAGTTAAGTTATAATGTGGTTTTTAAACTAATAATTATGATTTAACTAGTTCGACATATGTTATATTTTTATTTGTTAAGCTGTGATTTTAAATCGAATCAAACCCAAAAAAGTGGTTTGATTTGGTTTGCTAAGTGAGGTGATTTGGTTTGATTTGGAAGAATTTCAAACCACTTGGTTTGAAATTTTGTCTTAAGCCGTCCAAATCAAACCGTTTTCATCCTCAAATTATGGGGTTAAAAAATTATAGAAAAGTTTTAGCTTTACGTATAAAATAATTTATTGTGTGGTTTAAAATTTACCCTTGTTTGATGGCATTACAAAGAGAAATGACTGGGGAAATTAATGTTTTAAATAGTAATTTTTGAAAAATGTGTAATTAAAAAGTAGGAAATAATTTTGGGTTCACATGCAAAATATTTTATTGTGTGAATGTGTGGATGAAGATGAGTATAAGAAATAAAGAGAGCCAAACAGGTACTAGGTACGAAAAATAAAGAGTTTTGAAATAAAGAGAGTCAAAAAATTGTCAAATGTTAAGTTTATGAGAATTTTGTGTGCAATAATTTTAAAAGGAGTATGTCAATTCAAATCTAGTTGTCAAGATAATTGTTCATACATTGCAAAAATAAATACAAACCTCGATTTTTGTTGGCTTCAAGTTGTCATTTGTTTGATACGAACATAGTACCTCCCTCACCAATGAACAAACGGAGTCACAAATGAAGAATAATATATAGAATAATGTTATCTAATATTAGTAGTGTAGAACGTCAATCTAAGTATTAGCACGTCAAGGGTCATATTAAAAGAACGATAATTCCTTTTATTTAATTAAACATTTGTGCTAAAAAGCATTACTATATAAAATATAGGGACAAACTCACCTTAAGCCAAGTGCAAGCATCTACTCGCACTGAACATTTCTCAAGCAAAAATGATCCCTAAAAAGAGCTTTGCTAAACAATTAGTTAGTGGTATACAAGTCAGACTTTCATAATCAACAAAATATGTACCAACAAGAAAGAAACCATACAAGAGATCAACTAGAATTCCCAATCTCTTGTCTTTCTGTGAGCATATATTTTTGATAGATACATATACAACTTAAAGAATTGTTGGTTTTGGGTTAAAAGAAGAAATCATTGGGTAAAAGGGAGAGGCAACCACCCTTTAGAAACTCCTAATCTCCCTCTACCCTCATTCTTTCCATCTAAGCCCTTAACCCTAATATAATCTGTCAAGCTTCGTATTTATATTGTACCCAATTTCCTATTTTACAATACCTTTTTACCATTTGTGAATTCATGTGACTTAACAATTTGAGGATCTGTTGTAATTCTGGTATAATTTCTGGTATTTGGTATAGATTTGGAACTTTCAAGTCGCCTGCATCATTCCGCTTTCTCCCGACTTACACTCCACGATAGATTATATCTTTATTGAGTTTAAAGTTTATAGATTAGTTAACAAAAAATTAAATGCATATTACATACTTTAATTTAAGGGCCCCACATTTAAAGTTTGTCTTAGGTCTCGAAAACTCAAAGTTCGACTTTGATTAAACTTCGCCCACACTGAAGGATATTTCTGGTTCCAGCCTCGATAAAATATGCTCATACAACAGAACAATGAATTCTATGATACAACACAAATGGTGGCTCTTTATTTTTTGTTCTCAAAACTGTGAATCCAAATATTGTTATCAATTCAAGAAGATACCACTATTTTTTAAAAACAATATTAGGGTTGGACAAAACGCTCGAATCGAACGCTTCTACTTATGTTAAATACTCGAACGGGTATCTAAATTGAAAACCGACGGGTTCGGTTCGATTCTCGGTTCTAAATCAAGAACCCAAGATCCGAATCCAAATTGTTTAAATTTTCTAAATAAATTTGCTAACTAGTTAATTTAGCTCAAACCCAAAAATATAATTTTCCTATTTCTAATTTTTAGTTTAAAGCCAATTTAATTAAATTGACTTAAGTTTTATCCAAATCTGTTACTTTACTATAGTGCCATTTCTATCATTCTGAAGAAATCAAATTGAAACTCAACAACGCCTCTCTTAATTATTTTTAGCTCACTATCTTCCCGTTCCTATGATTTTAACAATCAAATCTATAAAGAACCCAGCTAAAATAGACGCAAAAAATAAGATTGGACTATATTTTTGTAAGAACTAAGATTAAGTATATCATTAGTTGAATTAACGTAACTTCGTAAGTATTAAAAAATTTAATTATAATACGAAACTTGGGAATCGAACTGAACCCAAATGGTTCCATAATTAAATTTGGACTCGACAGTTTCACTTACTAAATACTCGAAAATTTCGTGTTCGGTTTGGTTTTGACAACCGAACCATGTCCAACCCTAAACAATATCATATTTAGAGTTTCATCTTGAAATATTTTCCTTCCTAGAACAGGTTGGTCGTGTTGATCAAGTGAGGTAGTGTTTCGCGCGGGTTCGTCGCTAACAATTAAAAAGGGATAAGACGATTGTGTAAGGGACAAACCTCTTGAGACAAAGTCCTAAAAAGGGGTGTTCTTTATTGGCGATATCTTTACAATCGGAAAGTAAAAACAGAATGCCTCCAAGGGACGCAAGCACACGAGTTATTGAAAAAAGTGTTTAAATCTAAATTAAGAAATTTAAAATTACATATTCTCTGTTCGAGAGTTTTTTGATTCGGGGTCCTTTGCTCTATGTCTTTTCTTCCTTTTATACTCCCTGGATGATCTCTTTGTGATCAACCGCCTAAAAACTGCTTGATAGTTCTATAACTGCCCACTTTTCTCGTAATGGCCAACTTGTCATGGAACTGCCTTTTTTAACTGCTACCATTACTCTTTGTCGTTCAACCGTTTTCGATTGAATTCCTTGAATCGTGGAACGTGATAGGGCTGCTTAATAACTGCTTTGATAACTGCACTTCTTGATAACCACAACACTTCATGTTTGCTAAAACCTTGGGCGACTCGAAGGTTTGGGCGAGAATAGAGTAACAGTTCTGGGCGACTGCATGGCACTCCATTCGCTCAGATCCTGGGCGATTTGCAAGCTTGGGCAATGGTGTTACCGCGTTCATGGGCTTCCCTATTTGGGCCTTCATCCTGAATTGTCTGATTGGGCTTCATTCTTTGGGCTATCTGATTTGGGGATCCTCCAATTGGGCTTCATTCCTTGCGCTATTCGATTTGGGTTGAATTTTTATGGGTCAACAATTACCCCCCAATATGGCAAAATTAATACCAATTATTAAATTTTGCCATATTCACTTTGTGTTTCCAGCAACATTCGAAATTCCCAAGAATTTCAATCATTGTTTTCTTCCATAGCTTGAAAAGGTGCGACGTTTTGCAAATCCTTATAACCCCCAAATACGCCATTTCACTGCACCATTAAATCACGCCTCACTTTTTTGCGTTTCTCTCCCACGATTTACTGTTCATCTCTTTGCTTCCCTGCTACGTAACTCTGAAAAACTCCGTTTCGTCCCTAATGACTACTTCACAATCTCAATCTGGCGACTCCTTTAGTTTTGATGACTTTCAGAAACTTCTTAATCGTTCATACATAACTACGAACTTTCTTGCACCTGCCAAGATCGAACTCAATGAGTTCTACCCAGGTGCTTTCTTCAACAATGCAGAGGCAATCGAACAAGTGGCGGTGGGCCAGCTGTTTCCTTGTACTCAAGGCCCTCCATTTCTAAACTCTTTGCCGCTGGGGCCACTTCGCGAAAGAGGTATTCGCACTTGGCCCAAATCTGATGTAGTTTTTCGTAGGTGGCATGCTCGCCTTGTGGACCATGGTCCTACTAAGGCACTTTTTGATAATGCTAGGATTTCTGATTTGTTAGAAATCTCTCTTCAACCCCCTACTTTTGATTCAACACTTTTTTCGATCGCTTTAAGTTTTTGGTCTTTTGAATATAATACCTTTGTTTTTCCTCTTGGCCCCATGTCTATTACTTTAAGGGATGTTGGGGCCCTAGTGAATCTGCCACCTTTGGGCGATGCCATTTTTCCTGGTATCTTGGTTTCTGGTGGCGCCCCAAAGTTTGGTAAAACCCTCACCGAGTCTTATTCAAGCCTGCAAACCCTTCATAACCATTCGAGCGCTGAGCCTTCCCATACTGAGCGAGTGGCCTTTCTTCTGGTTTGGCTTTGTAAATATGTTTTGTGTGTGCCAAGCATAAAGCCCTCCCTGAGCTATTTACCTATAGCGCACGAATTGGCGCGTGGCAGGCCTCTGAATTTATGTTCTTTCTTTTTGACTGCCCTCTATAGAGGCATGGCTTCTCTTCAAACTCAATTGAAGAATGATGCATCTCTCACTGGCAGTGGACCTCTTTGGTTCACTCAAATGTGGTTGAGATCCTATTTTCCATTGCTTGGTGCTCCATCAATTTCTCGTCCTTCTGCTAGCTGCTATGGGCTAGCCATTGAGCCCTTGGCTCCTGTAAATATGTCTAGAAGGGACATTTTTTCATTCTTTTATTCTTTGAATTCAATCCCTTCCTTCTTTCATTTTCCTCCCTTTTTGACTCCAGACTATGTGCATCCTCCCTCCACTATAGACAGCGCGAGCACCTCTCTGCTCATTTGGATCCAGTTTTTAACTGGGAGGGAGTTATTTCATGATATTTTGACTGGGACCAATGCCAAGACAGGGATAGAAATATATGCTCCCCAATTTTTTGCTCGCCAACTTGGTTTCGGCCAAACCTGGCCTGTTCCTCTTTGCTATTCAAGAAACTTGATAGACTGCTTCCATATTATTAATAAGGTGGAGGCAGAGGTTATAAATGCTCACAATCTTCTTTTGACGAGCCATTTTTCATTAGCCCCCTTCAATTCTAGCCGTGCCATCCATCCCCTTTTTGAACAGCTCTGGCCGTCAGTGAAGCGCAGATTGTTTGCGGCTGATGCTAATTGTGTCTTTTATTCACTGGACCAGCCGAGCATTTCTTTCCCTCCTCCTGTTTTAGTCACCCCTTTGTCCATCCGGAGTCCTTCTCCTCGTCGCGCTAAACAGTCTACTCCTCCATCTTCTTCTCTCCTTGCCAAGCCTACTGCAACCAAAAGTGCCCCGAGGCGCAAACGGCCAACCTCAGCATCTCCCATTCTGGTGGATAATGTTGATGATGATGATGATACCCCTCTTATCATCAGGAGGAAGGTAATTAAATTGGTTTGCTCACAAGCATACTTTTCCATACTTGAAACTTTTCTGTATGCTAATGATTTATTTGGACTTCTCAGAAAAGTTCAGCCTCTCCTTTAAATGCTTTGGTATCGGCAGCTCCTGCTCCATCATCCTCCGCTGAGGTTGCTTCATCCAAACCAGCTGATGAAGGGACTACGCTTAAAGAGACATCTTCAGTCCCAGAATCCTCATCACAACCAATGGATGAGCCACCTTCTTCCCAGGGCGTCAACCCCCCAAACATCGAAGCAGAAGGTAATTCAGTTTTTTGATACTTTACCTTTACTTGTGCTATTGGTTTCTGATTTGTTGCTTTTGAGTTCTGCAGATGCTCCTATGAGTCTGTCCGTTGTGGTAACATCTTCTCGCTCAGACAAAGGGAAGTCCTCACGGATGGTATAGCCACAGATGGCAGACTTGGCTGAGGATATGCCATCTTCCAAGATTATTGATGAGGTAATCTTTGTTTCACTTTTATTCTTATTTCATCTTGTTCGTTGTAGTGAGAATCTTCAATATTGGCAATTTTCTTTGCAGGATGCTGATAAGATTGTGCGTTTCATCCAAGACTTGTTCGCTTCCTGGGGGCAAGTCAAGACATCTAGCCCTGCTTCAGCTGGTCGTCCTGCTACTTCTTCAGAGTAAGATATGAAGTTCCTCAAGCAGTCGATATTTGAGTACGTGTCCTTCATGATTATGGACATTGGTAAGGTTAGTGCTGCCAGACATAAGGATAAGCTTGAGCATTTGAATGCAAAGTTAGAGCAAGCACTGACACTTTTGTCGCTCAATCTTTCTGCTGATTTTAAAGCGACGTTGAAAGTTATCCATTTCGAGGTCCTCTCCTTGCTGGCCAAGAATGTTGAACTGAAGGCCAAAAGTACTCAATATCTTCACGCCGTATCTGAAAAAGAGTCTTTGCGTCAGGAGATCAACAAAGCTGAGGACGAGTTGAAAGAAATCTCTTCCGAAGTCATGATTGAAGACTCTTTGATAGCTAGTTTGGCTGCTCAGATGAAGGAACTTCAAGCCAAAATGGATGACTGCAAGGCGAAAATGGCTGCGAAAAAGCGTAACGCCTCCCAAGAAATTGAGCGAACTAAGTCCTTGGTCGAGCAGTACAAGAAGTTAGAAGTTGATGATGATGTTGTGGCCGAATTGAACATCACTTCCTCTCGACAGAACGAGGACTGGGAAAAACTTAGGGAAAGAATTCATTCGGTATGGGGCGAATTGTAATTAAGACATATAACGCTTTAACTTTTTCTTTTTGTAATTTCGCATTTGACTTTTCCTTTGTAATCTTGTTCATCATTAATGAACATCTATGTTAATTTCTTGTGCATTTATTTGACATTTATCTTTTAATCGCCAATCCTTCAAGCATTTAACTGCTTTGTGCTAAAAATCTTGCACATTTTCTCTTGATATTTCCACCTCTTTTCCCAAGACTTTGGGCTACTTAATTCCATTTACTAGGCAGAATGTGGCCGCTAATATTCAGTCTCTTCATCTCCATCCCTCTATAAATGCACGTATGCTTTGCACTTTCCATCTTCCATCTTCATTTTCATTCTCTTCTTCAAAACCAATTTGCTGCCATTGTTTGGCATTCTGACAATCAATCCAAAACCTTCGTCTTCTATAAAGATGGATTGTTTGGTCCGCCAATTTTACTACTTGTCTTGATATCACATTTGGTATGGGAGATATAGGAAATATTTTTTGGCCAGCAGCGAAGTTTTTCCCATCAAAGTTCTTCTCATCGTCTCTTTGTTCTTTACAAGGGGTTCGATGATGGAAGGCAATTTTTGGGGTGCTTGCGGGCCACCTTGCTTGCTGAGAGTGCTTCTCAGCCTCTTTGCCCGCCATTGCAGCGATGCATTTAGGAAGGCGGTGCGAGGCCAGTCCACCCTCTTACTCGGCAATCGACAGGGAGATTAGCTTACTTTTAATTGTAGTTTGTAGAGCATCCATTATTTGTATTTTGCATCTTTGTAATGAACGTTTGATAATAAAGGACTTTATTTGAATGTATTTCGCTCCGACCTTGTTATCCTTAATCGTTCAATATGTTTTGATTACGCTTTTATCTGTTCACATTCCCATAAAGAAGGAACATATTTTTTCAAATATTTGTCGTTAATGAATCTCACGTGCTTGGTGCCATCTAAATCTTCCAAATGATATGCTCCATTGGGCAACACACTGTTTATTTTGTATGGTCCTTCACAATTGGGCGACCACTTCCCGTACTTTGGGTCCTTGCTATCCAAAGGGAGTATCGTCTTCCAAACTAATTCGCCCTGGCTGAATGACTTGGCTATGACTTTTTTATTATAAAATTTAGTCATTCTTTGTTTTTGAACTTGCAATCTATCTAAGACGTCCAACTTTAATTCGTCCAACCCTAATAAATTTTGAACTAGTACTTCGGTATACTCACCATCATTTAACTTATATTGCAAGCACACTCTAATCGATAGCACGTTGATTTTCATAGGTAAAACGACCTCCTATCCATAAGTAAGTTGGAAAAGAGTAATTTTGGTACTTGACCGAGGTGATATTCTATAAGCCCATAAGGCTTTATTCAGACATTCGTGCCAATTTCTGACATTTTCGTCTATCATCTTTCTAATGATATTTTTTAGAATCTTATTAGAAGATTCTGCTTGTCCGTTGGATTGAGCGTAATATGGTGTGGAGTTTACTAATTTAACCCCAAACTCGCTCAAAAATTTGTTCACTTGATCCCCATTCAAAGATGTTCCGTGATCTACCATCAACGTTTGTGGAATTCCAAACTTATAAATGATGTGATCACGGATAAACTCTATGACATTCTTTTGGGTGATCTCTTTCAAAGGTACTGCCTTTACCCACTTGGTGAAATAGTCGGTTGCAACTATAACAAAAGTATGTTGCTTGGACGATGGGGGATAATCTTCCCTATCAGGTCTATCGCCCAACCTTTGAATGGCCAAGGTTTAATAATAGGTGTCATCTCTCGTGCTGGCGCCCTTTGTATTGGACCATGCTTTTGGCATGCTAAACAACTCTTTGCATACTGAACGCATAATTCTCCCATCTTTGGCCAAAAATATCCACTCCTAATAATTAACCATCTCATTTTTTTGGCCAACTTGATGAGCTCCACATATCCCTTCCTGCACCTCAACCATGATCGTCCTGGCTTCTTGCAAACTTACACACTTTAGCAATACACCATCAGAGCGTTTCTTAAACAACTCTTCATCTATTAGTGTATAGTTCAGCAAACACAGCTTCATTTTCCTACTAATCCCTCCATTAGGTTCTTTAAGGAACCTTTTAATCTCTGTTCTCCAATCCATTACATCTCCATCTTGTATGCAGTGAAGTTCAATCCTTCTCGCCCTTCTTTGGGGAATATGGTTCCATACTCACAAGTAGACTTCCAATTTAAAACCTTTGAGTACCCTGAGGCCATTTGGGCCAACTCATTTGCCACGTCGTTATATATCTTATTAACACATTGAAGTTCTACTTGGTCGAATTCTTCTAACAATTCTTGGGCAATTTCATATTGACTTATAATGGAATCACTTTGGCATTTAAAATCACCAATCAATTGGTGAATTACCAATTGAGAATCGTCCCTAACGATCACATTTTTTACTCTCATTTCTATCATTAGTTCTAGGCCTACGATTAAGGCTTCATATTCGGCCTGATTGTTGGTGCACATCCTGTCTAAAGTGAACGCGAACTTGTAGTAAATCCCTAAAGGATTAATCAATGCTACTCCTACTCCTGCACCTTTAGAGGTTTTTGACCCATCAAAATACAACACCCAATGTTTTAACTCGAACGAATTAATTTCTAATTCAATTTCTTTGGGCATGTCAAGGCATGGATGATCGGCTAGAAAGTTAGCCAAAGCCTGATTTTTGACTGCCTTTTGAGGTATATATTGTATCTCGAATTCTGATAAAGTTAATGTCCAAAGGCCTACCCTTTGGTGTAAAATAGGGCGCGAGAACATATACTTAACTAAATTTACTTTAGAAATTAAATAAACGGTTAAGGGCCGTAAATAAGCCCTTAATTTTATACATGTGAAATACAATGCAAGACATAATTTTTCGATAGCAGAGTAATTACATTCACATTTTATTAACCGTCTACTTAAGTAGTAAATTGCCCTTTCTTCACCAAATTGGTCTTCCTGTGCGACCATTCCAGCTATTGATTCTTTCTCAGCCGATACGTACACTTTCATTGGCCGTCCTTGGATTGGTGACACCAATACTGGTGGACTTGATAAATATGTCTTCAGGCTTTCAAAAGCCTTTTGATGTTCTTCTTTCCAGACGAATTCGTCTTGATTTTTCAGCTTTAAGAGTGGCGAAAAGACTTTAGTTCGCTCTGCACAGTTAGAAATAAAGCATCTTAAAAAGTATACTTGGCCTAGAAACCTTTGTAATTCTTTTTTGTTGCTAGGTGGTTTGGCCTCTAAAATGGCCTTAGCTTTATTTTTATCAAGTTAAATCCCTCTTTTGTGTACCAAAAAACCATGAAAGTTCCCTGCATTAACACCAAATGCACATTTCAAGGGATTCAACTTTAGCTTATATTGCTTCATTCGCTCAAACAAACATATTAACTGTTCGAAATAGTCCTCGTCTTTAATGGATTTGACCACTATATTATCTACATACACTTCAACAAACTTGTCTATCATATCATGGAAGATTAAATTCATTGCCCTTTGATAAGTTGCTCCTGCATTTTTTAGGCTGAAAGGCATGACCACCCATTCAAAACATCCTAGAGACCCTGGGCATCTAAAGGCAGTTTTGTGTATGTCTTCTTCAGCTGTATAAATTTGATTGTATCCTGAATACCCATCCATGAAAGAATACATGACGTGTCCAGCAGTTGAGTCTACTAAAGAATCCACCGTGGGCATTGGATACTCATCTTTGGGTGAAGTTATGTTTAAATTCCTAAAGTCTATGCACACCCTTAGTTTACCATTCTTTTTTAGTACTGGCACGATATTGGACAACCATTCGACATATCTGGCTGTTCTAATAAAGCCTGCTTTCAATAATCGCTCTATCTCTTTCTTAATCTCAGGGAGTACATTAGGAGCAAAACGTCTAGGATGCTGCCTATGAGATTTAAAATTAGGCTTAGTTGGTAACCTATATTCCACCAAGTCTCTATCTAAACTAGATTGTTCATATTCCCAAACAAAACAATCTTTATACTCCTTTAGCAAAGCGATTAATTTATCACTAACCTCTTGATCGAGCATCTGGCTGATGAATGTTGGACGATCTTCTCCTTCATTGCCAATATTTACTTTGATCAGAGGGTCTTGTGCTTGAGCGTATCCAGGTTTGATGATCCGCATCACTTCGTCATCCAGTTCCCTTGTAATTACTTCTTCTTCTAAACAGTCCACCTTATTGACTCTCGGCCAATGCTTTGTTCTAACTCGAATAATGCTAATTTGTCTTTCAGCACTTTCAGGGCTGTCTCTTCTTTCGCCATGTCATTGCATTCCTTATTAAAATCCATTAATTTGGCTTTGAAGGCCTGAATATCGGCCGTTTGCTCTTGTTGCTTAGAACTCATTCAAGACTCCTTAATTATTCTTTTGCCAATTACTGGCTCTTCTAGGGCCACTATATTTGGCATCATCTGTCTGAACATTTCAGTGAGTTCGTCCACTGAAAATGGCTCTTCACTTTGCGTGACAACTTGAGTTTCTTCCCCATCTTGTACTACCCTCACAGGTCCATAGTTTCCTTCGTACATGAACTTTTCTACCGAGTTTGCTTCTACGACAAAAGGCCTATGATTGGCCTGTACCACCTCTGCTTCGCCCTTGTTATTCCAAAAAATCAAGCATTGATGGAGTGATGAGGGTATACAGCGACTTCCATGTATCCAATCTCTTCCTAGTAACACATTGTAACTAGTAGGACCATCTATTACAAAGAAGACTGTGGTTCTAGTAGTTGTCCCTATAGTTATGTCCAATGGCGTAACTCCCTTAGCTGAAGTTGCTCCTCCATTGAAACTCGTAAGGATGACTTCTGTTGGAATCATGTCACCCCCTGTCTTTGCAAATTTCCTCATCATCCTAGATGGAATGTTGTTTATAGCTACTCTATTGTCGATAAGCACTTTTGCCACAGGGATGCCGTTAACTAGGGCTTTAACGTACAATGGCCTCAAGTGTTTAGTCAATTTCATGGCTGGCCGTTTAAAAATAACCTTTTCGGCAGTCTCTATTTCTACTTCCTGCTTGTTTTCTATCCAATTATCCCCCTGTGATAAGTTGACATGCAGCATATCGTGCTGAGCCTCTGTCTTCTGAATTTCCTCCTTACTGTTTTCTAATGCTTCCTCATCAGTTACCTAACCTATGGGAGGGGGCATTATTTTTGGAGGTGATCCATACTTTTCAGAGCGAGGTACTCTCTTCTTCCTTTTGGGCGTCCCGTACAGTACGTAGAAATCGAAAGGATGCCCAGATGGTTCTCCCAACAAGTTTACTTCGCGAACTCCCTCTCGATGTAGTTGCTTCAACAGAGTATTGTGTGATACTCCTCTCCTTCTTCTTTCTGCTTCTAGGTTGATTTCTTCTTCGATGTCTGTCATCCCGTCGTCTTCTTCATCATTGTAGGCCTCTCTAGAAGTCTGGCCTTCTTCACATTCCAGCACGCAAGCCTCTCCTTCGTTATCCTCCTTTTCTTCTTTTTCTTTATTCTTGAATTCATTGGCCAGTAAGTAATTATTAGCCACGACAGGAGGTAATGTACCGAATTGGATAGTAAGGGGCTGATCTGGATCTTCTCCATCCCTTCTGTCTCGCTCAAACTTTGATCTCTCAGAAGAAGTTTCTGGCAGTTCTTTCATTGATTCATCTGTACCGGTCTCTTCACTATCTTTGAGAACATTTTAATTGGCTACCTTGAGTAGTTTAGGCGCTTTAGGATGTGGCGCTCCCTGTTGCTGCCTCATCATTCGTCCATAGTTTCGTTGAAAATGCCTTTGTTGGGTTCTAGTCATCTTATTGAAGGGTATTGCCCTTCCTGTATTATACTGGAACGAATGCCATACATTTGGCCGGCGAAGTTGCGGCCTGAATGTTCTCCCATTATCTACTGGCCTGAACTGCCTCTCAAAAGGCGATCCTCTATAGAATGATGTACCTTGCCCTCTACCAGGTTGAGTGTTTGGGAAGAAAGTAGGGCGATGGGGATGCTGCCATATCCCTGATTTCTCCGTGTTCCCACTCACTTTTCTTTTACATCTTGCACAGAAGATGTCTTCGTCTTTTTTTGGCTCTTTCCCCTTGATTCGTTCAAAGACACTGGGATGTGATCTAGGGTCCTCTTCTCCATCATCTATGACCAACTTGAATTTTGGCAACTTGTTTTTTAAACCAGACGTCACCATGTTCACTTCAAGTGGCTATGGAAAAGGATTTTCATCCACTGCCATCTTCTTCTTATCGTCAAACGTAATTTGTCCTGATTCAATGGCATCCTTCAATACATGGCGAAAAACCAAGCAATTGTTAGTCAAATGTGACCATGCATTATGTCATTTACAATATTTTTTACCCTTAATTTGTTCAGGGTTTGGCAATTTACGCTTATCGCTTAGCTTTATCTGCTTATCCCCATATAATTTATCAAATATAAGGTCAGCTTTGGTTATATCGAACGAGAACATTCTAGCCTTTATGTTTCCATCTTTCATGGGCTCATCTTTGCCTGATGGTCTAGGCTTAGCCATTATAGGACAAGTATACGTGTCTCCTTTGACCAATTCGGCCAAACATATTTCGGCTTGATAGTATGACTCGTCGCTGATGGTATGAACGTCAAAGTTTGGGTCTTTGTAATAAGTCCCTTTACTAGAATTTTTCATCTGTTCTTCTTCTCTTATCACTCGTTCACATCTAATCACATTCGCACTCAACTGAAAAAGGTCAGGAAATTCCTTGTCTTGGAATTTCTTTTTTAAATCAAAGCTCAAGCAATCCTGAGCGATTTTAACAAATTCTTTTTCGGGCAGAGGTACAAAACACTTGCTTCTTACTGTCTTGAACCTTTGGAAAAAACTTTCTGCCCATTCGTTCGACATTTGACGTAGATTCGCCAAATCAGCCAAAGTAACTTCAGACTCAGTTTTATAAAACTGAGCGTGGAATAATTTTTCCAATTGTTGCCATGTTTGAACAGAGTTCGCTGGCAAGTTGATGAACCAGGAGAAAGCTACTCCTGTTAATGAACTAGGGAAAAGCCTCATTTTATGGTAATCAGTTACATCACCACTTTGCAATGTGAATCGCCCTATGTGTTCTAAAGTAGACACCTCCCCTAAACCGGTAAACAGTGAGAATTCTGGTACTTTATACCCTCTAGGCCATGGATATGCTCGGTCTACCCAATCAGGATATGGCTTTGTGTAAGTAGGCCTAATGACAGGATGCACCCCAAAAGCCATCTGATCCTGTACAATTTCCATAATCTGATTCCTCAACATGACGTTGGGGTCATATGGAATTCCTGCAGGTTAGTTAACCGGTTGATTTGCATGAGGCATGATGTTTGGTCCTTGATTGACAACAAAGTTACCATGATTAGGGAACATCTATTTCCTCATTAACACGTGGGGTATTCTGTCCATTGTTTAGGACATTAGCTCTTGCATTTGGATTACCCCCCAAGTTAGGCGTACCACTACCATTGTTCTGATTTGGCACTGCACCACTCCCTTGGTTTGAAGTAGAGGGACCAGAAAGTGGTTCTATCCCTTGATTCGGATTTAGGGCTGAGGGATTATGTCCCACAATTATCCTAGTTTGAAAGTGATTTGCAAGAGGCATAACCGGTTGACATATTTGGTCTACTAACTTATTCATTATTTCGTTCAAAGTATTTAATTGTTTGGCCATGTTGTCATAATGTGCATTCCCATTTTGGGTAAATCTTTCCATATTATGAATACTTCAAAGATTTATCTGTTCAACGGCATCTTGTGTGAGTTCTCTAGGTAGTGCGCGCATGGTTCGAGGACTCAACTCTGTCATTGGTTCGTAACGACTGTTACTGCTCTGATTCTGTCCATCTGTTCGTGGAGAGGCATGCTGCTCATATCGCTCGATCACAGACTGGACTCCTCCCTGACTTGCTGCTTCCTTATCGGATCTCTGAGGCATATTGTTTCACCTTTTGTATTTTCAACACCAAACACCACTGTCCTACTGGGCGTGCCAAATTGTTTCGCGCGGGTTCGTCGCTAACAATTAAAAAGGGATCAGACGATTGTTTAAGGGACAAACCTCTTGAGATAAAATCCCAAAAAGGGGTGTTCTTTATTGGCGGTGTCTTTACAATCGGAAAGTAAAAACAGAATGCCTCCAAGTGGCGCAAGCACACGAGTTACTGAAAAAAGTGTTTAAATCTAAACTAAGAAATTTAAAATTACATGTTCTCTGTTCGAGAGTTTTTTTATTCGGGGTCCTTTGCTCTATGTTTTTCCTTCCTTTTATACTCCCTGGATGACCTCTTTGTGATCAACCGCCTAAAAACTACTTGATCGTTCTATAACTGCCCACTTTCTTCGTAATGGCCAACTTGTCATGGAACTGCATTTTTTAACTGTGCCATTACTCTTTGTCGTTCAACCGTTTTTGATTGAATTTCTTGAATCGTGAAACGTGATAGGGCTGCTTAATAACTGTTTTGATAACTGCACTTCTTGATAACCACAACACTTCATGTTTGCTAAAACCTTGGGCGACTCGAAGGTTTGGGCGAGAATAGAGTAGCATTCTAGGCGACTGCATGGCACTCCATTCGCTCAGATCCTGGGCGATTTGCAAGCTTGGGCGATGGTGTTACCACGTTCATGGGCTTCCCTATTTGGACCTTCATCCTGAATTGTCTGATTGTACTTCGTTCTTTGGGCTATCTGATTTGTGGATCCTCCAATTGGGCTTCGTTCTTTGGGCCGTTCGATTTGGGCTGAATTTTTACGTGTCAACAGGTAGTTTTAAACTCAAACATAATACAAACTAACTCATCATAAAAATATATTCATTTCCCACCATGTTTTCGTTTAATATCTTATAACATATATTTGCCCAAACACAAGCAAGTATATTATGCCCCAATTTGACTTAGATATAAATTAGATTTTTAATAAATTTTAATAAATTGATAGAACGCATGTTAAAAATTGAAGATACCACGAAATATACAATTAAAATTAACTATGGATTTTTTATTTGATTTTCAATTCGAATTTTTAGGTCAAACAGAGGTATATCTCGTAATCATTTTTTATTTGCTTTAAAGGCTAGTACATTTCTCCCGTAAATAGACATTTGATTTTGCTATAAGGAAGAAAATAATGAACATTACGAAAACAATGCATATTCCAGAAAGCTGGAAAACTCCTCCTGTCCAATCCATTTGCGTTAGGGAAAAATCCTACCAGGTCTTGCCTGTACGGTAAAAACGATTTTCTCTCTTCACTTTCCTTTATTGCTCTGTTACGTACATAACATGCTTCATGAAGTGAATTCGCCGCGGATTTCTCGCCGGAGACGACTCGCTTCGCTGTTGATTTTTTTGAATATACAATTTCTTTGGTTCTTCTTCTTTGTGTTTCGGTGTTAAAAAGATTAAAGAATCCTTGTCCTCGCTGTTGCATCGGCGGACCAAATCTCGGAACTTCCACCGCTTCGATCCTGATCCGGTAGACTTGCTCTTTTTACATTGACTCGGCGATGACTTCGAGAATTCAGGCCTCCATACGCAGTAAGTTCCCAGAGGTATAGTCTCTAACTCATCGACTTTCGATGAGGACGATGAAAGATACTCATTCTCGTACTTTTCCATAAAATTCTTCTTCAAAGGAATTCTAACACTCTCCACTCCTTCACCAGACAAACCTTTATCAAAATCGTCATAACTTACCAAAAGATCGTGGTTAAATACGGGAAACACTTGCTTGATTTGGCCGTCATAGATGAATTCCTCAGCCAAAAGCCTTTGGTTTTCACCTGCCAAAGCAAACTCAAATTCATCATCATCATTCTCATCGTCTTCAGTATCGGTTGTGTTAAGTCCTGTGACTTTGTTAGCAATTTCTGCAATCCTATGAGCCGAATAGCTGTTGAAACTCGGGCAAATGCAGAGCTCCTCTTCACCATCCGCCATTTTGTTTAGCGTCAGACTGTTCTATGTATATTAATATATAACTGTAAGCACATACGTATAGAAAGAGAAAGAGAAAGAGAGAGATGAGACGAAGCCCGAAGGTTTTCTTTAATGGGGAGACGAGGAGTATGTTGGGGGAAGGGTGCTTCTTATAATGTGAGGGAAATATTTGACGGTCGTTACTTAGTCACAAAATTTATGCGGTAATTCCCACGTGAGTTTCTAGAATTAAATTCGGGTTCACACGTAAGTTTCTTGAGTTATATATAAAATTTAAACATTAACCTTGATTCATGATTATCATGTCACTCAAATGTAACACAATCAAATCATATAAACTAACTCGGTTACTATTTTACATTAACTAATCTGATCAATTAAAATTTAATAATCATTCTATAGTAACATAATGGTACATAATTCTTAACATAATGTCACATGACATTATATTATTGAACTGTTTAAATCACAGACAAATTTTTTCATCCAATCATATTTTGCCAACACTCATTTGTTCAAAGCGTTTGTTAACATTCTTCTATCAATGTGGGTTTACCCAAAATTTAATTAGACTTAATTCGATCAAGTTAATTCAAACTTTAAATTAAAGTATCATGAAATTCATAATTTTTTCGTGATTTTCGAGCTTTGAGCCCTAATAAAATTGGGTTCCTTGAGTATGTTTACACACACAAATCTGTATCTTTTAGAACTAAATCTCAAAATGACTATAAACTCTCGTTTGACTCGAGAAAATGATGGCCTCATCTTTTGGAAAATTGAGACAAAAAAAGTTGAGATTATATTGGATATCATATGACAAAGTTCAAGAAAAAAATTATTAAAGTATCCTTTTGGAATTCCAAACTCCAACTATTCGCCATAATCATCTTTTCAATTTTCTTAAATTGATTTTCTTTGCTTCTCCTTTTTTATTAGAAAATTGTACAGTTTAAAATGAGTTTGAAGATGAATTGTATGGGTTCTCCATTGATGAATTTTTTTTTTTTTTTTTTGATAGTAATGAAAATGTAGTAGCTATAAAACAAGACGACGGATTATTTTTACGCCTGTGTCTTACTTATTTAAATCATTATCGGGGGCAGACATAAGAAGGGACAAATGGGTGCCGTCTCCCATATATGCGACTTTTTTAAATTCAAAATTTCAGATTTTTTTTTTCGGATTCTTTCCCAATTTATTTGAAATAATTTTTTTACTGAGTTGTGTCTCATCCCCACTGAACCATAATCTTGAGTTTACTCCTAATCAATATAATATTTTTGAAAAAAAATAAAAATTTAACGACTCTTTGATGGAAACCGTAATGACTAAATAGAGATGGAGTACCTTAAAATAAAATGTGAAAAAATAATATGTAATGAAAAAGCAGAATTACTATCCTACGACAGTGAAAATTGTTCGTGTGAAACCCACAAGCGTACGGGATCGTTGACAATATCGTCCCACAATGAATAAAATTTAATTGAGTGTACTAATCCTTAATTAGATTCAAAGCGAACAAATTAAAATTGATTTTTGTGATTTTTAATTATTCTACTTTAATCTATGAAAACGTATAAAATGCGAATTTAAAATGTATATGGGAAGAGTGTATTAGATTACGAATCCACCTATTATTATCGATTCCAATTCTCGACTACGTAGCTAGTTTCTCTTTTGCATTCCTGACAATCAATAATTCTATTATAATTAATTTTCCTTTCCAAGACAAATTAAATCTATCCTATTTACGACCCGATCCTATTCCTAATCCGAATTCATATGAATAGAACACATTCAATTTCACAATTATCTCAAAAATTGTACACGTGATAAATTTTATTCCTAAAATTTATTGCACGTATGTTAATCATACAGCGTTCTAAACTTATTGTAAACCTCCCAATACTACAATAAGCAACTATATATTTAATTGATGATAAAGCAATCAAATTATTAAATTAAGCATGCAAGATTAATCAAGAAATTACAAGAATTTAACTAAACCACGTGTTCTGAATTAAAATAAATAATAAAGAGTTTCATCTTCATCCAATACATTAGAAAATTAACCTACCATGATATTGAAATTAAACATATAAAAGAGGAAAGACATCACCAAAAATTGATGAAACATGATTAATCCCACACTTTCTCTTGGCTTCCGCATGTGTATGGATATGTATATCTAACTCCAGGCACCCTTCTTTTGTATTTTATTTCCCAAACAAGCTGATGCCAAATTGTGTGTATTGTTTGTATATAAAAATCAATTCCCCAAAGTTGGTTGTCACTTTTCTGTGCGCGTAATCTCCAATTCCAGCACACCAATTTCTCAGCCTACAGTCCTCTCCTGTTGTGTGTGTCAAAGTTTGTATATATAGCCCAGCAATCCTCAATGTTGGCGTCTTTTTCAATGGTTCTTGTCTCCCCCCACCAGCTGCCTGTTGATGTTTTTATAATATATCAAGCAGCTGGCAATTCACGTAATTGTATGTATGAAAATCGGCCCAAGCAACCTCAATGTTTGTATATTTTCAACCAATTGGCAATCCTATCTTTCTCCTCTTCCCGTCGACCTTTTTTCTATGATTTTTTCTCTCCCCAGTTGGCGTGTAATTCCTCCCATGAGCACCCCAATTTCTCTCCGTTTGTTGTGTGTATATATATACATATATATAAAAATATATAAAATTCAGCAGCCAATCCTATTTTATTTTCAAAAGAACCCCACTTCTTTTCTTATTTCATCAACTTGTCTGCGAGTAAATTTAACCAATGCTCATGGAACTTTAAACTTGGTTCATCTTTCTCAGGTTACTGAATACTCACTTATCTTTTCATATAGTTACTCATCCACCATTGGTCTCTTCAAATAATTGGGTGACTTTTGCGGCAACTTTTAGACAACTTCCGGCCACCAAGAATGTCGAATTTTGATACCGTTTGAAAGCCCACGATGTCCTCTTTAATTACCATCCAAAATCTCCTATCACTCCAAGGGGTTCGATCGGAAAATTGTATTAAAAGTCGTCCAAAAATTCTGAAAATCTGCCAAGATTTTCAGATTTTCAAATTTTTTGGACGACTTTTAAGGCAATTTTTCGGCAACTTCCGACCATCAAAACTGTCGGATTTTGATACTCTTGGAAAGCCTATAATGTCCTCTTCAATTATCACTCAAAATTTTTCCGTAACTCCAAAGTATTCTGTCACAATAAATCCACAAAATCAGCATCCCGAACTCTGTCCAAATTTTCACCTTTTCGGGATGTTGACTTTGTGGGTATTCCTATCGAATCCTTTGGAGCTATGGAGAAATTTTGGGTGGTAATTGAAGAGAATATTGTGGACTTTCCAACGGTATCAAAATTCGGCAGTTTTGATGGACGGAAGTTGCCAAAAAATTGCCTTAAAAGTCGCCCAAAAAATCTGAAAAGTTGTCGAAAAGTTGCCGTAAAATTCACCCAATTATTTGAAGATACGAGTGGTGGATGAGTAACTATATAGAAAAATGAGTGAGTATTCAGTAACTCGTGAAAGATGAATGAGCAAGTAGTAACCAAATTTAAAGTTAAATGAGCATTGGTTAAATTTACTCACTTGCCTGCCCTCTTGTATCACTTGGACCAGCCCAGTTAATAAGATATTTCAATTCAAGGCATCACTTTTCCCTTTTTATGAAATCTAGTCCTTAATATGAATTTTATTCATGCAACCAATGTCCTCCTCAATTTCAAACTTGTGAAATTTAATCCCAAATTATAGATTTGACTCGATTTTGTCCTTCTTCCTTTTCAATTGCTTCAAACGGGTTTGTCACTAAAAATAAGAATAAAATTAACCTAAGTTAAATAGAAATAATAATTTGACGACTTACAAGTTTAATAAATGTGGCCTAAATAAGTGCATAAATTACATTTATCAAAAGTAGTCATTCAGGTGCTTCCATTGGTGGGATCCACTCCGTGAGTAAAAGTTGGCAAATTGAATAATGAGTTATTCCACTTGAATAACCCCCTGATTGTTCGGTGGTGCTATTGAAGGGGCTCCTGTGGCTTTGACAACCAGGTTCGCCGTAAACAACCAGATTGAGTACTATTATGATACAATTTCTAGAAACCTAATCTCATATCATGCACGAAATAGAATAACAATAGTATTCCATGAAATACCTTCCTTTTTTGGAAAGAAACTAATTCATTTTTTGTCTCCCTTTTTCTTTTCCCAATAAAATTTATCTAAGTAGGGTTGCTTGATTCAAGCTTACTTGACTAAATATTATGCTAAGACTACATTACCTAGTTTATATCTTGATGTATATTGTGTGGGAATTCAAAAAGTGTAGGGCAAAAAAGTTTTTTTTTTTTAAATAAAAAAAATTGTCGAATCATATATCGTCACGTGGCACAAAGCAACCACGATATAAAAAAAATGTACATATAGTATGATTGTTTGACTAATTACTTGGCCGAGCATGGCTCGTCCAAAAATGGGCAAGCTCGTGGCTTGTGGGCAACTCGTGGGCCGAGCCGAGCCCAGCTGGCGAGCAGACGTCGTTTTTCCAATTTATTTTTTTTTGAAACAAATAGGTAAATTGGAAAATAAAAAAGTAATTTTAATTTTTAAATCGTGAATTATATATAAAAAACTAGGTAAAAAATTTAAACCTTCCTCCTTTATCCGGGCTTGGGACCAGCAACTTAAATTTAGAGTAGACGGAGTTAAAAATTATATTGTTTGTTTGTTTGTTCGTGTAAAATTTTTTAAAGAAAATTTAAAACAGTATTAAAAATTATTTTTTAAGCAACGTTGCGTGTCCCCTTGCATATAATCTTCAAAATAAATCCCTTCTAAAAATTGAAAGGGTAATCGAATTCCCTTTCAATTGTTATAAGTCTTCACTTTGAAGATTATATAGAAGTTTTTCACTTCAAAGATTATATATAATCTTCGAAGCGAAAGACTTCTGACAATTGAAACGGCAATCATTCGATTACCCTTTCAATTTTTAGAAGGAATTTATTTCGAAAATTATATGCAAAGGTACGCACATTGTTGTTCGAGAAAAGAATTTAAAATGTAGATATATAGTAGTAATAGTACCAAGTACTAACAAAAATTTAACTAAATTGGTGGAAAGAAATTTTTTATTCTTTATTTTTAACTAAAAGAGATAGAAAAAAATAAAATGAAATCTTTATTATTTTTTTATTTTTCTTTTTAAAATGGATAAAATATAAACCCTTCTCCTTTATCCGGGCTTGGGACCGGCTACTTAAATTTTCAATAGGCGGAGTTAAAAATTGTACACGAACAATTTTTTGTAGCGTGTACAATTTTTAAAAAAAAATTAAAAGTAACGATAAGAAAAGAAAAGTTTCATTAATATAATTAAATCAAATATCACTTACTTGACGACATGCAATTTCGACATATTTATCTTGTAGTAAAAAATGAGCATCCTGTCAATCCTTGACGCACATTAACGCTTCTAAAATGTCTTCTTTTAGTCGGCTCCTGACCTCGCTCAAAACTCTTTTACCTGCACTAAAAACAGACTTCGAAGTAACAGTGCTAACCGGAGGTGTCAACAGATCTTTTGCAATCGCAGATATAACTGGCCAACGTCGTTCATACCCTCGCCAGAATTCAATTAATTCGTCTGAACTTTTTTTAATTATTTTATCTGTTGGCATATTCTGCTTGAAATAATCAATTAATTCAGCAGACAATGATTATGGCTTGAGCCCGTAGATGTTTGATGAGAATGAGATACAGATAGTGACGACATGGTAGTGGTAGTAGATGAACACATTACAAATGAACCATATCTATACAAATTAATGCCTTGAAATAAATTAAATATTTTTGCATCTTCTCCTTCAATTTCAGCGGAAGGAGTAGGTGCAGATGGTACCCGACTAATATTGGTACCCAATCGGTTCGCATATAATTCATACATTTCACCTAATGTTTGCTCTAAATTTCAATATGTGATAGGTGTATCAAATGCTAAGGCGTTTGAAATTTGATCAATTATATATTTAGTTCCCAATAAATTATATCAGAGGTCCATCACGCATGCTAAAGGAAATAACATAGGCAAATCTTCCCAATATTTTCTAAATTTTAATTCCATAACAATTATAATTTCTCTAAAATCAGGGTCATTTCTGTATTTATGAAACATTCTTGCAATTATATAAAGACATTCAAGCACCATACAGCTAGTGGGATAGTAAACGCTCAATAAAATCTTAGTGGTTTCATAAAAAGATGTCAAAAATCTTTTAACTTTCAAAACTATTTGCCAATCACGTTCAGTCAACATACCCTCGTCATCACTTCTAACATGTCTATTGTTATAAAAGTCAGTTATTAAATGTTCAAAACCTTCACATGACTTTAATCACAAGTAAGTAGAGTTCCACTTATGACCTACGTCGCTAACAAATATTTTAGCTTTTGGCACTCCTATTTCGGCACAATAATTCTCAAATGCTTGTTTTCTACTTGGGGAGATTGTGATATATATTAGTGCATTCCTAATATTTTGAAGTTCATCCTTTATATGTTTTACACCATCTTGAACAATTAAATTCAAAATATGATATACACAACGAATGTGAAACAAATATCCACCAAAATCAGGTTGTAGTACCCTATGCAATTTATCGGCAACTACTTTATTAACACTAGTATTATCGAAAGTAAATGAACGAATTTTACCTTCACAATGATATTCTCTAACAATACTAATAATAGCATTAAATATATTATTAGCGTTGTGAGGAAACTCAATAATTCTAAAAGCAATAATTTTTTTATGCATATACCAAAGTGGGTCTATATAATGTGCAGTTACAATTATATATGCTTTTTTATTAATCCATTCCTATATATTCGAAGTTAAAGATATGACACCCCCATATTTTTGCAAATCCATAATTAGTTGTTGCTTTGTTGAAGAAAATTATTGTATTGTATCGGAACGAAGAGTGTTTCAACCTACCCCAACGTACCTTGGCTGCAGATATTCTTTCACATACGAGACTGGTGTTGGTTGTCAATTAATGCCAAAGGTAACTCAGCACCAGCAACAAGTTTCACCATTCCGGTTCGAGCTTTCTCCTCCAAATACACCCACGTGGATAGGGGTGCAGTAGAACCATCGATGTTTGTACTGCAAAATTGCAATTGTGTTTGACAGCCTGGAATAAGTCCGTGTTTGGCCGCACATACTTTGTAATGACGGTTGAGATGGGTGGTACCAATTCCTCTTTGCCATGTCAATCTTTGTTGATAGTAGTTACATACTGCTTTGGATTCTTGGACTCCATTGACGATTTTTCCCGTTGAAATCAACTTAAAGTGATCCCAACATTTTGCTTGTTTTTTTCCCTTTCGCTTTTCCCTCGCATCAGGAATGTTTAATTCAGTCTCTTCTTCCTAATCATGCTCCGCGTTGGGAACGTTAATATCATCCAAATTAATTGGATAATTTGGATTGCCGCTTACATGATAATAAAGATCCAAATCTGGAATATTTTCAAGTAGGGGTACTTCATTTAGACCTTCAAATTGATTCTGAAATTGACTTTGCGGTGTCATAGGCGATTCGTTTCCTCCCACACCGAACAAGTTTTCGACAAATGTGCGTGGATCCATTTGTTTAATTGTAATAAGTAATAACTAGTAAAAGAATAATTGTATAAATATAGTGAGAAATGAAAATTGGATGAAATTTCAATAAATATAGTGAGAACTGAGAAATGAGAATTATATATTGTATAAATTGTATATAAAAATCGCACAACAATCAACAGAACACAAGAGATTTGAGAGAAAGATAATTGAGAGTTGAGAGTGAATTGTAGAAAATTTTATGGCTAAATGCCACTATTTATAGAAGAAGAAGAATTTTTTTTAAAGGACCAAAACGGTCACAACTCACAAATTATAAAAAATAATAAAAAATAAATTTAGGGACCGAAACGGTCACCGACAAAAGTCAGTGACCGTAACGGTCACTAATAAAGTGATCGAAACGGTCACTTTCCAAAACGAGCCCACGAGCCCGGCTAGTGGCTCGTTTTTCAACGAGTCACTCGCGGGCTTGCCGCGAGCGGCTCGTTTATTTTGAGAGCCGAGCGGGCTCGGCTCGGCTCGTCCACTGAACCGGCCCGCTCGGCTCGGGGTCGTGTTTTTATCGAGCTCGAGCTGCCCACTAGCTTCGTTTTCGTGAGCCGACGAGACGCTCGGCCCATTTGCTACGCCTACCAGTTTGACATGAATTAAACTCTAGATTTTAATTTATGATTAAAATTATTTAATAATATATTTTATGATATTCAAACTTTTCAATCATACATTTTATTAGTTATTATCAAAATTTATTAAAAATTTGATTTTAGTTCCATCCAAATAGGGGGCTAAGTATCTATTTTATTCTAATAAAAGAGGGGATTAAAATTTCAATTCAAAATCAACACTTAGCCCCGTTTGATTCCCATTCTTTGACCACAAAAATAAAAAATATGACCTTCATTCATCATATCAAACTATCATATTTGACTTTCTATCTCTTATATCAGTCTCCTAACCACTAAATTTTTTATTTTCATTCTTACAAAAATGGGCATCAAACGGGGCATTAGCGTTTGGTTGGGCACCATTTCCCCCCAAATTACA
Organism: Olea europaea var. sylvestris; assembly: GCF_002742605.1. NCBI lineage: Eukaryota > Viridiplantae > Streptophyta > Magnoliopsida > Lamiales > Oleaceae > Olea > Olea europaea. The sequence continues at coordinate 16,369,655 of NC_036250.1, read as the reverse complement.
ATGAAAAATTTGAATATTGTAATAGTATGCTACAGCCAATCCAATTGAAATAAGACAAAAAGAATTTTGCTATTTGTACACCTTCGTTGACATACAAGTGTACACGCCCCTCACAAGAGGGAGGGGCCAACAACCAATAAAAAAAACATGGGCCTCCCTCTTGTGAGGGGTGTGTCAACGCCGATGTATGTGTAGGGTGGTCAATGGATTGGATTTAGGACATCAGTTCGATAACTCGATTAAGATCTAAATCCAATAATTCGTTAACTAAATGGAGCAAATATAGATATAGGTAATCTGATCCGATTTATTATAATAATATAATGTATTTTATATATTATTGCATAATTTATTATACATAAATTATTTTTTTTTTCATTTTGAAACTTATATTATACTTAAACATAATTTTCAAATAACTAATAATATTAGATAATAGTATAATGTTGTTAATTGAAATATATGAAGAGATTTAATTTTTGAAAAAATAAAATAAGATAAAAATAATAATTTATTTATTTATAAATTTAACAACCAAAGGAGCCAACATTGGAATTACTTTCATTATTTTCAACTTATCACTTCTCACATCGGATACTCACTAAAATATCATAAAATTTACAATCTATAAATAAGTGGGCCAAAAATTGGGTAAAAAGTTATCTAGGCCTTTTAATTCTATGGTTAGAAGTTGACTAAAATTTTTATTTTTCTAAATTTTTCAATTTTGGATCAGGTTATCGGATCGAATATCCGTAGGGATGGCAATCGGGCCGAGCAGCTCGTCGACTCGTGTTCATATGGGTCGGAGCGTTGATCGAACCAAGCCCACTCGGCTTGCACAAATGGCGAGCCGCTCGTGAGAGACGAGCCAAGCCTCATATATTAAAGTGACTGAGACATTCACTTTTTTGAAAAAGTGACTGTTAACAGTCATTGAACTTTTTTTAGTAACCGTTTTGGTCACTGATCTTTTTTTTTTTCACTTCTATAAATAGCTCCTTTAACCCTCATTTTTTTTCCATCTCAACTCTCTTTCTATCAAATCTCAACTCTCTTGTGCAAAATAACCTCGATTACTTAGTCAATTATCTACAATTATACAATATTAATTCATTTTTTTACAGTTTATTCAGTTTCAATTTCAATTCATCCAATTCTCATTTCTCACTACATTTATTGAAATTTCGTCCAATTCTCGTTTCTCACTACATTTATAATTTTACTAGTTATTATATTTGAATTTCATCACAAACAATCAAACAAATGGATCCACGCTCATTTGTTGAAAGCTTGTTCGATACGGAATGTAGCGAATCACCTAGGATACGGCAAAGTCAATTTTGGAATGAATTTGCCAGTTTAAATGACGTACTCAAACTTGGAGATGGTGACATTCATGGTCATGGAAGAAACAATCCAATTGATTTGGATAATATTGACATTTCCGAAATGGAACATGAGGATGAAGAGCCCAAATTAAACATTCTAGATGCGAAGGAAAAGAAAGGAGAAAAAACAAGCAAAATGTTGGGATCACTTTAAATTGATATCAACGAGAAAAGTCTTCAATGGTCTGACAAAATTTAAAGCAACGTGTAAATACTACCAACAAAGATTGGTATGACAAAAACGAATTTGTACCACCCATTTCAACCGTCACTGCAAAACATATGCGGTCAGACATGGACTTCTTCCAGCCAGTCAAACACAATTGCAATTTGACAGTCCAGGTGCCAATTTTATGACTTTGCTCCTATCCATGTGGGTGTATTCGAAGGAAAAAGCTCAAACTGAAATGGTGAAATTTGTTACCACCACTTAGTTGTCTCTGACTATTGCTGACAACCAACACTTTGTCTCGTACGTGAAAGAATATTTACAATCAAGGTATGTTGAGATAAGTCAAAATACTCTTTGCGGCATACAATACAATATTTCAATGATTCAAAACAACAATTTATTATAAAGCAACAATATGGGGGTGTTATATCTTAACTTTGGATATATGTGAATGGGTTAATAAAAAAGCTTACATAGCTGCAACCGTACACTATATAGACCCACTTTGGTGCATGCATAAAAAATTATTGCTTTTAGAATTATTGAATTTCCTCACAATGCTAATAATATATATAATACTTTTATTAGTATTGTTAGAAAATATAATTGTGAGATTAAAATTTGGTCTTTTACTTTCGATAATGCTAGTGTAAATAAGGTAGTCGTCGATAAATTGTGTAGGGTACTACAACTTGATATCGGTGCGTATTTGTTTCATATTCGTTGTGTGTACCATATTTTGAATTTAATTGTGCAAGATGGCTTAAAACATATAAAGAATGAATTTCAAAGAATTAGGAATGCGCTCGTAGAAAAACAAGCATTTGAAGATTATTGTGCCAAAATAGAGGTGATGACTGCTAAAACATTTGTTAGCGACGTAGGCTATAGATGGAACTCTACTTACTTGCTATTAAAGTCATGTGAAGGTTTCGAACATTTAATAACTTACTTTTATAATAATAAACATGCTAGAAGCAATGACGATGCTACATTGAATGAGTCTGATTGGCATTTAGCTTTAAAAGTTAAAAGATTTTTGACCTTTTTTTATAAGACCACAAAGATTTTATCAGACGTTTATTATCCCACAAGCTGTATGATACTTGAACACCTTTATATAATTGCAAAAACATTCCATAAATATAAAAATGACCTTAATTTTAGTGAAATTATAATTGCTATGGAATTAAAGCTTAGAAAAATATTGGGAAGAATTGCCTATGTTATTTCCTTTAGCATGCGTAATGGACCCGGATATAATTTATCAGGAACTAAATATGCAATCGATCAAATCAACAAAGCCTTAACGTTTAATACACATATCGCGTATAAAAATTTAGAGCAAACATTACGTGAAATGTATGAATTATATGCGGACCGAATGAGTGCCAATGTTAGTCGAGTATCCTCTGTACGTACTCCTTCTACTGAAATTGAAGAAGATGGCGCCAAAGTAATGAATTTATTTTAAGGCCTTAATACATATAGATATAATGCAATTATAAGTGTTCATCTAGTGCCATGTCGTCTATATCTACATCTTATCAAACATCGATCGCAATTCAAAATGTGATGTCTGTCGAATTAATTGATAACTTCGATTAGAATATGCCAACAGACAAAACAATTAAAATAAAGTTCAAAAGAAGTAATTAAATTTTGGTGAAAGTATGAAAGACGTTGGCCAGTTGTTTCTGCAATTGGAAAGATCTGCTCACCCCTCCGATTAGCACTGTTGTTTCGAAGTTTGTTTTCAAGGCAAGTAAAATGGTTTTGATCGATGTTTGGAGCCAGCTAAAAGAAGATGTTTTGGAAGTGTTAATATGCGTGAAGGATTGACATGTCGCTCATTTTCGACTACAAGATAAATATGCCTAAATTGCATGTCGTTAGGTAAGTAATATTTGATTTAATTATATTAATCGAAATTTCTTATTTTTTAATCGTTACATTTAATTTTTAAAAAAATTATACACGTTACAACAAGTTGTTCGTGTACAATTTTTAACTCCGCTTACTTAAAATTGATGTAGTCGATTCCAAAATCGAATAAAGAAGGAGGGTTTACATTTTATCTATTTTAAAAAGAAAATGAAAAAAAAATGTATTTTATGTATATGTATTTTTTGTAAATGTGTTTCAAAAAAAAGAAAATCGTTTTCATTACATAAATATTTAACACTTTATAGAAAAATATTACCATATGATAGAAAAAAAAAATTTTGTCTTCATTAAATTATTTTTTTAAAAATGCATTTGTGTTCATTTATTTTTTTGTGTTAAAAAAAAAACGAGCTCGCAAGCCAAAGCTCGGCTCGGCCCACTAGCTCATGTGTATATGGGTCTAGCCAGCTCGGCTCAGCCTATTACCATCCCTAAATATCTGATAACATGACAGATCGGATATGGATTTAATAATCAAATATCCATTGGATTATCGGATCGAATCGTATAAGATAATTTCCTTAACGGATCATATTGAATTTGGGGCTCAAACAAGAGCCATATCAACTTTTATCAAAATTTACTAAAATTTTGATTTTTTTTTAAATCTAACTAGAATAAAAATTATCGAATATCGCTTGACAATTGAAAGCAAGCAATTAATTTTTTTTTTTTTTTGTATTTCTCTATAACTTTGTTTATTGGGCAGGCATAGTTAAGAGTATATCAATTTATTAGCAATGGTAACAAGATAACACTGAAAATGTTTAAAGATTAGAGACTATTATTTACTTTAATTCAACATAATATTATTTACTTCCATGTTTATATATTATAATAAAATTTGTATACAATCTAATACAACATGGCAAATGCAACCTAAGTACGTAACATTGTAGATCAATTTGTTATAGGGCCATGGCAATTATAATGAGAAGGAAATATGATAAGTATTGGGATAATCTTGAAAAGTTTAATCAATTGTTGTTCATTGGAGTAGTTCTTAACTCTAGATGCAAGTTGGAATTGCTTAAAGTTGGGTTTGAACTTTTTTTTGATGTACTAATAGCAAACATGTTGTTAGTGAAAGTTGAAAAATACTTCACACAAGTTAAATGAATGTTACAAGGAAATGATGACTTCACCAGTAGCTCCATCTAAGCATGCTACTCAACTTGGAAGCCCAAGTTCTTCACAAACTACTTTGGTTATTTTTATACCTATTCCCTCAATTTTTAAGCCCCGTTTGGCCCCCATTAAATTACATTTCATTTTTCACTCTCCTATTTTCAACCAACAATCTTCCATAAAATAATATTACACGTAAATCGAAAATTTTCCTTTTTTTTTAATCAGTCATTTAAAAAAAACACTATTCCACCCTTTTAAAAAAATGGGGGCTAAATCTATGCTTTTGCAAGAAGCTCATGTTGAAAAGAATGATTTGATAGATTACTTAAATAATCATTGTAAAGATTTGACCAACGAGCCTTTTGACATATTACTTTGGAAAAACTGAATGCAAATAAGTATAAAATTGTCTTTCAAATTGTCAAAGATGTGTTAGCTATTTAAATATCCACAATTGCTTTTGAATCTACATTCTGTACTAGTGATTGGATTCTCGATTCCTTTAGGGGTTTATTGAGTGCGGAGATGGTTGAGACAATAATTTGCACTAAAAATTGGTTGTGAGGTAACAAGGAAATTATAGTGATTCGTTAATATTTGAAAAGCATCAGATGATTCAGAGAAGGTTATAGAAGGTGATCTTTCTATTCATTTTCTTTTATATTAGTTGCCTTATACCATATAATTATAACTAAATTAATATATTTTCTCTTTTTACAATGAACGAATCATGTGTTACAATTGAAGATGTTGCCCCAACTAGTATTGGCTAATTTGTTAAAACTAAATTGTTTCTTTCATTTTGTTGCATTGTAATTATTAGATGTTTAGACATTTAGTTTATAATATTTTTAATGATGTAGCTAGCTAAGTTATAATGTGGTTTTTAAACTAATAATTATGATTTAACTGGTTCAACATATGTTATATTTTTATTTGTTAAGCTGTGATTTTAAATCGAATCAAACCCAAAAAAGTGGTTTGATTTGGTTTGCTAAGTGAAGTGATTTGGTTTGATTTGGAAGAATTTCAAACCACTTGGTTTGAAATTTTGTCTTAAGCCGTCCAAATCAAACCGTTTTCATCCTCAAATTATGGGGTTAAAAAATTATAGAAAAGTTTTAGCTTTACGTATAAAATAATTTATTGTGTGGTTTAAAATTTACCCTTGTTTGATGGCATTACAAAGAGAAATGACTGGGGAAATTAATGTTTTAAATAGTAATTTTTGAAAAATGTGTAATTAAAAAGTAGGAAATAATTTTGGGTTCACATGCAAAATATTTTATTGTGTGAATGTGTGGATGAAGATGAGTATAAGAAATAAAGAGAGCCAAACAGGTACTAGGTACGAAAAATAAAGAGTTTTGAAATAAAGAGAGTCAAAAAATTGTCAAATGTTAAGTTTATGAGAATTTTGTGTGCAATAATTTTAAAAGGAGTATGTCAATTCAAACCTAGTTGTCAAGATAATTGTTCATACATTGCAAAAATAAATACAAACCTCGATTTTTGTTGGCTTCAAGTTGTCATTTGTTTGATACGAACATAGTACCTCCCTCACCAATGAACAAACGGAGTCACAAATGAAGAATAATATATAGAATAATGTTATCTAATATTAGTAGTGTAGAACGTCAATCTAAGTATTAGCACGTCAAGGGTCATATTAAAAGAACGATAATTCCTTTTATTTAATTAAACATGTGTGCTAAAAAGCATTACTATATAAAATATAGGGACAAACTCACCTTAAGCCAAGTGCAAGCGTCTACTTGCACTGAACGTTTCTCAACCAAAAATGATCCCTAAAAAGAGCTTTGCCAAACAATTAGTTAGTGGTATACAAGTCAGACTTTCATAATCAACAAAATATGTACCAACAAGAAAGAAACCATACAAGAGATCAACTAGAATTCCCAATCTCTTGTCTTTCTGTGAGCATATATTTTTGATAGATACATATACAACTTAAAGAATTGTTGGTTTTGGGTTAAAAGAAGAAATCATTGGGTAAAAGGGAGAGGCAACCACCCTTTAGAAACTCCTAATCTCCCTCTACCCTCATTCTTTCCATCTATGCCCTTAACCCTAATTTCATCTGTCAAGCTTCGTATTTATATTGTACCCAATTCCTATTTTACAATACCTTTTTACCATTTGTGAATTCATGTGGCTTAACAATTTGAGGGTCTGTTGTAATTCTGGTATAATTTTTGGTATTTGGTATAGATTTGGAACTTTCAAGTCGCCTGCATCATTCCGCTTTCTCCCGGCTTACACTCCACGATAGATTATATCTTTATTGAGTTTAAAGTCTATAGATTAGTTAACAAAAAAATTAAATGCATATTACATACTTTAATTTAAGGGCCCCACATTTAAAGTTTGTCTCAGGTCTCGAAAACTCAAAGTTCGACTTTGATTAAACTTCGCCCACACTGAAGGATATTTCTGGTTCCACCCCCGATAAAATATGCTCATACAACATAGCAATGAATTCTATGATACAACACAAATGGTGGCTCTTTATTTTTTGTTCTCAAAACTGTGAATCCAAATATTGTTATCAATTCAAGGAGATACCACTATTTTTTAAAAACAATATTAGGTTTGGACAAAATGCTCGAATCGAACGCTTCTACTTAAGTTAAATACTCGAACGGGTATCTAAATTGAGAATCGACGAGTTCGGTTCGATTCTCGATTCTAAATCAAGAACCCAATATCCGAATCCAAATTATTTAAATTTTCTAAATAAATTTGCTAACTAGTTAATTTAGCTCAAACCAAAAAATATAATTGTCCTATTTCTAATTTTCAGTTTAAAGCCAATTTAATTAAATTGACTTAAGTTTTATCCAAATCTGTTACTTTATTGTAGTGCCGTTTCTATCATTCTGAAGAAATCAAATTGAAGCTCAACAACGTCTCTCTTAATTATTTTTAGCTCACTATCTTCCAGTTCCTATGATTTTAACAATCAAATCTATAAAGAACCCTGCTAAAATAGACGCAAAAAATAAGATTGGACTATATTTTTGTAAGAACTAAGATTAAGCATATCATTAGTTGAATTAACGTAACTTCGTAAGTATTAAAAAATTTAATTATAATACGAAACTTGGGAATCGAACTGAACCCAAATGGTTCCATAATTAAATTTGGACTCGACAGTTTCACTTACTAAATACTCGAAAATTTCGTGTTCGGTTTGGTTTTGACAACCGAACCATGTCCAGCCCTAAACAATATCATATTTAGAGTTTCATCTTGAAATATCTTCCTTCCTAGAACAGGTTGGTCGTGTTGATCAAGTGAGGTAGTTTTAAACTCCAACATAATACAAACTAACTCATCATAAAAATATATTCATTTCCCACCATGTTTTCGTTTAATATCTTATAACATATATTTGCCCAAACACAAACAAGTATATTATGCCCCTATTTGACTTAGATAGAAATTAGATTTTTTAATAAATTTTGATAAATTGATAGAACGTGTGATTAAAAATTGTAGATACAATTAAAATTAACTATGGATTTTTTATTTGATTTTTAATTCAAATTTTTAGGTCAAACAGAGATATATATCTCGTAATCATTTTTTATTTGCTTTAAAGGCTGGTACATTTCTCCCGTAAATAGACATTTGATTTTGCATAATGAAGAAAATAATGAACATTACGAGAACAATGCATATTCCAGAAAGCTGGAAAACTCCTCCTGCCCAATCCATTCGCGTTAGGGAAAAATCCTACCAGGTCTTGCCTGTACGGTAAAAACGATTTTCTCTTATCACTTTCCTTTATTGCTCTGTTACGTACATAAAATGCTTCATGAAGTGAATTAGCCGCCGATTTCTCGCCGGAGACGACTCGCTTCGCTTTTGATTTTTTTGAATTTACATTTTCTTTTGGTTTTTCTTCTTTGTGTTTCGGTGTTAAAAGGATGAAAGAGTCCTTGCCCTCGCTGTTGCATCGGCGGACCAAA
>NC_036250.1:16351277-16360919 GCF_002742605.1 Olea europaea var. sylvestris | reverse complement strand
TACAGTGGCCAATTTTTCATTAGGGCCTGTTCGGTAGTGATTTTGAAAATTGATTTTTTTGATCATTATGAGAAAAGTGAGGGTACCTGTGAGAGAAGAAGTCAAAAATTACAACTGAAATAGTGAAATAAAGGTCAAAAATCAAGATTTTTGGGTGAAAAATCACTCCCAAACTAGGCCTAAATTTGGGGAGAATGGCTCCAAAAGAGGCACTTAATTAATGTTCTTTACAAATTTTACGAGATATACAACTGTTCAAACATATATTATGCCCTTGTTTGAGCCCCATTTTGAGGGAAAAGAATAAATTTTTGAATAGTGTATTGATGAAAAATGTGTGGTTAAAAAATAAGGAATAGTTTTGAATTTGCGTATAATATTATTTTTTTGAAAAATGTGTGTTTGAAATAATGTCAAAACACTATTGAAAATTACTTTTTTTTTTTTTCAAAAGAATGAGGCTCAAACAAAGGCTATATCAACTTTTATTAAAATCTACTAAAATTTTGAATTTTTTTTAATATAAATTGAATAAGGACTAAGTTTAAAATTTTGTAAGGTTACTTTTAAATACTTTTATTACTCAAAAACAAAAATTATCGAATATCACTTCTCAATTGAAAGCAAGCAACTAATTGATTTTTTATTTCTCCATAACTTTGTTTATAGGGCATAGTTAGAGTATATCAATTTATTAGCAACGGTAACAAGATAACACTGAAAATGTTTAAAGATTAGAGAATATTATTTACTTTAATTCAACATAATATTATTCACTTCCTTGTTTATATTTTATAATAAAAATTTTATACTGTCTAATACAATATGGCAAATGCAACCTAAGTACGTAACATTGTAGATCAATTTATTATAGGGCTAATCTTGAAAAGTTTAATCAATTGTTATTCATTGGAATAGTTATTAACCCCATATGCAAGTTGGAATTGCTTAATGTTGGGTTTGAAGTTATTTATGATGTACAAATAGCAAACATGTTGTTAATGAAAGTTGAGAAATACTTCACAAGTTAAATGAACGTTACAAGGAAATGATGACTTCACCATTAGCTCCATCTAAGCATGCTGCTCAACTTGGAAGCCCAAGTTCTTCACAAACTAATTTGGTTATTTTTAAACCTATTCCCTCAATTTTTAAACCTATACTTTTGCAAGAAGCTCATGTCGAAAAGAATGATTTGATAGATTACTTAAATAATCATTGTAAAGATTTGACCAGTGAGCCTTTTGGCATATTACTTTGGAAAAATTGAATGCAAATAAGTATAAAATTGTCTTCCAAATTGTCAAAGATGTGTTAGCTATTCAAATATCCACAATTACTTTTGAATCTACATTCTGTACTAGTGGTTGGATTCTTGATTCCTTTAGGAGTTCATTGAGTGCAAAGATGGTTAAGACAATAATTTGCACTAAGAATTGGTTGTACAGCATGATTTGTTAATATTTGAATGAGGTGGAAGCATTTGAAGATTCAGAGTAGGTTATAGAAGTTGATCTTTTCATTCATTTTCTTTAATATTAGTTGCCTTATACAATATAATTATAACTAAATCAATTTATTTTTATCTTTTTATAAAGAACAAATCATGTGTTACAATTGAAGATGTTGCCCCAATTAGTATCAGCTAATTTGTTAAAACTAAATTGTTCTTTCATTTTGTTGCATTGTAATTATTAGATGTTTTGAACTTTAGTGTATAATATTTTTAATGATGTAGATAGTTAAGTTATAATGCAATTTTTAAACTAATAATTATGATTTAACTGGTTCGACATATGTTATCTTTTTATTTGTTAAACTGGGATTTTAAATTGAATCAAACCCAAAAAAAAGTGGTTTGATTTGGTTTGCTAAGAAAGTGAGATGATTTGGTTTGGTTTGGAAAAATTTCAGACCACTTGGTTTGAAAATTTGCCTTACGCCGTCCAAATCAAACCATTTTCATCCTCAAATTATGGAGTTAAAAAGTATAGAAAAATTTTAGTTTTACGTGCAAAATATTTTATTGTGTGATTGAAAATAAGCCCTAGTTTGATGGCCATTACAAAGAGAAATTACTAGGGAAAAATAAAGTTTTAAATAGTAATTTTTGAAGAATGTGATTAAAAAGTAGGAAATAATTTTGGGTTCACATGCAAAATATTTTATTGTGTGAATGCGTGTTTGAAAATGAGTATAAGAAATAAAGAGAGCCAAACAGAGACTCGGTACAAAAAATAAAGAGTTTTAAAATAAAGAGAGTCATAAAAGGGTTAGATGTTAAGTTTTTTGGAATTTTTTGTGCAATAATTTTAAAACGAGTATGTCAATTCAAATCTAGTTGTCATGATAATTGTTCATATGTTGCAAACACAAATCCAAACCTCGATTTTTGTTGGCTTCAAGTTGTCATTTGTTTGATACGAACATAGTACCTCCCTCACCAATGAACAAATGGAGGTACAAATGAAGAATAATATATAGAATAATGATATCTAATATTAGTAGTGTAGAACATCAATCTAAGTATTAGCATGTCGAGGGTCATATTAAAAGAACCATAATTCCTTTAATTTAATTAAACATGTGTGCTAAAAAGCATTACTCTATAAAATACAGGGACGAACTCACTTTAAGCCAAGTGTGCAAGCATATACTTGCACTGAACGTTTCTCAAGCAAAAATGATCCCTAAAAAGAGCTTTGCCAAACAATTAGTTAGTGGTATACAAGTCCCACTTTCGATAATCAACAAAATATGTACCAACAAGAAAGAAACCATACAAGAGATCAACTAGAATTCCCAGTCTCTTGTCTTTCTGTGAGCATATATTTTTGATAGATACATATAGAACATAAAGGATTGTTGGTTTTGGGTTAAAAAAAGAAATCATTGGGTAAAAGGGAGAGGCAACTACCCTTTAGAAACTCCTAATCTCCCTCTACCCTCATTCTTTCCATCTAAGCCCTTAACCCTAATTTCATGTGTCAAGCTTCGTATTTATATTGTACCCAATTTCCTCTTTTAAAATACATTTTTACCGTTTGTGACTTTATGTGGTTTAACAATTTGAGGGTCTATTGTAATTCTAGTATAATTTCTGGTATTTGGTATAGATCTGGAACCTTCAAGTTGCTTGCATCATTCCGCTTTCTCCCGGCTTACACTCCACGATAGATTATATCTTTATTGAGTTTAAAGTTTATAGATTAGTTAACAAAAATTTAGATGCATATTGCATACTTTAATTTAAAGGCCCACATTTAAAGTTTGTCTCAGGTCTTGAAAACTCAAAGTTCGACTTTGATTAAACTTCGCTCCCATTGGACGATATTTCTGGTTCTGCCCATGATAAAATAGGCTCATACAACAGAACAGTGAATCCTATGATACAACACAAATAGTGGCTCTTTATTTTTTGTACTCAAAACTGTTAATCGAAATATTGTTATCAATTCAAGAAAATACCACTATTTTTTAAAAACAACATTAGGGTTGGACAAAACTCTCTAATCGAACAATTCTTCTTAAGTTAAATACTCGAACGGATATCTAAATCGAGAACCGATGGGTTTGGTTCGGTTCTCGATTCTAAATCAAGAACTCAAGAACCGAATTCAAATTATTTTATTTTTCTAAATAAATTTGCTAACTAGTTAATTTAGCTCAAACCCAAAAATATATTTTTCCTATTTCTAATTTTCAGTTCAAAATCAACTTAATTAAATTGACTTTAGTTTTATCCAAATCTGTTACTTTACCCTAATGTCATTTCTATCGTTCTAAAGAAATCAAATTGAAGCTCAACAATGCCTCTCTTAATAATTTTGAGCTCGCTATCTTCTTCTTTCTTATGATTTTAACAATCAAATCTATAATGAACTTGGCAAAAATAGACGCAAAAGACGCACAAGATTAGACTATATTTTTTTTGTGAGAACTAAGATTAAGCATATCATTAGTTGAATTAATGTAACTTTGTAAATATTAAAAAATTTAATTATAATATGGAACTTGGGAACCGAACCGAACCCGATGGTTCCACTTACTAAATACTCGAAAATTTCATGTTCGATTCGGTTCTGACAACTGAACCATGTCCAGCTCTAAACAATATCGTATTTAGAGTTTCATCTTAAAATATCTTTCTTCCTAGAAGAGGTTGGTCGTGTTGATCAAGTGAGGTAGTTTTAAACTCCAACATAAGACAAACTAACTCATCATAAAAATATATTCATTTCCCATCATGTTTTCGTTTAATATCTTATAACATATATTCGCCTAAACACAAACAAATATATTATGCCCCTGTTTGAATTAGATAGAAATAAGATCTTTAATAAATTTCGATAAATTGATAGAACGTGTGGTTAAAAATTGTAGATACCACAAAATATACGATTAAAATTAACTATGGATTTTTTATTTGATTTTTAATTTAAATTTTTAGGTCAAAAAGAGGTATATCTCGTAGTCATTTTTTATTTGCTTTAAGGCTAGTACATTTCTCCCGTAAATAGACATTTGATTTTGCTATAAGGAAGAAAATAATGAACATTGCGAAAACAATGCATATTCCAGAAAGCTGGAAAACTCCTCCTGCCCAATCCATTTGCGTTAGGGAAAAATCCTACCAGGTCTTGCCTGTACGGTAAATACGATTTTCTCTTATCACTTTCCTTTATTGCTCTGTTACGTACATAAAATGCTTCATGAAGTGAATTCGCCGCCGATTTCTCGCCGGAGACGACTCGCTTCGCTGTTGATTTTTTTGAATTTACAGTTTCTTTTGGTTTTTCTTCTTTGTGTTTCGGTGTTAAAAGGATGAAAGAGTCCTTGCCCTCGCTGTTGCATCGGCGGACCAAATCTCGGAACTTCCACCGCTTCGACCCTGATCCGGTGGACTTGCTCTTTTTACATTGACTCGGCGATGACTTAGAGAATTCAGGCCTCCATACGCAGTAAGTTCCCGGAGGTATAGTCTCCAACTCATCGGCTTCCGATGAGGATGATGAAGGATAATCATTCTTGCACTTCTCCATAAAATTCTTCTTCAAAGGAATTCTAATACTCTCCACTCCTTCACCAGACAAACCTTTATCAAAATCGTCATCACTTACCAAAAGATTGCGGTTAAATACGGGAAACACTTGCTTGATTTGGCCGTCATAGATGAATTCCTCAGCCAAAAACCTTTGGTTTTCAGCTTCCAAAGCAAACTCAAATTCATCATTCTCATCGTTTTCAGTATCGGTTGTGTTAAGTCCTGAGACGTTGCTAGCAATTTCTGCAATCCTATCTGCCGTATAGCTGTTGAAACTCGGGCAAATGCAGAGCTCCTCTTCACCATCCGCCATTTTGTTTATCGTCAAGCTGTTCTATGTATATTATTATATAACTGTAAGCACATACGTATAGAAAGAGAAAGAGTGAGACGAGACGAAGCCTGAAGGTTTTCTTTAATGGGGAGACGAGGAGTATGTTGGGGGAAGGGTGCTTCTTATAATGTGAGGGAAATATTTGACGGTCGTTACTTAGTCACAAAATTTATGCGATAATTCCCACGTGAGTTTCTAGAATTAAATTCGGGTTCACACGTAAGTTTCTTGAGTTATATTTAAAATTTAAACATTAACCATGATTCATGATTATCATGTCACTCAAATGTAACACAATCAAATCATATAAACTAACTCGGTTACTATTTTACATTAACTAATTTGATCAAATAAAATTTAATAATCATGCTATAGTAACATAATAATTGACATAATTCTTAACATAATGTCACATGACATCATATTATTGAACTGTTTAAATCACAGACAAAATTTTTCATTCAATCATATCTTGCCAATACTCATTCTGTCAAAGCGTCTTATCATTCTTTTGTCAATATGGGTTTACCCAAAATTTAATTAGACTTATTTCGATCAAGTTAATTCAAACTTTAAATTAAAATATCATGAAATTCATAATTTTTTTCATGATTTTCGAGCTTTGAGCCCTAATAAAATTGAGTTCCTTGAGTACGTTTACACACGAAAATCTGTATCTTTTAGAACTAAATCTCAAATGACTATAAACTCTCGTTTGACTCAAGAAAATAATGGCATCATCTTTTGGAAAATTGAGACAAAACAAGTTGAGATTATATTGGATATCACATGAGAAAGTTCAAAAAAAAAATTATTAAATTATCCTTTTGGAATTCCAAACTCCAACTATTCACCATAATCAACTTTTCAATTTTCTTAAATTGATTTTCTTTGCCTCTCCTTTTTTTATTAGAAAATTGTACAGTTTAAAATGAGTTTGAAGATGAATTGTATGGGTTCTCCATTGATGAATTTTTATTTTTCTTTTTTATAGTAATGGAAATGTAGCAGCTAGAAAAGAAGACAATGGATTATTTTTACGCATGTGTCTTGCTTATTTAAATCATTATCGGGGGAAGACGTGTGAAGGGACGAATGGGTGCTGTCTCTCATATATGCAACTTTTTTAATTCAAAATTTCAGATTTTTTTCTTTTATTATTTTTTTTTTTTGGGTTTCTTTCCCAATTTATTTGAAATAATTTTTTTACTGAGTTGTGTCTCGTCCCAACAGAACCATAATCTTGAGTTTACTCCTAATCAATATAATATTTTCGAAAAAAAGAAATAAAATCAACGACTCTTTGATGGAAACCGTAGTGACTAAATAGAGATGGAGTACCTTAAAATAAAATGTGAAAAAATAATATGTAACGAAAAAATAGAAATTACTCTCCGACGACTATGAAAGTCATCATTCATATGCTTCCATTGGCGGGGTCCACTCTGTGAGTAAAAGTTGGCAAATTGAATAATGAGTTATTCCACTTGAACAATCCCCTGATTGTCCGGGGGTGCTATTGAAGGGGCTCCTGCGGCTTTGACAACCAGGTTCGCCGTAAACAACCAGATTGAGTACTATTATGAAACAATTTCTAGAAACCTAATTCCATATCATGCACGAAATAGAATAACAACAGTATTCCACGAAATGCCTTTCTCTTTTGGAAAGAAACTACTTTTTGTGCCTGTCTTTTTCTTATCCCAAGAAAACTTATCTAACTGGGGTTGCTTGATTCAAGCATATTTGACTAAATATTATGCTAAGACTACATTACCTAGTTTATATCTTGATGAATATTGTGTGGGAATTCAAAAAGTGTTGGGTGAAATGTTTTTTTTTTTTTTTAAATGTCGAATCATGTATCGTCACGTGATACAAAATCAACCACGATGTCAAAAAGAATGTACATATAGTATGATTGTTTGACTAATTACCTGTTTGACATGAATTAAACTCTAGATTTTAATTTAAGATTAAAATTATTTAATCATATATTTTACGGAATTCAAACTTTTCAATCATACATTTTATCAATTATTATCAAAATTTATTAAAATTTTGATTTTAATTCCCCAAACAGGGGGCTAAGTATCTATTTTATTCTAATAAAAAAGTGGATTAAAATTTCAATTCAAAATCAATATTGAGCCCCGTTTGATTCCCATTCTTTGGCCACAAAAATGAAAAACATAACCGTTATCTATTACATCAAACCACCATATTTGACTTTCTATCTCTTATGTGAGTCTCCTAACGACTATATTTTTTTATTCTCATTCGTACAAAAATGGGTATCAAACGGGGCCTTAGCGCTTGGTTGAGCGTCATTTTACCCCAAATTACAATGAAAAATTTGAATGTTGTAGTAGTATGTTGCAACCAGTCTAATTGAAATAATTGACAAAAAAGAATTTTATTATTTATACACCGGCGTTGACACGCAAGTACACACGCCCCTCACAAGAGGAGGGGCCCACACCCAATAAAAAAAGTGTGGGCCTCCCTTTTGTGAGGGGTGTGTCAACGCCGATGTATGTGTAGGGCTGTCTATAGATTAGATTTTGATCCGAATCCAACAAAATTAACGGGAATGGATTTAGGACATTAGTTCAATAACCTGATTAATATCCGAATCCGTTAACTAGATGGAGCTAATATGGATATAGGTCAATCCAATCCGATAACAATCCAATCAAATTTATTATAATAATATAATATATTTTAATATTATCGCATAATTTATTACACATAATAATTTTTTTTTTTTCATTTTGAAACTTGTATTATACTTAAACATAATTTTCAAATAACTAATAATATTAGATAATAGTATAACGTTGTTATTTGAAATATATGAAGAGATTTAATTTTTTAATAATTAAAATAAGATAAAAATAATAATAAATTTACTTTATAAATTAAACAACCAAAGAAGCCAACATTGGAATTACTTTCATTATTTTCAACTTATCACTTCTCACATCGGATACTCACAAGAATATCATAAAATTTACAATCTATAAATAAATAGGTCAAGAATTGGGTAAAAAGTTATCTAGGCCTTTTCATTCTAGGGTTAGAAGTTGACTAAAATTTTTATTTTTCTAAAATTTTCAGCTTTGGATCAGGTTATTGGATCGAATATCCGTAGGGATAGCAATCGAGCTGAGCAGCTTGTCGGCTCATGAAAAGGGGCTCGTGGGAGGCTCGAGCTCGTAAAAATACGAGCTCGAGCCGAGCAGGCAGGAGCATTGGGAGAGCCGAGCCCACTCAACTCACCCAGATGGTGAGCCACTCGTGAGAAACAAACCACTAGCCGATATTAAAGTGATTGAAACGGTCACTTTTTTGAAAAAGTGACCGTTAAAAGTCACTGAACTTTTTTTTTTTTTTTTTTTTCTCCCCTTTTTTTTCTTTATAAAATCACTTAATTCATTTTTTACAGTTTATTCAGTTTCGATTTCAATTCATCCAATTCTCATTTCTCACTACATTTATTGAAATTTCGTCTAATTCTCATTTCTCACGACATTTATACTTTTACTAGTTATTATATTTGAATTTCATCATAAACAATCAAACAAATGGATTCACCCTCATTTGTTGAAGGCTTGGTCAATACGGGATGTGGTGAATCGCCTAGGATGCCGTAAAGTCAATTTCGAAATGAATTTGTCAGTCTAAATGACGTGCCCATACCTAAAGATGTTGACATTCATGATCATGGAAGAAATAATCCGATTGATTTGGATGATATTGACATTCTCGAAACGGAACATGAGGACAAAGAGCCCGAATTAAACATTGTAGATGCAACGGGAAAGCAAAAGACGAAAACAAGTAAAATGCTGGGATCACTTTAAGTTGATATTAACGGGAAAAGTCATCAATGGCCTCACAAAATCTAAAGCAGTATGTAAATACTGCCACCAAAGATTGGTATAACAAAAAGGAATTGGCACCACCCATCTCAACCACCAATACAAAGCATATACGACCAGACATGGACTTCTTCCAGCCGATCAAACACAGTCGCAATTTGGCAGTCCAGGCGCCAGTTCTACAACTTCACTCGTAGGTGTATTTGAAGGAGAAAGCTTGAACTGGAATGGTGAAATTTGTTACTGCCACTGAGTTGCCTCTAATTATTTCCATCAAACAACACTTCGTCTCGTACGTGAAAGAACGTTGGAGTAAGTCAAAACACTTTTCATACCGATACAATACAATATTTTAATAATTCAAAATAACAATTAATTAT
>NC_036250.1:16315744-16345093 GCF_002742605.1 Olea europaea var. sylvestris | reverse complement strand
ATATATCTTTTGACATGGCATGTAGACATGTTTATAACCTCAGAATTTATACGTTTGATTATGGCGATATGATTTTGGTTTAGGGACATAGCTTATGTCATTTTATCAGGTGAAGAAAATGTGTGAAGTTCTATGGCTAGGTCGAGTCATCAATTTCATTCCTACATAGATTAATGGATAGATAACCTTTCTCTGTCACACCCCCATTCATATACATAACTATCCATTAACCTGTGTCGAAATAAAATTGATAACTCGACCTAGACATAGAATTTCTCACATTTTTTTCACCTGATAAAACGACATAAGCTATGTCTCTAAACCAAAATCATGTCGCCATAATCAAACATATATATGCTGAGATTATAAACAAGTCTACATGTCATGTCAAAAGATGTACAACACATGATCCCCAACGTACAACACAATAGGTCATAAGCTCAAAATAGCAACCCACAACATAACCCAACAAATCTTCATCCGTATACATAGAACTCTGGAATCCTATAAGAGCTCCACAGCTAGCCATGCTCTCTATGTAGTTCCAGGCTAACCTACAATGCAAGAACTATATAACTCAATGCTTAGTAAGAAAAAATCATGCATGTCATGAATATGAATAATAATGATATATGTCATTATGCCATTTACTATAAACATCACAATAAAGAAGCATCATAATCCAATATGTATCAAAGTCAACTCAAAATCATTTCATTGGGCCCCTGACGCACCTACTATGCACCAGATAGAGCTCTATATAATATCAATATCAATAATCAAATGGTCAATATGAAATCGACTCCGGCTAGTGGACCATCCTCTCGTGACCACTAGAGGCCCATCTCCTAACTACCCCTATGATCACCCAAGAAGTCTCGCACTCGGCAGCACCAATAATCATAATATCACAAGGGCACAGTTGAGTGGTCCACCCTCCCGTAATCACCAAAGGCCCATCCCCTGTCTACCTTTGCAATCACCCAGGAAGTATCACCCACTATGCCAAACATATCACATAAGCATTATTCATGTCTATCAGTCCTTTAAGACTTCTTATATGTAGTTTATTATCCCTAAATTTCATAAAAAAGGCCCCAAGGATAAGTAGGAAATCAAAATTTAATCAAAGGAGACAACACCTACTTAACATGTGATGACTTATCACTTTAACATCTAATGCCTTCAACCTTAAGCCTCCAACATATCTTATAAGTCCTTAGAACTTTACACAAGATAGATATAACTCTTCTAACTCACATATGGCTCCATATGATGTAAGGGAGAAGTTAAAGTTGGCTACAAGAAGCCTTAAGTCTCGCTATTTTTCGAGTCCAATTATGGACATCAACATCATCCAATTGTTTTCATTGACCTAGTACTCCTTAGAATCTATTTTCTAGGCCCAAGAGTTCATTAATGGACATATAAATGTTGAAATCACATTAAATATCCAAATAGACAGAATATGTTTTTTAGGTTTCCATCACCATCCACTCATTTTTTGAATTTTTTTTCATGCCCTTACCTACATTTAACGACTCCCAAACTTTTACCACACACCTAAACGTATATCTGAAGATAATCAGGTAATAAGGTTGTGACAAATGAAGTGTTTTGAGCTTCAAAAATAGTCCATTTTTCACTACACAAAATCAGACAGTTTTTCCCTTTGACTGTTTTCGATTTCCATTTTCTTAGTATGATACCAATAGAATTCCATGCCATTAAAAATCATTTATACACTTCATACTTACATACTAAGTATCATCCCAAAATCAAGGTACATACTACTCAAATCTAGTAACCTACATCTCTGCCCAAGTTGTTTTCCCTCAAGGTCTTGTAATTAATTACCCCTATTTCGGCATCATAAAATCACGAACAACACTCCAAAACAATCACAAGAAAGTTCAAATGTTCAAAAAATTATAAACCCCTTAAGAAATAATGGATACAAACCTCAAAACCGTGAAGTAACTCTGCAGTCCAGAAATTTCAGCTTCATGTTTCTATTTCTCTTTCACTCTCTTTTTCACTTGGAATCACTTAGGGACGAGATAAGGAAGCTAATGTATTATCTAGGAGATAAATAAGTGGTCCTTAAGAGGTTGAGGTCATGTTTCTTGCTTAAAGGCTAAGGATTTTGTAGCATGAAGCCACATTAAGCTACTTTGGTGAATAATAAGTAGGAGGTGGCTTCTTGCTGCTATATTTGACCTTTCTACCATTGTATTTGGATTTAGTTATGCCTTATAAGATATCTATATCCATCCTACACGAGATCATTCCTTAAGGTTGAAGAAATTGAGTGTTGAAATGACAAACATCCCAAGCACGAGGTGTTGAAGCATGAGGTGGTTACTTGTAGTAAAAATCTGATTTTATATCTATCCTTTTAGGTGAAAATCGAGTATCCTTGGCTCATTTTGACGTGTTTACAATCTATTTCACTTGTCCTAAGATCCCAAAAGATATTATAGGGCTAATTCTTTAACCGTTCATTTAATTTCTTACCCGATTGACACTCGATTGTCAACCGATATCAACAATTCACACCTTAATATTTATAACGTCATATGAGAAGCAAGAACTACATAAGTAAATGCTTAGTAAGTAAAAATCATGCATGTAATGAATATGAATAATATCGATATATGCCACTACGTCATTTACTTTAAACATAACGATAAAGAAGTATCATATTTCAATATTCATCAAAGTCGACTCGAAATCATTTCATTTGAAATCTTTCATTTTATTGGGCCCTTGACCCACCTATTATGCACCAGATAGAGCTCTGCATAAAATTAATATCAATAATCAAATGGTCAATATGAAATTGACACCAGCGAGTGGACCATCCTCTCGTAACCACTAGAGGCCCATTCCTTAATTACCCCTATAATCATAATATCACAAGGGCCCAGTCGAGTGGTCCACCCTCCCGTGATCACCAAAGGCCTATCCCCTATCTACCTTTGCAATCACCCAAGAAGTATCACCCACGATGCCAAACATATCACATAGGCATGTCTCACATGCCTCAATGCCCTAATAGTGGCCAATAAAACATTTATAAAGAAAACTCACTTTGAAATCATGTTTCGCATGCAGGATTTTCAACCATGTCACATGTCGTGCATGCATATGAAAATGCTCATGAATGACGTATTTAATGAAAATTGATGTCAATAGGTTCCGCAACCTCATACTCAACGATTATAACCATCATATGATGTGCTATAAGTCTCTTATCAAAGTTATGTAAATATTCCAACATTACCATATCACAAATACTAGGTTCTTGCATCGTAGTTGGAAATGAATTTTTACTTACCTTTCGCCTTTGTGTGTGCAAGTTCCTACGGAGTGTATATCAATTTCCTTTTTCGTTCAACGTCAAAAAATACCTGTATTACCATCTAATATTAAAGACAATCCTCCATTTAATAACCTTAACACACACAATCCCAAAATACATCCATTCACGCCAAAACAACTTAGACTAAATCATTATTTCAAGTTAACGATGGCATTACAAACTAGTCCCATAAGTCTGCTATTTCTCCAATCCAATTATGAACGTCAACATCATCTAATTGTTGTCATTAACCTAGTACTCTTAAAATCTATTTTCTAGGCCCAGTAGATCATTAATGGACATATAAATGTTGAAATCACATTAAATACCCAAATGGACAGAATCTGTTTTTAGATTTTCTATTACCGTCCAATTATTTTTCCAATCCCTTTTCACCCCCTTAGCTATATCCAACGACTCCCAAATTTTTACCAAAAAAAAAATGTTGAGATTATATTGGATATCATATGACAAAGTTTAAAAAACAAAATTATTAATGTATACTTGTGGAATTCCAAACTCCAACTATTCACCATTATCAAGTTTTCAATTCCTTCAATTGATTTTCTTAGCTTCTCCTTTTTTTATTAGAAAATTATATGGCTGAAAATATGTTTGAAGATAAATTGTAATGGTTCTCCATTGTTGATTTTTTTTTTTTTAATAGTAATGAAAATGTAGCAGCTAGAAAAGAAGACAATGGATTTTCTTTTAACGTCCATGCCTTACTTATTTAAATCATTATCAAGGACGGACCTATGAAGGGACGAGTGGGTGCCATCGCCACACTGGATTTTCATATGCAACTCTTTTAAATTCAAAATTTCAGTTTTTTTTTTTCCTTTTTTTTGGGTTTCTTTCTCATTTTATTTGAAATAATTTTTTTACGGAATTGTGTCTCGTCTCCACTGAGCCATAATCTTGAGTCCACCCCTAATCAATATAATATTTTCGACAAAAAAAAAATTACGACTATTTGATGAAAACCATAATGACTAAATAGAGATGGAGTACCTTAAAATAAAATGTGAAAAAATAATATGTAACGGAAAAGCTACAACTATGAAAGTCGTCATCCAGGTGCTTCCATTGGTGGGGTCCACTCCGTGAGTAAAAGTTGGCAGATTGAATAATTTGATAGGAACTAAATTTCGCCGTAAACAACTAGACCGGGTGCTATTCTGATACAGTTTCTAGAAACCGAATCCCATATCATGCACGAAATAGAATAACAACACTATTCCACGAAACACCTTTCTTGTTTGGAAAGTAACTAATTCTGTTTGTCCGTGTGTTTTTCTTTTGGAAAATGCTGTGTGTACACCTCATGAGTACACAATAGATTACATTCATTCACATGGAGTGGGCCCATGAATATTTTATTATATGTGGGTCCTCTCCATGTTAAAGGAGTATAATGTTGTGTGTACGTATAGTGTTTGTCCTTTTCTTTTTCCAATAAAATTTACTTAACCGATGTTGCTTGATTCAACCATATTTGATTATATCTTGGTGTATATTGTGTGAAAATTCAAAAGGTATTGGACAAAAAACTCTATTTTTAAACAATCAAATTTTTTATCGACGTGCGGCACAAGATCAACCATGATATCAAAAGGAATGCACATATAGCATGATTGTTTGACTAATTACCCGTTTTACACGAATTAAGCTCTAGATTTTATTTATAAAATTATTTAATCATATATTTTATGAAATTCATAACTTTTCAATCATACATTTTATCAATTATTATTGAAATCTATTAAAAATTTGATTTTAATTCCCTCCAAACAAGAGCTAAGTTCCTATTTTATTCACTCTTATCAATACTTAGCATTTGGTTGGGAGCCATTCTCCCCAAATTATAATGAGAGATTTAAATGTTGTAACAGTACGCTGCAACCAGTCCAATTGAAATAATTGACGAAAAAATTGGCAGCCGTCTTTTCCTATTTTGAAATGCCAAAAATGCACTCGTTAAGAATATTGAATGCAAATATTAAAGGGCACCATGGTCTTTCCATCAAAATTTTTAATGGAAAAAGCCTTCTTGCCAGAAGAATTCTTGACATGGGCTTTGACAGCCTCTCACAGCCTCGGGCCCCACATGAATATTTAATTGGAAGGAAGAATCGACCCCAACCCCAAATGTGAGGGTCAGTCAGGGCATCTGTTGCCCTTTTCTGGCACTGCAGCTCTATCCATTTTTTAAAAAAAAAGGTTAAATCCTAACCTTAAAGGTCCCTCAGCACCCCTGTCCTGGAGTATCGTGAGGGAGGTAAATCGCAGGTTATGCCTCCAAGGGTATAGGGTGGAAGGCTGCTTGTACACTTGCACTTACCCAAGAGCCAAATCCATATTTCAGGATTCGAACCCTTGACGCAACAGCCTCAAGCAAATCTGGATTTCTCCACCTTCCCCTTTTACCACTTGGAGATGTGCCCTGGGGGCAGCTCTGTCCATTTTTAATTGACTGGTAAGAAGGCAATGAAAAATGGCTGCTACGTTGGGACCCCTTGACTATATATAATGTTCGAATTTTTCAACACAATATTTTTCCCTTTCATGTTTATATTTTATGATAAAATTTTATTACGGTCCAATACAGTAAACGCAACCTAATACATGACACATTAGATCAATTTTTAGTAATTTCTAAATTGATTGACCCTTCGGAGGCTATTGCAAGGATGAACCAATCCCACCATGGCCAAGGTCGGTCCTACATTGTCATAGAGATGACTACTTGTGGTTCCCTCACTCTTTATTCGAATTTTCACTATCTTTCGCTACATATTTGTTTGTTACTTGTACATTTTGTAATACACGTCCCTTCATATTTTATGGATCTTCTAGTATATGTCCTTAATAGAGGCCTGTATAAAGGTGATATAAAATTCAAGGTAAATTCTTATGATCACATCCTTCTAATTTTTCATATTTTGTTCCTTATATCATCTCTTAAATTATTCTCCTCAAAGTACTAAATCTCTATTTACTTATAATTTTTCTTCTTTATTAGGCTTAACCAAACAAGTTTACTTGTTTTTATCAAATGAATATGGCAATCTTACCTATGATTTTTCATTTCCGATTCATATGAAGAAAGGAGGAAAGATACAACATCAAAATGTGATGGAAACTTTTTATTTCCAGTTCATTTCCGATTGAATACTGACATACTGCAAGAGATCTAAATAGTTTTCCCAGCTTTTTAATTTTACAGCAAATTAGATCCAGCCTTCATGTGTGATGCGCAACATGACAAGGACTTATGTAATAAAATTTCATGGCCTAAGTAATCGACCTTCCAGGGGGGGGGGGGGGGGGGGGGGGGGGGGGGGGGGGGGGGGGGGGGGGGGGGGGGGGGAACTACCAATTCTTAGTGCCCCTTAATTTCTTTTCTTTTCTTTTATTTTCTTTTTTTCGTCATGGATAATTTTTTAATCATTCAATTTCTCAAATAGATTTTTTAAGTAATAAAAATATTATATTTTCTCATATTAACTTCTTTTTTTACTTCTAAATTGAGATATAAATTCTTTAACCAATCATAATTTTCTCTCCAAAAGTCAACGAATTCTTACTCAAACAAGAGCTAGAAGAAAAATGACTATTTAAAGGAGAATATTCAATTTTTCATGCCTTCTTTATTTTCAATTTTGCCTATTCATAGATTCTTTTTTCTTTTTCTTTTTTTTTTTTTCAATTTTGCCTCCTATTCATAGATTTTTTTCATGCCTTCCTTATTTTAAATTGTGCCTATCCATAGATTTTGTATGAGGTCATGGGGAAATTAAGTCATTTTATTGTTAATGACAAGTGACAACAATTGCTTGGTAAGCTTTAATTGAATTTGTTAGCTTTTCACGTTTTATTCAATATATTACATGGTCTGTATTCATTGTTTGTGAAGTCATATTTAACAAGCTTTTTATTCTTACTTGTACTTCAATATTGATTTGGTCTAATATGTAATATCTAGTTAAATATATTCAATTACCTGAAAAATTTACCATCGCACTCCTCGATGCTCGTTTATTCAGATCAGTATAAGATTCGTATGATCATACTCTCTGACCCTGTTTTGGATTCGCCTACTACACAGGTTCACATAGGACAAGATCAAGATAGTACCATAATGTCGGTCGAAATTTTCGCTATCGATCATCGTTCATTTTATTGATAATATTAACATTCTAACTTTTGGAAATTTCAAAAGCAAATAAATAATTTCATTTCCAACATGTAGCTTGTGCGTAACTTCACCAAATTATGATTAAAAAATAATACTTCAAAATATGATAACTTTTATTTCATTTTCCTTTGGGTATCATCTGTCGCTTCTTAACATTGTTGTCTAATTATGAGGATCACATCGTAAGTGCACATTTCAGAAATAATCAATTATTTTGTAGATGAACAAAAATCTTAAAATGTCCAGTATATTATGTGGTGGTAGGCGACAAAGACCCAATTGTGGAAAAGAGTTATAATTGGGGATAGCAATAAAGATAGAGACCTGATATGAGAAGAAATTGTTAGGCAATAGGAAGAAATATTAGCGAATCCAGGATTTCGAGTGAGCACAAGTATTAATTATTGATTTTCGGCCGTAATAAAACATTAAAAATTAAATGTAACAATTATTTTGCTAAAACTGAACATATATTAGTTCTATTATATATTTTAATAATATTCACTAAATGATATAGTGAACAATTTTTGTATAATTCAAAGGAAGAGTATTGGTTCGAATCTTTCTAATTGCATTAAAACTGCTAACACTGAACATATGTTATTATGTTACATTTAGTGTCAAAATTCAACTAGTGCCATAGTAGTCAAGTTTTCAATAATCTTGAGGTTTAAAATTTCCTCCGTATTACATTAGTTTTTGGTAAAGATTGTTGAACTGGAAAAATTGCACAATAAATTGCTTTGGAAGAGATTTGACCCCTAGACTTCAATTTTTATGTACAAGCTCTAACAAACTAAATTACAAGAGATGCTCAAAAATAAAATAAATTACAAGATATCTAATTTAAAAAATTTATCTATTATCAACAAAAAAATTTGTTTCTGGCAGATCAGCATGCACGATCACCAGTACTCGCTGAGTGTTGGATCTGTCACTGATGAAACTAGAAAAATAAGCCAAAAGATCATGTTTGGAAAGAGTTTTTGCAAACAATTTAAATTATATATAGATAGAAATGAACGGTGGATAGCTCAAAAATAAAATAAATTACAAGATATATAATTAAAAATTTTTATCTGTTGTCAACATAATTTAAAAATTTTATCTATTGTCAACAAAAAAATTTGTTTCTGGCAGATCAACATGCGCGGCCGCCAGTGCTCGCTAGGTGTTGGATTCGCCACTGACGAAACTAGAAAAATAAGCCTAAAGATCATGTTTGGAAAGAGTTTTTGCAAACAATTTAAATTAGGGTAATTGGCACAAAACGTCCTTACCTTTCAAGTCTATTGTGGAAAACGTCCCTATCTTTCATTTTTTGGCATTTTTGCCCTCATTTCAACCTTTCTTTGCGCTGGACGTCCTTCCGTCCATATTCCGTTAGTTTTTCCATTAATTAAAGGGTAATTGGCACAAAACGTCCCTACCTTTCAAGTCTATTGTGGAAAACGTCCCTACCTTTCATTTTTTGACATTTTTGCCCTCATTTCAACCTTTCTTTGCGCTGGACGTCCTTCCGTCCATATTCCGTCAGTTTTTCCGTTAATTAAATACAAAAATACCTTTTTCTTTCCATAAACAAGGATAAAATTGTCCTCACCCACTTCACCCCTTTTTCCCGCCATCAACTTAGTCCATAAGTAACAGTAGCAGCGACATGAATCTGAAAATACTTTAAATGATTAAGTTAAATAAAGAAAAAATATCGTGAACACATTATATTTCACAATTCCACAACTACTGTTGCTGTCATCTTGTGTCGCTGGAAAATTTTAGAAAGACACATTAAATGGGTAATCAATTTATAATGAGCCAAAATGGTGAATTGCTCTTTTTGGCTCAATGGAGAAGATAAATGGCTCATTTTAAATTGACTCATTATAAATTGACTACCCATTTAATATGTCTTTCTAAATTTTTCCAGTGACACAAGATGACAGCAACAGTAGTTGTGGAATTGTGAAATATAATGTGTTCACGATATTTTTTCTTTATTTAACTTAATCATTTAAAGTATTTTCAGATTCATATTGCTGCTACTGTTACTTATGGACTAAGTTGATGGCGGGAAAAAGGGGTGAAGTGGGTGAGGACAATTTTACCCTTGTTTATGGAAAGAAAAAGGTATTTTTGTATTTAATTAATGGAAAAACTGACGGAATATGGACGGAAGGACGTCCAGCCCAAAGAAAGGTTGAAATGAGGGCAAAAATGCCAAAAAATGAAAGATAGGGACGTTTTCCACAATAGACTTGAAAGGTAGGGACGTTTTGTGCCAATTACCCGAATCTTTAACGGAAAAACTGACGGAATATGGACGGAAGGACGTCCAGCGCAAAGAAAGGTTGAAATGAGGGCAAAAATGCCAAAAAATGAAAGGTATGGACGTTTTCCACAATAGACTTGAATGGTAGAGACGTTTTGTGCCAATTACCCATTTAAATTATATAAAGATAGAAATAAATGGTGGATAATTGATAGTATTTATGAGTCTTTCGAATGTATGAATAAAAAGTAACTTGAGTACTACGTATGTGTGAACAAATCTCCAACATTTTTATCAAATATAATTTACACGTTAGCATTGTTAAAATATTTTATGTGCTCACTTTCCAGCTGGTGTACGTCGATAGGATTCTTCACTTGACAACCCAAAAACCTCATACTTTAATCTGTTATAGGGAAAATAAGTAATTTATATAATAGAATATCAATTAAATAAAACAAAATTTGTGGAGTTAGAAGGTCAGCTTAAGAGTCAAGAAAAATATTGTCTTAAAGTCGTGTAATTTTTCTTTTGTTCAGGCCTTTCACTATTACATGTCTCCGAGGTAAAAATTTTATAGTTTACAGTCTATTCTCCTTTAATGGGTATGATCATAGGGAAAGAAAGAACAAACCCTAGATCAAGTAGCTAACAATTAAACGAGAAACTAATATGAAATGTATCGGGAGTTTTTTGTTTTCCAGTAACGAACGCTCAAAAATATTTCAAATGAATAGTTCAAATCACCCGTGAATTCATCATGCATTGATCAAGAACAGACCACGTACCTTGAAACACGCAACAATCATATTGATACACACACAAAAAATAAAAATAAAAAAAGTATCCTTAGATATTTTAGTATGAAAGCATCACCTTAAGAACACAAGTCCGTTGCTTAATCATAAATAGTTAAGTTCGACCTGCGAGAACGATTTGTTAATTATATAACCTCATTCTCACATAGAATCAAATAAATTTTATAAGACCACAAGTCAAAAGGCTAGTCAAAAGAAAATTTTGTTTCATTCGTCGCAATAAAATATAAAAACTCATAATGTCAAAAAAAATTATGTCCATATAGCAAAAAAATTAAATAATCAAGCCCCAAACCTAACATAAGATTCGACTCAGACTTCGAGAGTTATTTATTATCAATTAAAAATCACAAAGGATTAGTGGACTCCAGACTCTTGTCAAGCAAGCCTTATCAAAGTCGATTGAACCATGTGTAAATCCATGAAATAAGTAAGCATTTGTGAAGCGAGGTAGAAATCCTTATTCATGAATATGGTTGTAAAGAATGACTTCATAACCAATAAATGAGGAACATATTGTCATGTGAATAAAACATGAAAAGCTAACAAATTCTATTAGAAGTTCACTACTCAATGGATGTCGTGTGATATAAACATAAAGGACGTAATTGTCCCCATAACCTTATTAAAAAGAATTATGCTAGTTGTACATCACAAATCGTACATGATGGTTTACACCCACTCACATGAGGGGACCCACTTAAATATTTTATTCGAGTGGGTCCCTCACCCATGTGAGGAGGGTGTACACCGTTAGGTAGAGGGTAATGTACCACTAGCATCATTGTATTAGAAATCTATAAATAGGGATAGTTAGGAGGAATAAATGAAAGCATGCAAAATTAAATATCCTCATTTCAAATAGCTATTTCTCTTCGTTCTCATATTTGAGTATAGAATAGGTGAGCTTATGAGAAGAAAATATTGCCTAAGTGAGAGGAATTTTTTTATCATAATTTGGAGATCAACAGTGAAATTTGAAGAGATCAAAGCCGAACTTCCTCAAAGGATTGTCGAGTACTGTGTTTGAGTTTTCAACTGCGAAACCATTATGGTTAATATTTGCCTATTCTTTCACTCCATTAAGATGGTCACATAGATGGATACACTTAGTTGCAGTCTAAGAAGTACAGACACGGACACTAGTATCGACACGTCGGCCACGTCGACATGCAATTTTTTTAAAAAGTTCCGACACCATACATCTCCAACACTTTGTTAACAAAATTATTTTTTTAGTTTATTCTAATTTTATAATCTAAAATAATAATTTTTTATACTTATTGAATCATATATAAAATGATAAATAGAAATCAAACTTGAAGGATAAAATGGTACAAATTGATTCAAATAAAATATTATCTATTATTTTATTAAAAATTATAGCTGTGGAACAGGTACAAAATGTACATTAAATGAGAAATTTACAAATAATGGGCCCTACAATTTAAAATTTGCATTGGTAAAAGGATGAATTTTCATTTCTGTGACTTTTTTTTACCCCAACAGTCTCTTTCTCTTCTCTCCTCTCTTTTTTCTTCCCTTATCTGTTTTCTTTCCTTCCTCAGACTACTCACTTCTACTGGTTGCATTTTTTTAGCCCAGCAGTCTCTTCCTCTTCCTTTTTTTCATTTTTCTTTTCTTCTCTTTTTTCTTCCTTCCCCAGACCGCTAGACTTTCGCCAGTTGCATTTCTTCTTCCCATTTAATTTTCTTATTGCATCTCTTCAAGTCAGCTGCCTACCAAAGCCTCCGACACGCATCGATGACGTATCGAAAGTGTATCGATGTCCAATACGTGTCGAACACCGATACATTGTCGCTGGCAGTGTGTAGGTACGTCTGAGGCTGCATTTAATTAATACCTCGACTAGAAGTGATATGTTATTCTTCCATTCAATACATAGAAGAAGAAAAGTGTCGAGCTTATAGCAGTTCTTGATTATATAAATCGTTAGTTCCACTTCGAATTGCTTTGATCGAAGTAACATTCCAATTGGAAGTGTAATCTTGAATCCTTCAATAATAATTGGAACAACGTGCAATTGTATTCTCAAGTCATTGATGACACTAGCAAGACATTTTTAGTTAGAGGAACACAATCAAACTTGCAAAATAATATAGTATCTGATATCTTATCACAATTATTCTCTATTTGATCACATACTTTTCAATAATTACATCATTTTCAATATTATCAAATGCACCATTCTAAATATATGCAATCAAACTAACATTTAACCATTGATCCTCGATTCAATTCTGCAGATGATTTTTGACATTGGTCATAGCAGAAAATGCTTTATCGACTGTAGCAGTAGCCAAGGGAAGAACTAAGGCTAATGTTATAAGCTTGAAGGGAATGTTGAAGCATAAAGTGACGCAATCATACTAATGAAAGGGCAAGGTAACCAATCATAATTTTTTTTTTTTTTTTAGTACATGAGTTTTTAAAATTTCTGATTTGAGAATTCAATTGATATTAATTTTGACAATAGTTTTTCGCATTAGTTAATTAGATTGTGGAGTAAAAGTTTATTCTAAATTGTAATGCAGAATTCCTCTTCATCAACAGGCTTAATTGAATTATTTTTGAATTTCAAAAATGATGTAAATTTTTCACGGCACAGATGTAGACCTCCAGAGATTTAGGAAAGGGAAGCTGCAAAAGCCTAAATATACTCTCTAGTAAGTAAATGTCATCATCTCTCTACTTGTGGTCTTGTCGGCAAAATATTTAAATTGTTGCTTACTTGTCTTGTTGGTCAATTAGTTAATTAATATTGTTGAAATGTTGTCTTGTCGGCCAATCAGCCTAATGAGATATTTTGGTTGCCTTGTCGGCTTAATGAATTATATTCACTTTTAAATTTTAGCACTAGCGCAAAAAATTCATGGATCCGTCCATAGGGACTCAGAGGTAGGGACTCGGGATCCGATCGGTGCAGGTGGCGCCGTGGGGATGAGCAGGCTGTGAGAGCATGAGCAGCGGATTAAGTTAGGCAGAGTCTCAAGTTCTTACGGATGCCACCTGCCAGATGGATTTGGGATGAAGTAGTGAACGGAAATCTCAAATCTACGATTATGAAGTCAGAATTGGGTATAATGCAAGTTTGAATTGGGCTTTGTTGTAGTGGGTTAGTTTTTTTTTTTTACCTTAGACTGTTTCACATTTGTGCATTTACTATTTTTAAAAATAAAAAAAAAATTCAAAATTTGGAAAGTTTGTGGTTCACGTGCCCCACTGCCCTTCTGCCACTGGACATAATACATATTAATATAGGTTTTGAGCCCCCAGGGCACATTTCAAAGTGGTAAAAGGGGAGGGTGGAGAAATCCAGCTTTACTTAATTAATGTTCTTTAAAAATTTTACCAGATTTACAACTTTTCAAACATATATTATGCCCTTGTTTGAGCCCCATTTTGGAGGAAAAGAATAAATTTTTGAATAGTGTATTGATAGAAAATGTACGGTTAAAAAATAAGGAAAATTTTTAAATTTGCATGTAATATTATTTTATCAAAGGATGTGTGGTTGAAACGATGTTAAAACACTGTTGAAAAATAATTTTTTTTCAAAAGAATGAGGCTCAAAAAAGGGCTATATCAACTTTTATCAAAATCAACTAAAATTTTGATTTTTTTTTTAATCTAAATTGAATAAGGGCCAAGTTTAAAATTTTGTAAGGTTACTTTTAAATACTTTTTATAACTCAAAAATAAAAATTATCTAATATCACTTGACAATTGAAAGCAAGCAATTAATTGTTTTTGTATTTCTCTATAACTTTGTTTATAGGGCAGGCATAGTTAGAGTATATCAATTTATTAGCAACAGTAACAAGATAACACTAAAAATGTTTAAAGATTAGATAATATTATTTACTTTAATTCAACATAATAATATTCACTTCCATGTTTATATTTTATAATAATTTTTTTATACGGTCTAATACAGTATGGCAAATGCAACCTAAGCAGGTAACATTGTAGATCAATTTATTATAGGACCATGGCAATTACAATGAGAAGGAAATATGATAAGTATTGGGATAATCTTGAAAAGTTTAATCAATTGTTGTCCATTGGAATAGTTCTTAACCCCAGATGCAAGTTGGAATTGCTTAAAGTAGGGTTTGAAATCATATATGATGTACAAATAGCAAACATGTTGTTAATGAAAGTTGAAAAGTTAAATGAATGTTACAAGGAAATGATGACTTCACCATTAGCTCCATCTAAGCATGTTACTCAACTTGGAAGCCCAAGTTCTTCACAAACTACTTCGGTTATTTTTATACCTATTCCCTCAATTTTTAAGTCCCCGTTTAGCCCCCATTAAATTACATTTCATTTTTTACTGTCCTATTTTCAACCACACAATTTTTCATAAAATAATATTACACGTAAATTGAAAACAATTCCTTTTTTTAATTAGTCATTTTTCAAAAAAATACTATTCCACCAATTTAAAAATGATGGGGCCCAAATGGGGGGCTAAATCTATGCTTTTGCAAGAAGCTCATGTTGAAAAGAATGATTTGATAGACTACTTAAATAATCATTGTAAATATTTGACCAGCGAGCCTTTTGATGTATTACTTTGGAAAAATTGAATGCAAATAAGTATAAAAGTGTCTTCCAAATTGTCAAAGATGTGTTAGCTATTCAAATATCTACAATTGCTTTCAAACCTACATTCCGTACTAGTGATTGGCTTCTTGATTCCTTTAAGGGTTCATTGAGTGCAAAGATAGTTGAGACAATAATTTGCACTAAGAATTGGTTGTGCGGCAACAAGGAAATTTTAGTGATTCGTTAATATTTGAAAAGCATTAGATGATTCAGAGAAGGTTATAGAAGGTGATCTTTCTAGTCATTTTCTTTTATATTAGTTGCCTTATACCATATAATTATAACTAAATCAATATATTTTTCTCTTTTTACAAAGAACGAATCATGTGTTACAATTAAAGATGTTACCCCAATTAGTATTGGCTAATTTGTTAAAACTAAATTGTTTCTTTCATTTTGTTGCATTGTAATTATTAGATGTTTGGAAATTTAGTTTATAATATTTTTAATGATGTAGATAGTTATGTTACAACGTGGTTTTTAAACTAATAATTATGATGAATTGGTTCGACATATGTTATCTTTTTATTTGTTAAACTGTGATTTTAAATCGAATAAAATCCAAAAAAGTGGTTTGATTTGGTTTGCTAAGAAAGTGAGGTGATTTGATCTGGTTTGGAAAAATTTCAAATCACTTGGTTTGAAATTTCGCCTTAAGCCGTCCAAATCAAATAGTTTTCATCCTCAAATTATGGGGTTAAAAAGTATAGAAAAGTTTTAGTTTTACATGCAAAATATTTTATTGTGTGATTGAAAATTGATGGTCATTACAAAGAGAAATGAATGGGGAAAATAATGTTTTAAAAAGTAATTTTTGAAAAATATGTGATTAAAAAGTAGGAAATAATTTTGGGTCCACGTGCAAAATATTTTATTGTGTGAATGCGTGGTTGAAGATGAGTATAAGAAATAAAGAGAGCCAAACAGGCACTGGGTACGAAAAATAAAGAGTTTTGAAATAAAGAGAATAAAAAAAGGTCAAATGTTAAATGTCTTGGAATTTTGTGTGCAATAATTTTAAAAGGAGTATGCCAATTCAAATCTAGTTGTCATGATATAATTGTTCATACATTGCAAAAACAAATCCAAAACTCGATTTTTGTTGGCTTCAAGTTGTCATTTGTTTGATACGAACATAGTACCTCCCTCACCAATGAACAAATGGAGGCACAAATGAAGAATAATATATAGAATAATGTTGTCTAATATAAGTAATGTAGAACATCAATCTAAGTATTAGCATGTCAAGGGTCATATTAAAAGAACCATAATTCCTTTTATTTAATTACACGTGTGCTAAAAAGCATTACTATATAAAATATAGGGACAAACTCACCTTAAGCCAAGTGCAAGCATCTACTTGCACTGAACGTTTCTCAAGCAAAAATGATCCCTAAAAAGAGCTTTGCCAAACAATTAATTAGTGGTATACAAGTCCCACTTTCATAATCAACAAAATATGTACCAACAAAAAAGAAACCATACAAGAGATCAACTAGAATTCCCAGTCTCTTATCTTTCTGTGAGCATATATTTTATATATACACATATACAACATAAAAGATTGTTGGTTTTGGGTTAAAAGAAGAAATCATTGGGTAAAAGGGAGAGGCAACCACCCTTTAGAAACTCCTAATCTCCAGCTACCCTCATTCTTTCCATCTAAGCCCTTAACCCTAATTTCATTTGTCAAGCTTCGTATTTATATTGTACCCAATTTCCTATTTTGCAATACATTTTTACCATTTGTGACTTCATGTGGCTTAACAATTTGAGGGTCTGTTGTAATTCTGGTATAATTTCTGGTATTTGGTATAGATTTGGAACTTTCAAGTCACCTGCATCATTCCGCTTTCTTCTGGCTTACACTCCATGATAGATTATATCTTTATTGAGTTTAAAGTTTATAGATTAGTTAACAAAAAATTAAATGCATATTCCATACTTTAATTTAAGGGCCCATATTTAAAGTTTGTCTCAGATCTCGAAAACTCAAAGTTCGACTTTGATTAAACTTCGCCCCGATAAAATATGCTCATACAACAGAACAATGAATCCTATGATACAACACAAATGGTTACTCTTTTATTTTTTGTACTCAAAAACTATGAATCCAAATATTGTTATCAATTCAAGAAGATACCACTATTTTTTTAAAAACAATATTAGGTTTGGACAAAACTCCCGAATCGAACGCTTCTTCTTAAGTTAAATACTCGAACGGGTATCTAAATTGAGAACTGACAGGTTTGGTTCGGTTCTCGATTTTAAATCAAGAACCCAAGAACCGAATCCAAATTATTTCATTTTTCTAAATAAATTTGCTAACTAGTTAATTTAGCTCAAACCCAAAAATATAATTTTCCTATTTCTAATTTTTAGTTCAAAGCGAATTTAATTAAATTGACTTAAGTTTTATCCAAATATGTTACTTTACCGTAGTGTCATTTTTATCGTTCTGAAGAAATCAAATTGAAGCTCAATAATGCCTCTCTTAATTATTTTTAGCTCACTATATTCTTGTTCCTATGATTTTAACAATCAAATCTATAAAGAATTCAGCAAAAATAGAAGCAAAAAATAAGATTGAACTATATTTTTTGTAAGAACTAAGATTAAGCATATCATTAGTTGAATTAATATAACTTCGTAAGTATTACAAAATTTAATTATAATACGAAACTTGGGAATCGAACTGAACCCAAA
Organism: Olea europaea var. sylvestris; assembly: GCF_002742605.1. NCBI lineage: Eukaryota > Viridiplantae > Streptophyta > Magnoliopsida > Lamiales > Oleaceae > Olea > Olea europaea. Next base: position 16,327,100 of record NC_036250.1, on the reverse strand, counting down.
TGATTTCATAATTAAATTTGGACCCGACAATTTCACTTACTAAATACTCAAAAACTTCGTCTTCAGTTTGGTTCTGACAACCGAACCATGTCCAGCCTACACAATATCATATTTAGAGATTCATCTTAATTATAAAATTGGGTTCCTTGAGTATGTTTACACACACAAATCTATATCTTTTAGAACTAAATCTCAAAATGACTATAAACTCTCGCTTGACTCGAGAAAATAATCAACTTTCCAATTTTCTAAAATTGATTTTCTTTGCTTCTCCTTTTTTATTAGAAAATTGTACAGTTTAAAATGAGTTTGGAGATGAATTGTATCGGTTCTCCACTGATGAATTTTTATTTTTTGTTTTTTCTAGTAATGAAAATGTAGCAGCTAGAAAAGAAGACGATGAATTATTTTTACGCATGTGTCTTACTTATTTAAATCATTATCGGGTTCGAATCCTAAAATATGGATTTGGCTCTTGGGTAAGTGCAAGTGTACAAGTAGCCTTCCACCTTGTATCCTTGGAGGTATAACCTACGATTTACCTCCCTCACAATACTCCAGGGTAGGGGCGGTGGGGAACTCTTAAGGTTGGGGTTCAACCTTTTTTTTTTTTTTTTTTTTAATATAGGTTTTGCTATTTGTCCAAGGCCACTTGGGCCCTAGATGAATAAGAGGCCCCACATGCGCCCATGAAGTGACAGTGGCCCTATCATTATAGCAAAACCCTATTAATAAAATATTGGAGACCCCTTGGAGAGATTTCACATGGATAATTATCTAAATGTTAGTATTTAATCTTTAATGTTCGATAGTACAATTGGTCCTTTAACTTGCTCTCTTTAACTTGAAGTCATTGTAGAGCATTACATGGGGACAACCATACTTTGGTAATGTTGGATGTCATTCTGCTAAGAGTCACTAATACGACATCATTAGGTATGTCAAGAATCATATGAATGTTGTGAATGATCAATGGAAGATTCATCACTCTTAGGCAGTAAGAGATTATGATCTACATTTCATTCAATTAAATCAATAATGAAATCTTTGGTCAAAGTGTACTCATAAATTAAAAAGAGTCTTCGACTTGCATTGACTTAATAATGAAATGAAAGATATGATCAATAATTTTGATTAACACACTTTCATATCTCACAATTAATTGGATCATATTGACGAAAAGATTGTAGTTCCATGGTAAAAAACAAGTTTGATTTTGCCATACCGTACGAAATTTTCAATTACATGTATTGTCCTGACACATTGCTAAATGTCAATCTAAGATGATCGATGTGAATTGGAGATATTTTAATTTATCGATTTTGATTAGATCAAAATAATAATTCATATCGTCAAGAATCGTGAATAGGAACCTAATATGTACACATAAGAGAACTAGAAGAATGCGATTTATCATTTAATTAATTGACAAGTCTTAGACAATTAATTAATTGAGTTGCTGGTTAATACGCCCGAATTAATTAGTTGGATTAATTAATTCATTAATAAAATTTAATTAAATAAATTAATTAAAAATTGGATTGATTTAAGCTTAAGAGATGTGCTGAGCCTACTTGGACTTTGATTAATAGGCTTTTAGGGTTTGAAAATTAAAAACACAATATAATAATATTTTTCCTAGCACTAGAGAAGAAAAATCTTAGTTCTCTCAATTTTGTTCCTAGTGTGATCTCCATTGAAAGTTGGATAATTGGACAACTGTGGATTGCATATCAGGATTGTTCTTCAAGGAATTCATATAATTTTTATCACAATTGATATTTAAACACAAAGCAGATCATTGATGAGAATTGAATTTTGTTTCATTTTTCGCTATGCATGATTAAGTAAATTCTCAACAGTGATATCATAGTCTACTTTCTACTTGTTAAAAATTGTTCTGCATGTTCAAACAATCAAAACTTAATTGTTTATGTTTTTTCTTGGATCTTGCAATTTTGAAAATTATTTTTTATGTTTTAAAATTTGATTTCGAAAATAATATAATTTTTGGGTAAAAAAGGGGATAAAAAATGGAGACGACGACAGCAATGGCACTGTGGTGCACTGCAGCACCCAAGCCGTGTCTACAGCGGCACTCGATGCTTTCATCTGCAGTGACGAGAGCCGATGCTACTCATCTATGGATCATCGAGTGCTATTGCAATTGTCACAGTTGTGCTAATTGTTATCTGTAACTGCGTGGTGACAGCGATGATGCATTATTTATGCTGTAGAGGCGTGGCACTCGTGATTTTAGAATTAGTGTTTCGGGTGTGGTAATTGGGTGGCCTCATATGCAATTTATGAAATTTTGGGGCACTTGTATACAATTTACATTTAAGGGTCAATTTGCAATTTTAAAATAAAAGGCTTGTCATGCAATTTTCGAAATTGAAGAACCTGCTTTTAATTTTAATTTGTGGTTCATGTTGTAATTTTGAGTAGTTTTGAATCTAAATATTAAAATGGTATTAAGTTTAATTTTAAAATGGATTTTGACCCAAAATTCAAACTTGACCTAATTAAAATATTACTTAAAATTGACGACTTTTATATTATTGTTAAATTTGAATTTTCACTTAAACATTAAACATTGACCTTAAATTGAATTTTATTTTATTTGAAAATTTTATCCTAAATTAAAATTTATATCAGTTAGAATAGAATTTGACTCTAATTTGATATTTAATTAAATTTTGATTTTAATTATTTCATCATAATATATTACTGGAATTAGAATTTGACTCTCATTTGATATTTAATTAGACAAACCCGTTAAGCAATTTAATTGAATAATTAATTATTTAATGCGGTCAATCCATTTGTCTAAATCAGTTTAGAAGACTATAATTGCTAGATTATTGAAACATGTTTGTATATAATATTAGATATTATAGAGGAATGCATGTATTTATGAATGTTTATTTTGTGGATGATTATGGACTCAATGACATAGATTTGTTGAATGATTAATTTTATTATTGTTGTTTTACAGCCTTGCGAGCTCTTAATTCATTTTGGATTTGTGAGTCCATTATCATTGTTGTTATTACGGGCCTGCGTGTCCAAGCCAACTAGTATAGGATACAATTATATGATCAATGGATGTCAAAACTACTTTTCTTAATAGAAACTTGTAAGAGGAAATGTACATGATATAACCCGAATATTTTGAATCCAAAGAAGCCAACAAGGTATGCAAACTTGATCGATCCATTTATGGATTAAGCAAGCGTCTAAGAACTGTATTAATCGCTTTGATGAGAAAATCAAAAAGTTTAATTTTGTCAAAAATAGAGATAAATTGTGTGTTTACAAGAAGACAAGTGGGAGCACTATTGTATTCCTAATAGTCTATGTAGATGACATATTATTAATGAGAAAACAATATCATAATACTTTAATCGGTGAAATTATGGTTGTCAAAAATTTTTCCCACGAAAGATATGAGAGAAGCATCTTATGTCTTAGATACCAAGATCTATAGAGATAGATTTAGAAGATTGCTTGACTTGTCCCAATTTTCGTACATAAATAAAATCTTGAGAATATTTAAAATAGAAGAATCTAATAGAGGATTATGACCCATGTCATATGGAATTTACCTGTCAAAGGATATGTGTCCCAAAACACATCATTAGGGAAATTGCATGGGTAAGATTCCTTATGCATCAGCAATATGATCTATCATGTATGCAATGTTATGTACGTGACTAAATGTTTCATATGATGTACGTGTTACAAGTTGGTTTCATGTAAATCTTGAGAAGAAACAGTGATAGCAGTTAAGAATATTCTTAAATACTTAAAAAAGACTAAATATGGAGGAGATGAATCGAGAGTTTATGGATATACTGATGCAAGCTTCCAGTATGACAAGGATGATAGCAAATTTCAATCTAGATATGTGTTTACTCTCAACAAATGGAGCGGCCAGACAGAAAAATTCATAACAGGAAATAACCGTTGAGTCAACAATAGAAGTCAAGTACATTGCTGCATGTGAAACAGCAAAGGAAACTATTTGGATCAAAAAGTTCATTAATAAACTTGGAGTTGTTCCTAACATTGTTGACCAAATACATCTATATTGTGATAACAATAGAGACATCAAGCAAGTGAAGGGACCAGGTCACATCAATGATCTAAAATGTGCTAAGGCGGTACCACTTCATCAAGGATATTATAAAAAGAGATATCGTAAAGATAGAGCGAGTTCCCACAGACGATAATATTGAGATCCATTGACAAAGGCGTTGTCACAGCATGAACATGATTGTCATGTAGACTCTTATGGTATAGATATATAAGTAATTGAATCTAGTGCAAGTAAGAGTTTGTAAGTGTTAAGTTTTAGATCCAATCAATTTAAGTTGTAAATATTTTAAATATGATTAATCTATTTTATATTTTGGCAAGATCTATTATTTAATTGAATCTATTAAACTAATAAAATCCGAAAATTCAAGTCGTAAAGGTTGAGATTGTAAGAGACAAATTACATATGATTGAATTTTGAATTATCTGTGAATATAAGTTATAACGAGATATGAATACCGTTATTATGACTAGATGATCACGTGTCTCATTTCTCACTTTTAAAGTGAGTAGCTGATCTCATAAGCTAAAATGTGGTGATATTTAAATGAATACGTGGACATTTGTTAAAAAACAAAATAATGGAGACCTATCAGAGAGATTCTACATGAATAACCATCTAAGTGTCAGTGATTAATCTCCAATATTTGGTAGTAGAATTTGTCTTTAACTTGGTGATGTTGAATGTTGCCGTGCCAAGGGTTACTAATACAATGTCGTTCGAGTACATCAAGAATTATATCGAGATTGTGAATGATTAATAGGGGATTTATCATTCTTAGATAATAACAGAATATGATCTACATTTCATTTAGTTAAGTCAATAATGAAATCTTTGACCGAAGCATACTCATAAGTCAAAAAGAGTTTTCAATTTGCATTAACTTAATAGCGGGATGAAAGATATAATCGATTAATAGGGGATTTATCATTCTTAGATAATAACAGAATATGATCTACATTTCATTTAATTAAGTCAATAATCAAATCTTTGGCCGAAGCGTACTCATAAGTCAAAAAGAGTTTTCAATTTGCATTAACTTAATAGCGGGATGAAAGATATAATCGATAATCGAGTTTGACGCACTTTCATATCTCGTAATTGATCGGATCATATTGACGAAAAAGAATATAGTTCTACGATAAATAAACAAGTTTGGTTTGCGACATTTTCCATCACATTATTGTACATAAGGGGAAGGAAGAAGAGAGTATTTATCTCGTCCCTAGCACAATGCATAAATGGAAGGCAGAAAATTTCCATGATATCTTCTTCCATCTCCTTCATTGTCCTATCCCGTATCAGCAAAAGGGAATTGACTCGTCAGATGAGAATAATCTAAATAAGAACTAGATGATGATGAATCAATTAATGGTGTATTATCAAGGGTTCAACATCCTGCGGTTGACCCTCTTTATTTGAGCAGTGAGGGTGCCCTTAATATAATCCAAAAGAATTTTTTAAACGTCGAATAAGAAGAGAAAGTTATTGCACCCTGATCCACAGAATCGAGGAAATGGCCTTAACCAAAACAAAAGCCAAGATACCCGAGCCAAAATTCACACAGCAGCAACCAAGAAGATTGATACAACTAACCTCAGTATGGTGGAATATTGCTTATGAGTCATTGTCACTCAAATATGGATTACAGTATAACATCAAGGTATATCTTCAGTAATCCTTGCCCTGGAAATACTACATCTGGGGCATTGCGGCATACAGTGATCAAAATAGAAAATTTTCTGAGACAAATAAGGATCTCACCACCTTCTTCGCTTCCTGCCATACCAATATGCAAAGACTGCTATGGATGCTGCCATGATAACTCCAGCAGTTGCGTGCAAAGCATATACAGGTTTCTCAATAAGCAGCCCTGAACCACCAGAATCGAGAGGCTGTGATGCTGGAAATTTCTGACTCAACGTCAAGGCAAATCCCAAACCCTGCCTCTCAAGTTCAGCTGACTCTTCGATTGCTGGTTTGAGTCTTGTGGCTTGAGCTATGGCCTCGTATTGTTCTTTAGTTCCACCCTCGAGGAAAGACCCAACAAGATGACCCTTATTTATCCAATATGCCCCAAAAGAATTCCCCGAGAAATCCCCGAAATGGACAACATCCCCAACATTCTCCCCATAGAACTGCCAAGACAATGTGAAGACCCTGGAATAGAAGAATGGAAGGTAGTTGAATTCACCTGTCTTATCTGATTCCATAATGGCAGCAACAGCATGCCTTGCTGACTTTCGTGCTGAGTCCACATGCTCAAGTCTCCTAGTTTCCCCAAAAATTTTGACTGGAAAAGCAGCAACATCCCCAACTGCATACACCGAGCTGTTGCTCGATTGCATTTTCCCATTCACTTTGATCCCTCCTTTATCCATGGTTAGTTGGCCTTCAAAGAGACTTGTGTTTGGACGGATGCCAATCCCAACTACCACCATATCAGCTGGAAGCTTATTACCATCTCTAAGATTAACGGCAGTAACCTGTAAAAATTTGGTTAGTCCAACTATTGAGATCAACAAGGGAACGATCACAAATTTAAATTACAAGCAGCTAAAAATATTTGCTAGCAATAATAAAAAGCGAACATGCAATCGTCACATACTCAATAAGCACCAGAAAGTTCCCCACTATAAAACCGGGCGGGCCTTTTTCCAAATGACAATTTCTTATTTGGTTTGTCACTTGTGAAATCAAGAACCAGTCCATAAAATTTTAATGAATTACGAGGAAATTGTTCTTAGTATCGACAGCAATATCTTTGTGTTAAAACAATACAGTATAAAAAATATTCAGACGAAATACGAACCCAAGTTTCTACATTACCAAGCAGTTTGTGAGAAATCTAATATTTTTAAATTTTTGGTCAGTAAGAATGAAACTACATATTACCTTCCCATCAGAATTGAAATCAAATGATGACAACATCGTCCCTTTGATGAACTTCACTCCTTTTGCCTTGTAGAAGTCTTCATAGTAACTAGAAATCTTGGGCGTAAATAAGCGGGCCACTACAAAAATAAAAAAGATAAAGAACGGTCAGCAAAGATTAATGTAGATAACCTCCATTTTATTAAGTAATGCATTTCCTAACTTGGATATAATCTGTACATGGCAAAAATTTCATTCTTCAAGATGACTAATAAACAAAGGCAAGAAGTATGAATGAAGACTACTAAATATTTAAGCGATATTTAATCATGTAGGTCTCCTACAGGTTAACTGCATAGAAGAGTGAAAGCCTCTGAAGGGCACCCTTTTTTTGCTAACAAATAAAGCCATCATCGTCGAAGCACTCCTATTTGAAATGGCATTATCTATTCTTTTAAACAATTTCAAGACAACCCCAATTCAGACAGTGTATCTCATATTTGATTCCAATCAAATAAAAGTAACAGTTTAAAAAAACTAGAGGTCCAACCATATTAGCAGCTTGTTTGGTACAGTTTAAAAGCCAGTTAAATTCAAATTTTTTGACCGCTATTTCACTATTCCAGCCGTCATTTTTGAATTCTTCTCTCACAGGTAGGACTCACTTTATCTCTAACGATCAAAAAATAAATTATAAAAATCCCTACCAAACAAGCACTAGACCAACATAGTGCAGTAAAAGAAACCAAATGGTGAGATGAAGTAAATAAGTATTTATTAAAAAAAAAATGAGGAAAAAAAAAAAGGGAAATGTACTGCAATGTGCCTCTGGGAAAACCATTGCTACGTTTAATTTGTTTATAACCAAAGATGCAGCGCATTCCATTCCTATATATCCACCGCCAATGACAATTGCATTTCCACCAGTACAGGATTTCATCACATCTACAAGTCTGTCTGCATCTGCCAAATCTCGCAAATAACACAAATTATCTGCATCTAATCCATTCACTCCGAATTCTTCAAGCTTCAAAGCCTGTAAAGGACACATGGAAATCAATCTGAGTAAAAAACATTTGTTGGATTTCGCTCTTAATTATGTGTGTGCATAAAAATAAACATAAACATAAACACGAGTTTTTTGTTAGCAAATTCCACTGCTTTGCATTGGACAGATATGCTGAGATGAATATTCAAATTAAAATGTTGACACAGTTTTGCCTGCTGCAATAATTCAGATTATGTCCATAATTCTGAAATAACAACAGTAAACCGATAGAAAAGTCGGGCAAAGTGATTGATTCAGTTCCAGGAGTTGCACTGTAAGTTTATAAAAGATCAATAAATAAAAAATAGGTACTATACAACGTGTTCAATCATAAGTTTAAACTTCAAATAGCATATGAAGAGTTTCCCAGATTTTAGCCATTCCAAATACTGACCCAAAGTGCAGAGTTGTACTTTGAGGATATAAAAAATAAAAATAATAAAATAATAAAGAAAGTCTTTCTAGGCAACCGTCAAAGATGAGAATCATGCCACAAAAACCATGAGGGTACCAAGTATAATCGGCATCTAAAGACCTATTCCTTTTCCTTTCTTTTTAGGGCGAGTTATCAACTTCCTCCAAGTAAATTTATCAAGTCACAATGAGATACACTGCCCATCTAGTGCTACATGGGTATCAAAACACGGAAAAAGATTAGCTTTAATACCCGAGCACCTGTTGCAACAATGAGAAATTTGTAGCTTATTGTTTCTCCTGTCACAGTTAGTAGTGTCTTCCGCTTCACATCAGCAGACTTAACTCGAGTTCCCAGAATCAATTCAATACCTAATAAAATTACAGTTAGAAGAAATTGATTAACACTGACTACAGCTTATTGATATGGCATCTTGGACGGTCGAAAAGAATCTCAAAATAATTAAATATCAAGGAAAGATCTTAGTTACTGTTGAAGCAGATCTTAGAAATATACTTCTCTACCACTTTTAGAAACACTTACAGGCAACAAAGCATTCACGTCAATCAGAGAATAAAAATGTAAAATAATGCACTGAGGAATAGGCAGAGGAATGGCTCGTCCACTCAAGAAGGACCTTAACTCCCTAACATAAAATGACAGATATGCATAATTTATGTTATTTAAATTTAATCAGCTTATCTTATACTCTGGAGGGCAAGCCGTTGTGTCGTTTAAAATTCATGAAAGTGCATTAACATTATAATTCCAAAATCAAATTTCTAGAAAATTGACATTTAGACAGGTTTATGAGATTCCATCTCACAAACCATAGCAATCCACATAGTTTAAACATTTTACAGTTGGTTTACATTTTCTTATTTCTTGTTCCCATCCTTATAACAAACTTCTGTGAAATATCTGTAAGCATTAAATTTTTGTTATCAAAACAAAGTATGGTCAGATCCCCCCCAAAAAAAAAAGCACCAACACGTCACGAGAATTAGGAGAACCCTTAAAATGGATTACTCAGCAACTTTTCCTACTCGTAATGTATGTACCAACTAGTGCCTGCCTTGATGCCTGTTGACTTATTGGTTCCTTCCACCCCTTATTCATTACTAATGGATTATCTTTCCTATTTTACTAAAAATGAATGAAATGATCTTGTTTTGGTCCTCAGTTGAAAAGAGATGTATTTTCCTTAAAACTTCAGCCATCTTTAAGTTCTCTTCTATGGAATCTGCTAAAGAGCACATCCTTTGCTCCAACAATAATATTAATCATAAATAAATGCTACATATTGAATAACCTAACGTTAAATAAATATTCATCCATGGCTTGAGAAATGCAATAGTGAGGAACACTTCACTACTGTGCCTCAAGGCAGTAATTTAGTACTTTTTCATGAGGCAGGTGTGACGCATGCGCCTCAATTTTGTGGAGACCTTTGACCTTTTCCCCCTTTTTGCTCGTTTGTAGGTCTAAGCATGAGTTGCATATATAAAAAGGGAACAAAACAAAAAATTGGGCATGTCAATTCTTTATATTGTGAGACTACACAGTATAAAAACAACTATTGATATTTAACTCCATCGGTAATGATCACCATGTGATGTGATAATAAATGATAAGATCAAAAAACTGAATCTCATATCCAAATATTTTATTGGTCTTACACATCACCCATGAATAGTTGGGTGATTATCCATCATTCTTATAAAAAAATAAAAACACTACACTATCCCACCTCTCACCGCCTCCAAGAAACAAGAGAAGCTTCTTCTAAAAAAACAAAATTTTCAGCATGTAAATGCTTTTAATTACCATTTTATTCTTTTATTTGTCTTCTCTCTCGGAATTTTTACTTTTATTTTGAGATTTCTTGAATTTTTTTTGGGTGTTAATATATATTTATTTTTGTATTATTTTATAATTTTTGGACTTAAATTTTTGGTTTTTGGTGCCTCACCCTCACAAAGGTAAAATGCCACAGTTCCCATTTCCGCCATTTTAAACATAGCATTCATGTGATGGCCATAGCAATGTAGGCATCTAGGAGATAGAGTAGAAGGATGAAAAATGTTACAGTGAAAAGAATATGTGTGAGGCATTATCAATTCACATCACCTAGCTGGAGATCTATAACATTTAATGTTCCTTCCAACTTTCGAGTAAATATAAATTCTAGAGGCCACGATATGAGGTGAATTACCATGTTCCTTGTACCATTTTGGAGATAATTTTTCCTCGTTAGCACCTACACAACAGTGAAATGAAGGGAGGCGTGCAGCAGCTGCACGTCACAAGAACAGGACATTAAATCACATACTGAATTAAAGGACAATAACTTATAGATATGTGCCAAGAACTGAAAAAAATAATAATAATAAAGATGAATGTTTCAATTGAAAAGCAAGTGCTTCAATTCTTCTAAAACTGATATTTATTTTGAATCAATTCTCCTTCATGAACCAGGTCAGAAGAGGAAAAGAATACCTTCTGGAAGTAAATAACCTTTGCTTAATGCAGGCCTTTCGTAAGGTGCAACCTGCAAAATTATACAAAATTAAATTATCTTTGTATCTATTGCTATTTGGCAGAATACGTCTTGAGATTGTACATAAAAACATTCCTGATACTGCCTCGCTTAACTATTCTTTTTAAAAGATTTACTAAGTACCCAAAAACACATTATTAATATATCCAGTCTTCAAAATATATCTCAAGTTGAAAACCAAAATAAAGGAATAATCTAAACAAAGAGTAACACAGCACCACCACAATTCAGAATTTAAACAAGCCTATATTATATTTATATGTGGGGAAAATAGTCCACCAATTTACAAAAATGCTAGTTTGTGGGGGCCCCTGACCAATTTTTCTTAACACTTGAATCCCCCCCCCCCCCCCCCCC
>NC_036250.1:16279265-16315721 GCF_002742605.1 Olea europaea var. sylvestris | reverse complement strand
ACCCCCCCCCCCCCCCCCAATTTCTCCATTTGCTGATTCAACCTGTTTTAGCAGTAATACTGAAGATTGGAGCTCCACAGCACAGATTACCAAATGTATTCAAATTGTCTAATTCACAAATAATTGAATAGAAGAATAAGAAAAATTTTAAAAATCTGTATAATTATACACTTCAACTATCATAATACAGTAAAATCTTCCTCTCTATTAATTTAAAAGCAATCAGGGATTTGAAAAAGGGGAATTACATAATATGAAATCTAAAGTTCAAATAATTTTCTCTACTCTAATGCTCAAAATCCATTCAAAAAAGGGATATACGAACATAGATACACGCACATACAGAGAGAAAGAGTGAGAAATATACAGGTTCTTCAGATACGATACAGAGTTCACCATGAGAGACGCCTCTCTTAACAAACTCATGAGCAGCATAACCGGCAGCCACTCCTCCGCCTACTATTGCATACACAAATGCTCTTCCCATTTGTTAAACACTCTGCCGCAGCCAGCCGCCCACAGTCCTCTTTCTTCACACACATATATATAATTTCTGCATTTCTTGAAAATTGGGTCATTAGTGCTGACCCCAAAAAACTGACTCCTTGAAAATGATACATACAAAGATTAAAGGGAAAAAAAAAATGTGAAAATAATAAGGATCGCAAAATTCCCAGTTTCATTATCCTATTATATTATCAAAAAATTACACGTATTATCGAAATTAAAGATGTAGAATTTGAAAAAGACTGAAAATGTACGAATCATAAATTCTCAATCCATCAGCCCGTGATGTCAAAAAAAGGTTGGCCTTTAACAAGATTTTCTTCTGAGTTTACCCTTTTGCCCCTAGATAGTGGCTCTAATTCGATGATAGAGAATATTGCAACATTGGTCCTTAGTCTAATGTCTTAGTTGCTAATTTATCACTTTCTTTTTTAATTATTTATTTGGAATTTATTTGTACTTTTTTGAAAATTTTGGCAGTATAGTTGTAATTTTTTCTTTATTTTTGTTTTGTTTAAAAAAGGAGGATATATTTGTTATTTTACAACTTTTATAAAAATGATGATTTTTCGAAATAAAATGTGAAAATAATGGTGAAAATATAAAAAAAAAATGAAAGGTATGGACGTTTTGCACAATAATATTAAAAAGCATGGATATTTTGTGCTAATTACCCATTTAATAATTTATTTGGACTTATTCGCACTTTTAAGAAGTTTGGGAGTACGATTGCAATTTGTTATTTAATTTTTCTTTTCTTTTTGTTTTATTCAAACAAGAGGATAAATTTGTCATTTTACGTAAGAATTTGAATGAAAAATGATGATTTTCGTAATGAAAGGTGAAGGTCGATAATGTCAAAAAATGAAAGTAATGACGTTTTACACAATAGCATTGAAAGATAGAACATTTTTTTTTTCCTAATTATCCAAGTTTTGAGCATCATCTCAAGTTCTAAAATAAAACATAATCGTATAAAAGGATAATTAGCTCATAACATTCATACCTTTCATTATAATTATGAAAAAGAACCATACCTTTCATTTTTTTAGCATTTTTATCCTTAATTATATATTTGATTACGCAAAATTTCATTTTTATCTATTTTCATCCAATTTCTTCTTTAGATGAAAAGTATTCTATTTTTCCGAATAAATTTAATCAATGCTCACCCAACTTCAATTTATATTACTACTTGCTCACCCAACTATAAAATATAACATGTTGCTCACCCATCCATCTAAACACGTACCCATCCATCACACATTTAAACTTCGTCAACTTCAATTAACGGAATGTGCTATTTGTTGGATGGAAATTTTGACGTGGCACATAAAAGACATTAAATCAGTCTAACTGGGCTTAAAATTACCACGTACCAAGTGAAACCCCGTTTTCTCTAAAGGAGCCTCAAAGAAGGGGGAAAAAATAAGAAGAAGAAGAATTCTTCCCCAACTTGGAACCCTAAAAATTGCTCCCAAATTCCCAACTCCTCTGGCCTTGAATTTCATCTCAGATTGTTTGTGTTTAATGGTCTTTGCCATTCTATTCCTCCCACAAATTGCCCACATGGTGGCCAAGAAAATTGACAACAATTGCATGTAACCAGAAGTTGGTATGAAATATTTGAAAAATCAGAATATTTGAAAAAAGAAAATCCCCTAGCATTGGTATGGATTGCAATATCACAGTGGAAGAAACAATATTGGTGATAGATGAAGAAGAACCACCACATGGTAAATTTACTAAACGTTTCATTGGATTTTGAATATTTTTTTATGGGATCACAATTTTTTAGTTGTGTCTTTTCTATGTTCTTTTCTTTGGAAGTACATTGAAAAATTGAATCTGAATTTTGTTTTATGGGACCATACTTTCGTTGTTTAGAACCATATTTATGCATTTTTATTTGCATATGTGGTGCGGATCCTAACCTCGTGTTCCATTGTAGACCTGACCTTTGAAGAAGAGGAATGGATACCTCTCAAATGTCATTTGAATAATTCAGACGATGAGGTTAATGATGATGGTTTCCAATTTGACACAAATGCACCTGAACGTGTTGTGGTGGGATTTAATGCAGACCCAATGGTTGAATTTGAGGTTGCAGGTATAGAGGAGTTAGAAAATGATGATGGTTATTGTCCTAGTGAGGAAGAATTGCATACTGATAATTCTTCTAGTGAAGAGAAGAATTATAGCTTTCCTATTTATGATGCTGAAAAGGAAAAGCATGGCCGATAGTTAGAGGTTGGAAAGGAGTTCAAAAATATTGAGGAGTTTAAACAAGCTGTTAGGAACCATGGGGTCGCAACTAGGCACAATTTTAAATTTCGGCCGAATGATGATGAGAGAGCATGCTATATGCAAAAAAGACAATTGTAAATTTAGGATTTGGGCGTCTTTGAATAAATCGCTTGGTTGCATGCAAATAAAATCTAAAAATTCAGAGAACACATGGATACGGGACAGAACAAATAGGCATTGTACAGCTAGGTATATAGCGGAGAGGTATTTGGAGACTTTTAAAGTAGATCCTGATTGGAAGACTAGACTGATTAAGAAGATTGTAAAGGATGAATTGAAATTGACAATTAGCGATGTTACTAACTGGCGGGCTAGAAGATATGCTAGGATATTAATAGAGGGTTCCTACCTCAGTTGCTATGAGAATATTATTAATCCTATAAATGGATCAAAACTATGGCCCTCAAGTGATGCCCCACCGATCAAACTAAGAAAACAGAAGGAGACAACAAGAAGAAGATGTCATCACCCGTTCAGGCTCAAAAACATAAATGAAGAAACATGGATTTGTGCTTATGACTTGTAGTGTATGTGGAGGAAAGGGACACAAGAACCGATACCATCAGAGGCCTGATGCACCACAAGAGGATTGTATTCTTTTAAATAATTTTAATTGTAAACATTTCATATGTTTGTTTAGAATTATTAGTTTGCTCAGAATGATTATAATTATTTCACATGTTCGTTTATTTTAGGATTGCCTTGCTTATGATGTGGAGCGTCCAATTCAAGAAAAATCTAGTCAAAGTAACAACCAAAACTTAAAGGTAACCTAATATATTTTGTGTTTTACAAAACTGATTATTTTTTGCTTAATTTGGTTAATCCATTTTTGCATAGGCAAAGCTAGTGCCTAGGAGATCAAACACGACTTCAAGAAATGAAGTTCAACCACCATGACCACAACCATCTAAGTTTCAATTCATGTCGACGCCTTGATTAGTTTTAGCAAATGCCACAGAATATGATTGGAGTGATCCTTCACTTGCTGAGCGAGGTTATTTGAGAACTAAAAATATCCCAATCCAAAGAAAATGCATAGAAGAGGGCAGCCACCCATGCAACGAATCAATAGAACAATAATTTGTTTTTATTACTTTAAAGTTATGCCATATTTTGCAACAAACTAGTCGTGGTTGTAATCAAATGCTTAATTTACTGTTTTGTGCTTTCATTGTGGAATGAATGAAGGCTTTTTTGATGTTAATTGCATTGTTGAGATGTTCTTTGTTTCACACTATCAATTGGGAATAATGCAGTCATATGTTATATGCTATAGTTTTTCCATTCAGTCATGTATCAGAACTCTGCTACATCACATTGCGTTTAACTGATGCATCAAAGTTGTGATACATGTATCAGGCTGCATATGGATAGCTAGTGCTCCAACTTAAATCAATCATTAACAAACCAACAACCACAGCCATATACCCCAACCACCTTTAATACATCAACCACAACCATATACCAGCAACCTCCATCAACAAGAAACCAACAATTGTCATATAAAAAACACAATAACATATTAAGAATAAATCCTTAAACACATAAAGGATTAAATTCCATTCCATTTATTTATTAATTCATTACACAGACTGCTGAACATATTCCAACATTCTAAAAGTATTTCCAATTTCATTTGAATAATACAATAACATTTACATATTCATAAGTATTCCTTTTTACAGCTTGACATTACTACTCCAAGACATAACACATTAGCAGCATGGAGTGAAGCATCTTCTCCTTTAAAGTGCCTTCTTCTAATTTACTTCCCACTAGTTGTGACTTTTGCAGAATCAGAAGACCTTTATAGAAACTCTTCGAATCCGCTTAACAACCTGCAAAGAAGAGATCACATTCAACCTGTTACTAAAAAAATCATTATTTTTACTTCCTTCACCGAAACAGGAGTCAATCATAACTGCCTCTACCTCCGCAGCTTCCGCACCAGTGCCCCCACAGCAGCCATGGCAAGAGGTTGCTATATAGCCATTTTTAAACTCAAGGCCACAAGAGTCTGGAATTTGGGGGAGATTTCTACAATTCCAAGTTGGGGAAGAGGATGAATTACTATGGACGCATGAAAATCTTAAATCAAAGTATGCAAATATCAGTACAGGATAGAAAATTAAAGCATACACATCAAAGAATTGATGGCATATACCCAATTTAGATTAGAGACTCGAAGCCCAGAAATGGAAAATTGAGAGGCAAAGAATCCTCAAAAGTTGGAGCCCTAAAACAAATACAGGAACTTGACAAGCGTGTGAAGATGAAGCGAGAAGGATTATAATATAAATTCTTAAAAAGTTTCAAAATCTGAAAGGGACACAGAGAATAAAGAAAAGGTCCAAGAAAAAGATGTTTTCTTTTGGTGGAGAAAGTGGTTTCTTTAAATTCTTGATGATGGGTTTTCACTTGGTGCGTGGCAATTTTAAGCCAGATGGACTGATTTAATGTCTTTTACGTGCCACGTCAAATTTTCATCCAACAGGTGGCACATTCCGTTAATTAAAGTTGACGGAGTTTAAATGGTGATGGATGGGTAAGTGTTTACATAGATGGGTGAGCAACGGGTTATATTTTATAGTTCGATGAGCAAGCAGTAATATAAATTGAAGTTGGGTGAGCATTGATTAAATCTACTCCTGTTTTTCCTCTTTCCTCCCTGTTTAAACCCATTTCCTCCTCTATTTCTTCCTATGGAAACAAACCTTTAGTTTCTTTATTAGGAATTTATTTACGCACAAATCACTAGTTTTTGGTGCCATTGGATTTAAAATGATGTCCCTACTCTTTCTCCATTGTATGCGGGTAGCGTTTAAATTTTTAACGTTGCCCAAGCAGCCCATTATTACCTGTTGGCAAACAAGCTTAAGCCCCATTTGGTACCTATTTTTTTCAAAATGTATTTTTCTCTCTTTTTTTCAACGACACATTTTTCATTAAAATAATATTACATATAAATAAATAAATAATTTCTTATTTTTCAACCACACATTTCTAATCAATTTATTATTCCAAAATGCATTTTTACATAAAAATGGCTCACAAACACCCTCTTAATAGCTAAAGCTATGGGGCAAAGAGAGAATGGGAAAGATGAAATCAACGATGTCTTTTCCAATTTCAACAAATAAAACCCATTTTCATATTGCGTTGATCAAAAGCTTCATGATAAATTTGAATTCTGTCATTTCTTCTCTCAATTATTCTAGATTTCTTGTATGTTAAAAGTCTAATAGAACTTATTTATGCACATACTGATGGGGGGTTTGATTTCTAGCCATCTCTATCAAAATTCTTGATTTTTGAATGGTTTAGTAGAATATTATAGACAATAAGCCGAGGAACTTATATAAATTCCTAGTAAGGAAACTAAATGTTAGTTTTCGAAGGCGAAATCAGGTCGAATGGGGAAGAAATAGAAAAATGAAGGTATAAACTTTTCACAATAATAGTGAGAGGTAGAGAAGTTATGTTATAATTTCCTATTACAAAGTTAGATGTCCAAGAAGTACATGACATTCCAAGTAATATTGTAAAACTGATTTGAGAATTGACTCGGAAAAAAGGTCAAAAGTCAATGGTCAAACCGTTGGTAAAACTTTTAATAAATAAATAAAGACTGAATAAACTATGAACTAGCTGATTTTTGAGTATGAACCTTTATATTTGATAGTTATTTTTTATGTGCTTAAAGTTTCAATTTCTACATGATCAAATTGGTTCTCAATCTTTTGGATGAAACAAGTAGGTTCGTCCAATTTTGTCCAATTTTATTATTAAGCTCCTGTTTGATGCCTATTAAAAAGAGTGTTTTTTTTTTTTTTGGAAAAAATAGTTTTTGAAATAGTTATATTTTGGAGTTTATGTTGGTTAAATAATAGAAAAAAGTTTTGAATTTATATTCAAAACATTTTATTGTGAAAATATATGGTAAAATATGAGTTTTAGGAAAAAAAATTGTTCAAAACTAATAGACAAACATGGGCTAAGATTGATCGTACAACCATAATAAAATTTCAATAATCCTGATTGTAAAGAATCATTCCCACAAAATATATCCAGAAAACTCACAAGGGGTGGTTCCTATGTGAATTTTATGTTGAAAAAATATAACCACCCATCTCATGAATTGTGTGTGATCTGTAAGAGATCTGTGCACCTCGTTTTTGTAAGTGTAGCGCAGTTGATAAAATTATTGGCAAAAACTTGTTACAATATTTTAAAGGTTATGGATCACCTTGATACTAAAGCAATGGATTTGGAGGCGGTGGTGCAATTTTTTCTTCAACGATAAGTCACTGTATAAAGGAATCATAACCGTAGATGGAAGATTACTAGACCAGCGGATCCAACAGATCGTTTTTCCATGGAGCTAAGGAAAATGGGCTCTTCTGTGGGACCATAGGATAGGAGGTGGTCAAATTAGAACACAACGCGTGTGATAAAAAAACATCGCTTTGGAAACTGTGATGTTGATGATCCACCGTATCATGTTGCGTGCGTACACCTCCTCGTGTAACCGATTTGTGGATGAAGCATTACTTCCCTACGACCCATGCCTTTATGTTATGATTTTATCCACTTTCTGAATTTATATTGAATAAATATTTTCTTGGTCCCATTAAAATATATTTGCTTTCCTCTTTCGTATATTCTAAAATTATAGCTCTGTTTAAGTCACATTCTTTCATATAATAATATTCATAAACAATGATTAAATATCATTTCAACCATATATTTTTTAATGAAATAATATTTCATTCAAATTAAAAAAATTTCTTTATTTTTTAATTACATAGTTCTCATTAATACACTATTCAAAAATATATTTTATGAAAATAACGTGGCTCAAACAAGGGCTAAGGATCACTTTTCTTGTTAACAGTATAATTAATTTTTTTAGTTTTTTATTATACCTCTTTTTAAAGTACCTTATATATTAATATTTTTTTTTAATCTATGTACAAATTGAAACAATTATATCTTTATTGGACGGAGGGGGTAATATCTATCATCAGCGTTACTAGCAAATCAATTTAAGTGATCCTATGTGATAGATTTAATGAAATATAAAATAAAATGACTCATTTAATGCTATCTTATTTTATTTTCATACAAATTTCATACTTGCAATCTAATACACTCTTAATATCAATTAAATAATCGTGTTTCAATTTTATGCAATTAAGTAATTATAATTTCATTTCATTTCATTTCATTTGTTTAATTATTAATTAAATGTATTTAATTGGTTTCGTCTTCAACCAAAAAATTATCATACTTGTCAATCTTTTATTGGTAGCTAGCTGAGAGAGAGGGAGAGAAAGAGAGAGATGGTGAACTGCTTGAAAAATAAAAACATACCACCTCTAAAAAATTGTTTTCCTTGTTTTTTAAAGAAAATATGGTTAAGTAACCAACTTTTGGAGAATTTTTTATGAAAAAGTGTGAATCAAAGTATCAAACCCGTTAAAAGTAGAAACTTGGTGAAAAATGGACATTTTTCATAAGAATAAAGTCAATTAAACATACTCTTATTGCTGTTGCAACATCAATTGAGTTAAATATGACTACTCCCTTATAAAACAAATAAAAGAGTAATATTTTTATTTAGGCTCATAATCATCATGAGTTTAGGGGCATTTAGATAACATTAATTAATATATCATCTTAAATAAGATTCATCATTTTGAATTTAAGATGGTATATTGATTAGTGTCACATAGCACTTGTTTGGAATATCTTAAAATGTTGAAGTCAAAGTTAATAATTAATTTTAACACACATTTTTTTATATCAAATTTTGTTAAAAATAAAAAATAAAAAATCAACTCTCAATGTCTACTTTCCTTCTTCTTCTTTTTTTTTCATGAAAAATATCGTACCACCTTTAAAAATAAATTTTGAAATCTTCCAGCACAAGCTACGACGAACACTATATTACCCCAATGACAAGACTTACACCAAATATAAGTAAGCCCATCTTTGAGCCCATTATGATAAAATATATATTTTGGAATAGTAATTTTTTTAAAAACGTGTTGTTATAAAATAAGAAAAAATTTCGATTTACATATAAAATTATTTTATAGAAAAATATGAGATTGAAAATAAGTTTTGAAAAAAATGAGTTTTTGCAAAAAAAAAAAAAAAAAATGCCAGACATAGGCTAAGTATTGTTATTTCTTTATTTCTTGAAATCTTAACAAACTTTACATTCAAAACAAAGTCTTGAAATTGGGTGCAGTTACTAATTTTTAATTCGATATGTACAAAATGAAAACTTCATTCTCGATTTTACGAGAATTTTGACCTCCTCCTTTCTTTAATCCACACGAGGTCAAATTCCGATTGCTGTGCAAATGAATGAATCTTTTAAAAATTTTCATTGGTTATAAAAGGGTTGTGTTATATTTTGTTTCAAATGGTGTACATTTAAAATGCTTGGCTCTTGATCAATTGAGTTGCTTGAATGATTGGATTGAAATGAACTAATCAAGAACTGATTAAAAATCCGAATAAATAGACAATTTTTCTTTAGGAAAAATTGCAGTCGAGATACCAAAACTTTCATTTATTAGCAGACTTTGCTCAAACCTTTAGTTTGTGCCACCCACAATCCCAAACCTTTTAAAAATATGCACCAGAGGTTCAAATGGATGGAAACCGTCCGTTTAACCGTTAGTTGACTAGAAAAATCAAAATTTGACCATTTTGGATCAAATTGGAAAGGGCAAAGTGGTACTTTGCAACTTAAAACCCAAAACCAGAATACCCCATGGCCACCATCACCGATTCACCCAATCCACCCACATCGTCGTCAGAAAAATTAGCTATCAAATCTGGAGACACCCAACCTTAGTTGAGAAGTAAATTTTGAAATAGCTATCAAAACTTCATCCAATCCCAAACTTAAATCTCAAATCATCAAACACGGAAGTCAAGCTTTTTATGCAATAGAAGTCAAGCTTCTGTGAACTAAGTTCGAACTCAATTACCTTATCCAAAAAAAAGAGTTCGAACTCAGTTCTTGACCGATAATGGAGACAGTGTTTAGGGAAGAAATGTTGGTATAGGTGGTCATTTCTGGATTTGGGTTTATGTTATTTGGAGTAGTTGTTATGGCGACAATGATGGTGGGTGATTTGCAGGTGCGACGGCGTGTTGGTGATTGGGCGATTCGATTTTTGGTTTTCATTTGGGTTCGGCGGGATTTGATTTTCCAATGTGCCGTAGGGATGAGTTTTGTTGGTTTGACTTTCGCTGCTGCGAATGGAACGTGACAGTGGTGAGCGGGAGTGCTGTGGCGACGGTTGTGGCAATTTCCGATGGATGTAACGCCAGAGAAGACGAACTGCTTTGGTGTGGGGATGGTATGCCGGTGGCAGACTCGTTTCTGCTGCCTGTTGGTTTGATTTCGAGGTGGGGTGGGGTGGTGTGAAGAAGATGACCGGTTTTCGTTTCGGTTTTAATTTTTTTTTTCAATTTTCTTTTTTTTTCTTATATTTTTTTATTTTTTGATTTTTTTTTCAATTTATTTAATATGGTAATTATCAAGTTACCATTTTATTCTTTCCAATTTGGTCCAAATTGGTCAAATTTTGACTTTTTTAGTCAACTAACGGTCAAACGGACGGTTTCCATCCATTTGAACCTCCGGTGTATATTTTTGAAAGGTTTGAGACTGTGGGTGGCATAAACTAAAGGTTTGGGCAAAGTCTGATAATAAACGAAAGGTTTGATACCTCGACTGCAATTTTCCCTTTTTTTTATAAATCCGACATCTTGATGACTGGATTTCAAATATGAATTTTACTGGGATGGATATGAATTTGACCAGATTCATATTAGATAATCTAATGTACTCATCAAAATCCTCATATTTAAATTTCTTTTCTTTAGATTCTATGCAATAAATCTTATTCTTATCTTTCCATGCAATCAAAAAACACGTCACTTCTAATGTCATTAAAACTTGTATCAATGATTTGTCAAAAGCTGTGATCGCATCCGAAATTACCTAGGTGGTGAATCAGGGGGGAAGGCCGCCACTAATCAGAATTAGTCAGGCGAAACTTGGACATCCGAGTTAAAAAAATAATAATAATAATAAAACGTCACTTCTAATGTAATTTCATTAAAACTTGTATCCATGATTTGCCAAAACAATATCCTTTATCAATCCAAAAAAATTGCAAAATATTTCACCAACAAAACATTATATACTAAACTACTGACGTACACAATAATCAATAATTATAACAAAATGAAGGGCCCCCCAGGGCACATCCAAGTTGGCGGAACAATTACATTGGGGGGCTCTGAAACCAAGCGTGGGGAGTTCGATTCCTGGTGGGAACCTTTGATCCAATAAAGGAAGAATTATTGGTGGATTAATCACCATGGAGGAGGCTCCCTTTGGGAAATGAGTAAAAGTCATGTGGGAACCTGGGAACCAATAAGGGCACATCCTGCGATTTACCTCCCTGAGCAGCTGAGGGGCCGGAGGTTCAGGGACGAGGATATAGTCTGGCGCAAGCTGGGACACCTCGTTAAAAAATAAAAAATAAAAATGAAGGTATAATAAATTGGGATGAAAAATGCACAACAGAGAGTTTAGATCAAAAAATGCAAACAACTTAAAACTTTCAAAAACTAAACATTGAGAAATATTCTAAAAATCCCCAAATAAACTAACACAATAATTTCATAACAATCACATGAAAACTAAGCCAAATTTGTAAACTAACCAAAAAAAATTTCCTTGCACCAACTTCAATTGCTACAAACAGAAGTACAACAACAGAGAGAAGACTTTTTCATCAGCAAAAACTGCCATGGCTCGTGAGAAGAAAAAATAAAATAAAATCACATGATAGTGGATTTTTCAAAAAAAATAAAATAATAATAATAATAAAATTGATGAAAGGGTTAGTGAAAAAACCTAACCCAAATCCAAAAATCGCACAAATTTCCTCTCGTTCATAGAGAAAAGGCCGGACAACCAAAAGACATCAAAGTGACTAAAAATTCATTTTACAGGGAAACATAAAACGAAGCTGCTGCACAACGAAATGAACGTAAAGTTTAAAAATGATGATAATAATAATAATAAATAAATAAATAAATAATAGCCGATCATTTGCACTCTTTCAATTTAGTTAGGATATATTTACCAACATTACATTCATTGTAATTTGTATAATTTCAAGTTTAACTATCATCAACAATGAATGTGTTTGTGTTAACATTTTTCTAATAGATTTGTACATTAGCCCTTGTTTGAGCCCGATTTTGGGGGGAAGAATGCATTTTAAATAGTATATTGATGAATAATGTGTAATTATGAATTAAGGAAAAGTTTTGAATTTGCGTGTACTATTATTTTATTGAGGAATGTGTCGTTAAAATTAAGTTTTGAAAAAAATGTTGTTGAGTTTCTCCAGAAACTCTCTCTCTCTCCAAACTCTCCGCACTGTGCGGAGAGAGTTGAGAGATCAATTGATTTTTTCGCACAGTACAGAGAGAATTTTTTTCCTTTTTTTTTAAAGTTATTTTATTTATTTCTTATCAAAGGTAAACTAAAAAAATAAAAAATAAAATAGTTTAAATTTAAGAAAACCAAAGAGAATAAAAAGAAAGAGAAACGTGGAAAAAAAATCGAGCTCTGGAGAGTTTGGAAATAACTTGACATTGGTGAAAAATATGGTAATATGAAAAAATAAAAAATCAAATAGAAAAAAAATGAAAAATAAACAAAAAAAAAAAGTTTCTCCAAACTCTCTGGAAAGTTTCTCCGGAGAGCTATCCAAACTCTCTGGAGAGTTTGGAGAAACTCTCCGCACTGTGTAGAGAGATTTGATCTTTCCACACACAGTGTGAAGTTGTCCGTAACTCCCGCACACTTTGTGCGGAGTGTGCAGAGTAACTACACATTTTTGTTAGAATACCGAGAAAAATATTGTTTTAGTGTGATCTTTGATATTAATTTGATGAATTCATTTTTATTAGAATACTGAACATTTAGTTTTGCTAATTTTATTGTAGATGTTTAAAAAAATAAAAAAATTGCTCTGCACTGTGTGGAGTAACTTCGTGGGAGCAAAGTGCGAAGTTGCTCCCACAAAGTGTGGAGTTACTCTGTGCGGAGTTACGGACAACCCCGCACTGTGCGGAGAGATCAAGTGATCTCTCCGAACTGTGCGGAGATATTTTCTTTTCTCTTCTTTTCTTTTTGGTTAAGCTGTTTTCTTGTTTGTTTATTATGTAGGAATGTATACATATTTATTATATATCAAAGGTAAACTAAAAAAATAAAAATCAAATAGTTTGAATTTAAGAAAACCAAAGAAAATAAAAAAGAAAGAGAAATCGAGAAAAAAATCGTAGCTCAGTGCGTGCGGAGCATCCGAAGAGTTTGAAGATACCTCGACATTTGTGAAAAACTATGGTAATCTAAAAAAAATAAAAAGACCAAATAGATAAAACGAAAAAAAAAAACCAAGAGCGTAGAGTTTGGAGGGTTTCTCCAGAGAATTTGGAGAAACACATCCAAACTCTCCGCACAGTTCAGAGAGATCAATTGATTTCTCCGCACAATGCGGAGAGATTTTTTTTGTTAAGTTATTTTATTTATTTCTTATATGTAAGAATGTTTAAATTTATATTATATATCAATGGTAAATTAAAAAAATAAAAAATCAAATAGTTTAAATTTAAGAAAACCAAAGAGAATAAAAAGAAAGCGAAATATGGAAATTTTTTTTAGCTCCGTTGAGTTTGGAGATAACTCGACATTGATGAAAAAATATGGTAATATGAAAAAATAAAAAATCAAATAGAAAAAAATGAAGAATAAACAAAAAAAAAAGAGTCGATCTCTCCGCACAGTTCGAAGAGATCACTTGATCTCTCCGCATAGTGTGGAGTTGTCCGTAACTCTGCACAAGTGTTCAGAGTAACTCCGCACTTTGTGGGAGCAACTTCGCACTTTGCTCCACAAAATGCGGAGTTATTCAGTACAGTATGGAGCAATTTTATTTTTATTTTTTAGAGCATCCACAATAAAATTAGCAAAACTAAATATTTGGTATTCCAACAAAAATAAATTCACCAAATTAACATCAAAGATCACACTAAAGCAATACATTCATATTTCAATGAAAATGAATTTACCAAATTAATGTCAATTTACCCAATTACGATCAGGCAATACTTTTTAGGAAAATAATTAATTATACAGCCTAAACAAGAAGGTGGAAAGGAAAATATGAATTCTTTTTTATAGAACTTGGAAAAAAATCTAAATCAATTCCATAAAAAAAAATACGAAGAAAACACTACTAATCATTACGACCAGCAAAAAATTTTTTTGAGAAGAAATGGAAGTAGAAAGAGATATTTAAATTCATACACCTCTTCAACTGCGTAAATCAATTCATAGAAATTATTGTACCTGAAAATAAGGAGTATGAGTGTCTAGTATGGTCGCCGAAAATAAGCAGCAAAAATCGAGATGGACGTGAGCTAAAGAAGAGAAAGAAAGAAGGAAAAAAAGAACTTCAACAGTGAAAAGTAGGAAAAATATATAGATAAAAATGACGGCATTTTCTTCTCTCATACAGTAAATTGGGATTCATTTACTGTTTTATCAACAGTGGCAACTCGTTGAGCTTTTTAATAGAAGATAGAAATGGCACACTTATGATGCTTCTTACATAGCAGATCTATTTTCAGGGAGATTGTTCATATTCATGGCATTCCATTGTCCATTTTTCGGACGGAGATGTCAAATTTATGAGTTATTTTAGAAAACTTTACCAACAAAACTCAACACAAAGCTTTCCTTTTCCAGTGCTTTTCATCCATAGACAGACGGGCAGATCGAGGTTATCAATCGCAGCTTGGGGAACTTATTAAGATGTTTAATCGATGACTACGCAGCCCACACTGCCAGCTGGGACTTAATTCTATAACATGTCGAGTTTCACCTTCAACAACTTAGGGAGGTGTATTCAATTAAGACTTTTAAAGACTTTGGGGGATTTAAAAAGTTTCGGTGTATTGAATTGAGACTTTTAAAGACTCTCTAAAAGTTTGGGTGTATTCAATAGAGACTTTTAAAAAGTCTCTATAAGTTTTGAGGTATTCAATTAAAACTTTATAAGAGTCTCCACAAGTTTCGGGGTATTCAATTAAAAAAGAATTTCGAGGAATTAATATTTTCGTAGACTTTCAGAGACTTTTGGTAGAAGCCGTCCATAGAATTCTCACAACAAAAATCTCTCATCCATCGAGAGATTTTTCACAAGCCGGCTATTGTTTTTCTTCTAGGGTTTCTCCTCCATTTCCTTCAATCAAGTAATCATGCTTTGCACCTCTCTATCACTCCCTCTATGAGTATTTTGTTTGATTTATGGATAGACCCATCTCCAAAATTGCAAAATCGAAGAAAGTAGTTCTGGAAAGTTTTTGATTTCTGAACATACCCACAGAAAAACACTGGTATGATTTGTGTGGGTAGAATGATTTTTGTACGTTTTTCACTTGAGGGAATTTTGACACCTTACATCACAGAACGGAAAAAGAAATAAATAAAAATGACGCTTTGGCAGGGTTTACACAGAATTTAGAGATAAAAATCATTGTGATTTTAATTGACATTAATAATGGCTTATTATGAAAGGTTCAGAAGCCTAAACGTTATCATTTCATTAAATGGCCACTATTTCTATCATTGTGATTTTAACTAACATTAATAATGGCTTATTATGAAAGGTTCAGAAGCATAAAGGTTATCATTTCATTATATGGCCACTAAAGAAATAGTCGTCGCTGTGTTTGGTTATATGTTTGTTAATGTAGTCTCGTAGGTAAATATTCATTTTGCTGAATTTTCGTTGATGTAGTCTAGTAGGTAAATTTAACTTAAAAGAATTTTGGCACTAGGGGATCACCTTCGTGAGTGTCATTCCATTAGTTGCAACACTGAGAATATCTCTCAATCTGGTAGCAGCGCCTAGTGGTTGAAGATTGATATTGGCGTGTCCCATCTTGTCATCGGCCTTGAATCGGTCTTGATAGAAAACTTCCTATATAGTTACAGTACCAAATTCATAAAGCCTATTGAAATACAGCTAGATAGCATCTATTTTTTCAAGCTTTGGAATATTATTTTCGAGCACTAGAATGAAACCCTGTGACCACAAATTGCATTGCTCTATTTTTTCTCCACATGGTCTTAGATTGCGGGTCTCTACGGATAAATAAGAAAGTGTCATCTTGTACCATAGTATTGGGCTAGTGAGAGTGGTTAAATTATTCGTTTAAATTATTATGCAGTCGAAAAGCGTTAGAAAAAATTTACAAATTCAACTTCGTTGATTAGCATAGAATATTGAGAATATTGATAATTTCAAGGACAGAGGTAGACCTGGGCTGTAGTCGAGGGAAGCCTTCACCTAAACAAAATTTATAACCAATTAGGATATAGTGAAGATGAGAGAAAGTGAGCTCTAATAAACGTAGTGCAAAAAAGGGGAAAGTGTTGTATATTTATTACTTGATTTAGAAACATATGAAATTTGAGTTATTGGTTAGTGAAGTGTATGATTCATATATTAGCACTCATACTTATTTTTTCCTTTAATAGTCACATCCTGAAGATAAAAGTTATCGCACAGATACTTTTCCAGACGATGAGGATTTGAGAATTGCAGTTGGAAGTGGGACAGCTGTTGGGACACACTCAATTGCATTAGGGGATGATACTGATGCAAGAACTTCTTATACTGAAGAAAGAAGAGTTCGTGACAGTTTAATAGACGACTTCATGTATGATCTTGATACTGAAGCATTTATAGTAACCGATAAGCAAGGTTTTATAAGTTCAGAGGTTTCCCCATCAATTCAAAAACGAAGTAGAACAGAATTTGAAGCAAAATCTAGTTCGTTTGAGCCCAAAAGCACTCAATCAGACATTATAGACAAACTTGCCAGTACAATTGGCAAGATCACTCAAGCAATTGAATCAATTGACACCAGAGAGCCTAATTGTTGGAACATTATCAAGGAGATCCCAAACTTGGATGATGATGATCGTTTCAAGGTCCTTGATTTGCTTAATACAAAAGCAAAAAAGTCTGAGTTCTTGAGCATGATGCCTGAATAACGTTCTAAATGGATAACATTTAAATTAAATTGAGGCTTTGTTTTTTTTTTTTTTTGGATATGATTGGTAGTAACTTTAGAAGTTTTTGAATTATTTTTTTTTTGATTTATTGGTTGTATTGTTTTGATATTTTATTAATTTGATGACAATTGATTCATTTTACGTGATATTATCATTATCTTTGTCTATGTATTAAATTTTTGTTCCTTCTATGTTTAGGTACTTCCATATATATAATGTCTAATGTTAACATACATGAAGATCATGAAAAAGAAGTGGATGAGAATGAAGAAGATGACTATAAGGAAGCATTTTATGAAACCAGACGGTATTTATGGATGGCAATTCAAGCAATTCTCTATGTGATAAATGATCTTGTAAATAATGTGCATTGTGCACGTATTACACGTTCACTAACTAGACGACCAAAAACTAGATGTATGACTATATACATAAAATATTAAAGGAGGATCCAGAAAACTTTCGACAAGTTTATAGAATGTATCCAGATATATTTCTAAAATTAAGCAATATCATTAGAGAAAAAACACCCTTACAGGATATTAGGTATATTTGTGTTGAAGAAATGCTTGTAACGTTCCTACTTATTGTTGGTCGAAATACTAGATATTGCTTGATTCATCAAAAATTTGGTCGATCACATTTCACTACTAGCCGAAGTTTCAACAAGATTTTACAGACATTAAACAAATTTGCGGTAGATATGATGGTCAAACCGGGATTCGTTGTGCCAGAAAAAATAAGGGAAAGTACAAGATTTTATCCTTACTTTAAGGTAAGTGATTAAATAAGACGTATTATAATTATTATTTTTATGTTTTCATTAGTGTTCTCGTGAATTCGTTGTACTGTTTTATTATTTTTAGGATTGTATTGGAGCTATTAGTGGTACCCATATTCCAGCAATGGTAACTGGACGTGATACAAACAATTACAGAAATCGTCATGGAACAATTTCTCAGAATGTTTTGGCCGCTTGTAACTTTGATTTGGAATTTATATACGTGATTAGTGGGTGGGAGGGATCAGCACATGATTCTAAAGTGTTGAGTGATGCTTTAACAAGGAGAAATGGACTTAAAGTGCCACAAGGTACGACTTTATTATTTCATATTTTTTTTATCTTATTGTTTCGTAATTACTTGTTAATTTTACAAGTATTTTATATTCAGGTAAATTTTTTTTGGGAGACTGTGGATTTCCAAATCGACGTCAGTTTTTAACTCCTTTTCGAGGTGTCCGTTATCATCTTCAAGATTTTGTTGGTCAAGGTCGTGACCCTGAAAATACAAAAGAGTTGTTTAATCTTTGTCATGCTTCCTTGAGGAACGTAGTTGAGAGGAAATTTGGTATATTTAAATCAAGATTCACAATTTTCAAAACAGCTCCTCCATTTTCATATCGTACACAAGCCGAACTCGTATTAGCTTGTGCAGAATTACACAATTTTCTCCGGAAAGAATGTCGGTCCGATGAATTTCCAATCGAACCCGATAACAAAGAGTCTTCATCTTTTTCGATTAATGAGGGGAAAGATTTTGGACCATTTTTTGAGAGTCAAGAACAAGAAAGAGAGAATGCTAATGCATGGAGGGCTGCTCTAGCAGCGGATATGTGGAATGATGTTGGAATTTTTTGATTTTTTGATTTTTTTTTGTTGATCATTACTAAAATACTATTTTTTTAATATTTTTATTATTTCTTAATCTACTTGATATAAGATGAAAAAGTAAATATTTGTTTTTTTTTTTTTTGTTTGGAGAAAAATTGACATGAAAAATACGATTTATTACTTTACATTTTCAATTATATGAGTTGTGGACGATTTGAATATATAAGAAGTTAAATATATTACATTATATATGTTTAATATATTCTTTTAAAAAATATAAAAATCTTCAAAATTTTTCAAAGTCTTTAAAAGTCTCTAATAAAAGTCTCCACAAATTCATGAAAAACTTTTATTAATTCCTACCAAATCTATAGAAATCACTTAAAATTCTACAAAGTTCACAAAAGTCACTCACTTCAAAAAATTTTCCAAAGTCTTTAAAAGTCCTAATTGAATTAGTCAATCGAACCACTGACAACACCCCCTTTTCAACTGGCTTTTAACATCAATCCACAGACACCACTGGATGAAAGCCCACTGCCAATGCCTAAATGCATCAGCGAAGCTGGGCTGGATTTCTCAAACCACATGACAAGCTTGTTCGAAGAAGTTAGACAACGAATTGCTCTCCAAACAGATAATTATGCCGAACACACGAACCAGAGACATAATGACAAACAATTCGAAGTTGGGGATCGTATTCTAATCAGGCTTCATTCAAAAAGATTCGCCCTAGGCAGTTTCAATAAGCTACATGCCCGAAGAGCAGGTCCTTTCCCCATCCTGAAAAAGCTCGGGTCCAATGCGTACATCATTAATCCACCCTCCACCTTCAACATCAGTCCTGTTTTAAATGCTGAAGATTTAACAGAATTTTGTGGTGAAGAAAGCTAGATTTAGAACAACCTTCAATTCGAATTCCTACAATCACAACCAGTAATGACGAAATTAAAGCAATTCTAGACCACCAATTTGTGTGTATGCGACGAGACGATTATCACAAGTTCTTGGTCAAGTGGGCGCATAAACCTTCATCAGACTCAGTTTGGCTTCCCATTGATGAAGTCTCACGTCTTAGCCTCCGTCTCTTAGATGCTTATTTGCCATAAAAAAAAAAAAAAAAAACTTGCCATAGGCAATCTTTAGGAGGATTGAAATTGATGCAGTTCTAGGCCTGACAGCTGACATGCTCATCTGCACAAGTGGAACACATGACATATGGCAAAGGCACATGGCTTAATGAGATGGGCAAATGTGGCAAGAGAGACTTTGTCTTTTCTTAGTTGTTTATTTCAGCAAATAAGTCCACGTTCCCTATTTGCAAAGTTGTTGATTTCATACTTACTTTTACGTACTTTAATTTAATTTATATCCTTTTGTACTATATAAGCTAATTAGAAGTTAAAACCCAAGAACTGAGTACATACGTAATTGTAATATTAAATAAAATGCTTACCTATGAAGCTGTAAGAATGGAAGCCAAGCTTATCAATAATTTCTTCAGCATTCATTGCTTAGGGTAGATCTGGCTTATTAGGAATACAAGCGAGACAGCATCTCTCAATTCATCCTGTAGCCATATATATATATCAAGCTCATTAATATAGTCATCCTACTTAATGGATAATAACATGTAGATTGCAAGGAAACGAAACATTAAACTAGTAAGAAACAATACAGCCCATTAAAAAGGTATTTTGTATGCAGTTTCAAGGGTAACGGAAACTGAAACTGAATATATTTTTCAAGATCTTATCATTTTTCTGTAACTTTTACCATGAACGAAGCAAAGGAAAGTGACGAAGAAAGAAGTGGCATAAGCAATGCAAAATTAGTACTAAATCTGCGAAGCAAGAGTAATAACTGCAGATACGTAAATGAGAATTGAGAACTCTCTAATGAGGCATGATGACACGGGTGTTGGTTCAATATAAGTCACCTTCAAATTGCATAGGAAAGATGCTCTACAAAAACATGAGCTTGTGGAGAAGGAACAAAAAAAAGGGGGGGGGGGGGGATATAGGGAGAGAAATGTTGGAAATATTTGCATCACCTAGGAAAATGGAGAAGGAACAATGCAGAAAATAATAATCAAGAAGATGAATAACACAACGAACATGAAGGCTCGAACGCGTAATCGCTGTCCTCAAACTATATTTGCCTCCTCTCGGGATTGTTTGAGATGCTTAAGGAATTTGGCAAACAATTTGTAGGATTATATCAAACCTTGTAAAGGATCTAGCACTAAAGCTTAAATGCGATCCTCCAAAACTTTAAGAACACAAAGAAGATAAAAGTATGAAAATAAATAAAGAGTTTAATCTTTAATTTTGGAATGTATGTTGATCTCAAATGTTTTCATTTGATTCCCATATTTTGTATTGATCCCTCCATCATCCATTTATAGATTTGAATCAACACTTCACGAATTGGTGCCAAAACATCATGAAAGGTTGTGAAATACCCTCCAAAAAGCAACCAAAAAATCAGCTTAAAACGGCCTCTAACGGTCACGAAACTAAACCATGCGACCACATGGTATTACTCCATGTGGTCGCATGGAGTACTTCAAATGTGGCCTTCGTTTCTCAGGTGATGGCCATGCGACCGCATGGCACAAACAATGAGCCACCGTTTGGTTTTTATCATTCCACCGTTTTGGTTTCCACCCCGTTTTTCCTTGGCTTCCTTCATATTGTTTCACTCCATCTTCATTCCTTAATTGAATTTCGAACAACAGTTCAACAAGAAATTATACCATGGAATGCAGAATACCATAAATGTCAGCGTAAAGCCTCTATTAGATTTTCAGGGCCAATTTAACCTTAATGATAAATACATGCATTCTTCCTCCAAAAAACATCAAGGAGAACAAGAATTTAGTCTTATTAGATGCTTGGCAGTTGTTTAGCAAATACGTCATTTCAAATTTACAGCAATGTATCAAATTTAATGGTCACATATGAAAAGAAAATCTATTAGAACAACAAGAAGCATCTAGTTCAATATGACCTCTCCATATACTACACTTACTGCTCAATCATGAAAGGAAATAGCTCTAAGACCAACCTTATACTACTAATAAATTGAAAATAGTTTCCAAAATACATACTAACACAATTGATGCCTCAAAGAACATAGCATGAGATACTTAAAACCGGTCAAGGCAGATGCGGTGGAGGATAAAATAACAAATTACACTATAGTGAAGAACAGAAGCTTATATGATGTGGGCAAAGAAAGTTGGAGCAGTTCAAAGAAAAGAGAGACCCTAGCTTTGAAATGGAAAGTAAGCAGTCAATGTACTCTTCAAACTTACAAAATATTTATATTAAGTGATTTGTAATAGCTTCAAAGTTTCAGCTGCCACAATACATATATAAGGCACACCTTATCTTAGCCTCCAACATCCCAAATGGTGAAGCTGATGTTTTTCTGTTCCATTGTTTCGACATTAAGTCCTGGAAGCAACAAATGTCAGATGAGTAATGCACAATATACTAGTCAATTAGGAATTGCAACACAAATAAAAGAAACCAAAAACTAATTTAATGACCAAGAAGACAATGAGCTTCAGCTTCTATGCAGAACGGCATAACAAAATACACAAACAAATCACCACAAAATAATCCAATGATACAAAGAATAGGATGTGAACAGATGACCGATGGAAAACTACTTTTAGGTTGGTTAAAGATCTTTTCCAAAGCAAAAAACATTATACTCTAACCCATTGGCCTTCCTCATGTTCTTATCATTGTCATATTGGAATCCTCATAATGCTGAGTAGGTCAAGGTAATTGTATCTATCCAAGTGATTCCTCATCTTAGAGCATCTCTAAATGACTCTCTATTTATGAAGAGTATATTGTGCATAATAGTTGGCATTTTTAAATTTAGAAAATAACTTTTTTATGCAATCTAACGAGCTCTCTATTTTGACTTTTTGTTTTATTTTTTCCAACGAACATTTATTTATTTCTCTTAATTTCTTATTTAACATAAATTTTTTATATGTTAATGTCAATCAATTCAAATGATATTTCAATAATTTAAATTGTGAAGTATTAAAATTTGTAATTTACTAAATGCAATCATTGTTATTAGCATCTCGGAGATTCTTTATTTTCAAAGAGCATCTTCCAGAATTTAGAGAGCATCTATAAATTTAGCGAGTAAAAAGTTTTACGTACTCCAACTGGCTTTTTATATTTAACACATAACTTTATGACTCCCAAAAAATATTATATTTTTTCTCTATCTTTCATTTTTACTAGCTTCCTTCTAGATTATTATATTATTTTCATCCATTGAAAATTGAAATGCTTTGAATGCATTTAATTATAGAGAGTAGATTTGGCTCTCTAAATTTGAAAAGCCAAATTCACTCTTTAAATTAACATTCTTTAAATTAAAATGTTAATTTAAAGAGTCCTTTAGAGCATAATTTTAAGGGTTCATACTTCAAAATAGAGAGGATCCTATCTTTAAATTGTCTCTTGGAGATTCTATGAGAATAGAGGGTGAGTTTGGCTCTCTAAACCCACTCTTTATGTTTAAAGGTTAAAATATATAGTTTCTTGAAGCTTATATTTAAACATAGTCTCTTAGAATTGCTCTTATGCTCCTCAGGTTCCATGTTACATCATTATGATTAAAAAGGTAGAGTAAGTCTTCAGAAGTATATAGAGCTTAACTGTAAAAAGGCAAACCAATTCAATTCTTCACAAAGTTAAAGAAAAAAGGAAAAAATTATAATGCACATGGTGACGAAAGTATACCCAAGACCTTCGATTGTGTGCAAGAATGGTCTCATTTTCTCTAACCAATATCAAACACAAGATAATTGATTGCTCAACACACGAAGGATCATTGTAATTGCCCAATTGAATAACCCACAAAAGGTAGAATATGGTGGATGCATACAGTTCAAAGCTGATGGTACAAAGGACATTATTGAACAAGAGATGGCTACCCTCTTTTGGTATTGCAAAACACACAATTTTCTCTCAACCAAGAATGAGAATAGATAGTGTTAGGTCTAAATCACAAGATCGGCCATAAATGATGGGGGCTAACATGATTAAAGGGGCTATCCAACTAATGAACGGGCCATGAGCTACATTAATTAATAGTTGCTTCCAATGACCCAATTTATTTTTTGATTGAGCCAATCAATTGTGGTGTTGCTAAATATTTCACTCCTAGGTCGAAGCCTATGAAACTAATCCAATCATTTAACATCATTATCCATTTAAGGTCGTTTGACAACAAATGCCCAACAAATCTCCACTTTTGCGCCAAATGACCTACAAGAGAAACACTATCACTCATTATTGAATCCAAAAGGAGAAACATTAAAATTAAAAATTAAACCTTCACGAATGTTTAGAAGATCCTTGCAACTTCTAAATTTCACCAAATACAACACCTTAGTGCCCATATTCGAGGGTTATATTGTGAAAGCATTTTTTCATGCTTTGTCACTTCTTGTATTATAATATCTCTAATGAAATATAATCTAACATCAATGTGCTCGTTGTGTTCATAAAAATAGGATTTTTGAATAGATATATAGAAAATTGACCATCTGAATATAATTTCACATAATTATTCAAGACACAAAGTACATGAAGCAAACCCCTATACGACAAAGCCTCTTTAATTGCTTCAATGGCATCAATATTAATATATTCAGTCTTGAATAGTGTAACTATATGTTATAATTGGGATTTTCAACTAAAATAAGAGTTAGTCTAACACATGAGGAAGTAGATTTCCTATTGTCCTTATCGTTGCATAGTCCGCATCAACAAAACCTCTCAATTTCACTCATTCCTTAATGATAACAAATTTTAAACCTACAGCGCTAGTCCCCTGCAAATACCTAAATAACCATTTAAGGTCTCTCAATATCTGGGGCTCGAATTAGACAGGTGCTTACGAAGGGTACTAACAACAAAAAGCGAAGTCTGATCTAGTGCAAACAATTAAATATATACGCTTCGTTTGATTCCTATTTTTCTCAAAATGCATTTTTCTCTCTTCTTCTCAATCATACATTTTTCATTAAAATAATATTATACGTAATTAAAAAAAAATTCATCCACACATTCTATATCAATCTACCGTTCTAAAATTCATTTTTCTATAAAAATGGGTATCAAACACCCTCATAATGCATAATAAAACCAAACCATCAAATGCATAGTTGCCAACAAAAGCACAATATATATCGTTGATAGAATTTTAAGAAATATCTTGGATAATTCAGAACTATTTGATGGAATAGTTTCTGTATTGGAAGGAGATTTTCGTCAACTACTACTTGTTGTCCCAAGAGCAACAAAAACAACAAATAATTAACAAAGTTTGGTTAGATAGTATCATTAGGAGAAATGAAAAAGCTATAACAAAATTAAAACATGCGTGTTCAAAATAACTATCGATTTGCACAATACTTGATCCAAATTTGTAATTGAACAAAATCTTACATAGAGGATGACTTCGTCAACTCACCAAAGGAGATAGTTTTTATTTTTATTAATTACCAGTCAAAGAATAAAATTTCCGAAATAACCACCCACAAAATGGAAAATCCCAAACGAATTCATAAATACATATCCAGTGCAACCTAAATCGATTGTCAATTGGACCAAAGAACAGAAACCTGAAACGGTCCTTCAAGATTCATAGAAGAATACATGACCATGATAATGATATACATAAAGAAATTATTGATCGGGAGAGCAACCCCGAAAGCCCCCTTCTCTAGTTCTTCTTGGCAGAGAAAACCCCAACACTCAACACCAAAGGAGAAGGTATGTGACGATACTGAAACTTCAAAATTACACTTAATTAATATAGTATTCCCGTGTTTAACAGAAAATGCAGTTTATTCTAATCATATGACACAACTTGGAATTCTTTCAACCAAAAAGAAGTATGTTGACTATCTCAATAACAAATTAATTCGATTATTTCTTGGAAAAAGTGAAGAATTTGTTAATTCTGACGAAGCAATAGATGATACAGACCAATTATACTAAGAGGAGTTCCTAAATATATTGTTGTCAAGTGGTATTCCACCACATAAGTTAATCTTGTAAATAAATTATCCAATGAGGTTTTTATAGAATTCGGAGCCATTCAACGGTTTTTGCAATGGTACAAGAATGATTTGTCGTGAATTCAAGAGATATATTATTCATGCAAAAATAACTATTGGACAACATGATGTGAAATAAGTTTTCCTCTGCACATCCCATTATCTCCAGTAAATGATGAAAAATATTCATTCAAATTCAAGAGGAAACAATTTCCAATGCTTCTATTCTTTGCAATGACTATAAACAAAGCTCAAGGACAAATAGTACCTACTATTGGATATATATTCTTGTATTTCTCATGTACAATTATATGTCACAATTTCTCGTAGAGCCGAGATTATTGAGTCACTTAGGTAGAATGACCAGTGTATGTTTTAACTCTCATTTCATTCTTCATTGAAAAATGACATTTCCAGTCAAATGTGTCCTGCTAAATCAATAATTACTGCAAAAATGAGACCTATCCACAATCTCAACGCCAAGAATTGGATTAAAATCGTGGCAAAACCGTTCCCAGATAGGGGCTAAATGTATAGCTTGAATTGTTGGTGTATGGTATGGATTGTTCCATTTTGTTAATCTTTATGTGCTTAATTTCCATCCACTCATATATATTTCCAATTTTCTGACACTTTTTGAGATTGGTTGGCTGATATAATCTTAATTCTATGTTTTCCATTACTTAGAAGTTGTTGGAAATTCTACGTACTATTGAGTTCCTATTTTCCAATGTATCATACCATTTAAGTAGTGTTCATATAAATGGCTAATTTGTTACATGGAATCGTAAGTTTTATGCTATACAATATACTTTAACATGAAAGGACTGTGCTTTTATACTAGTCGAAAAGCTCTGATTTAGCCTATTTTTTGACCCAACGTATGGAATTATACAATTAAAGACAACAAGTCACTTTTTAATTATTTCTAGATAGTTAATTAATCACTTCAGATTATCCTATGGTTTGAATGCCACGTCAATAATATGAAAGTAATAAACCGCACAAAATATGTTGACAGAGAAAACATAACTCGGTAAAAACTTCGGGATCTAGCCAGTAACCTCCACTATAGATAATATAAACTCACAGTATGATCCAACATAGAAAACCCACTAGACAACTCACTGATCTAATTTCTACAATCTCCAAAACCCGTCAGAATGTACTTTACTCACACATGTTCCCGATCTTCTGGAATTGTCTATCACCTATGGATCACCAAGAGTACCTTGTTCTTGTATCCTTCTTGTGCTTCTAATCCAACATCCCTCAATTTTCAGCAACCTCTGAAAACTATTGAGAAAGTATTTTCCTATAAGCGTATAGGAAGTGTGTGTTTTGGATTATGTGTTTTTCATTTTTTTTGTTTTCCAAATTATGGTTGATTGATCTCAAGATGTAGAATGATACTTTTATCTTCAAAGAATGTAATGAAGAAAGAAAATAATGATCAACCACCATCATTCACGAAGCAAGGCTTGTGTATTTATATTATAGAGGTTTTGGGTAGTATGGAACGGATAAAATTGTTGAAAAATGCGAACTAGAGTTTTACACATAATATCATTGCTTGAGCGCAGGCTAGCAACAAGCAAGTGACCGGCATGTTGCTCGAGTGAGAGCTGGACAATAATGTTTTCATTTTTTCTGCTCAAACATCAAATAGGCAATAGGCTAGCATAAATTCGATGACTCTTTCTTCCTTGTTCCAAACTCGAACCCTAAGATACCTAGTTCATTTGTACGATATTTTAATTTACTCTTTGACTTTAACAATTTTTTATATTAGTCATTTTGTTTAAAAAATTGCCTTAAATCCTAACACTAGTTATTGTTAAATGTGACCAATTCCTAACATCGTCCTTTAATTAATCCAAATATTGTTCTTATTATCTCCACATGTTTAAACTTTATTAGTGTTTTGATACATAAGTTCCAAACCTAATATTAAAGCAATATTATTCATAAATGTATTTTTGTGGATATGACTTGTGGGGGAAAAAATATTGGAACTCCATGAATCGGGATCTTTTGAAATTAAACTGAACTTTTTTATCTAAATTTTAGCAAGTAAAAACAAAATGGTTTTAATCCAGCAATTTGGTTATTCTTTAGATGTTTAGTCCCATTTAATTTAGATAAGAAAATGGATTTTTAGTAAATTTTGATAAAAATTGATGGATTGTGTAGTTGACAAGTTATGGACCCAATGAAAAGTGTGGTTAAAATTAATTGTTAATTTTAATGTAGATTTTAATCAAATTTTATAACTAAACCAAACAAGGGCTTAGTAATTGTAAAAAAGATTATTAGTAGTTAGGTACAATTATAATGAACTCACACACATTTAATCTCATTTTTCGAACCTTAAATACCAAAATGAGGTAATTAGAAAAATTTATTTAGATCTAATTTGATATAGTCTGTAAAAGAAAAAGAAACTTGACTGGCAAAATCGAATCTAATAGGATTATATCCCCTCGCTATCGTCTTCATTGTATATTTTGCACTCTCTACATGACAAAATGGAACGATCATAATTCTATTATCTTTTAAGCAAATAGGGCGAAAATTAATTCTTATAATGGATTACAACTTGTTTGGCATTGTTTATAATCAATTAAATCTACTTTTTATTTATACATTTTGTGAGATCTACAACTATTAGTTGTTTATCAACCATTCTTTTTTTTTTTCTATTTATAATTTAAATTGATTATAATCACTTCCTATATATGAACTAGTTTAAAATTATTATTATTATTATTATTATTATTATTATTATTATTATTATTATTATTATTATTATTATTATTTGTAAAAAGAAAGAATCATCTTACTAAATAATGGCAAATGAAATTTCAATTGATGTTGATCGTGCATAAGTCAACTCCTTAGAAATGTTCCATGCGTTTAACAAAGTCATAAAGTTCATTTCTTATTTCTCAATGGATTCTTGAATAAATTGTAAATGTTAATTAAATTTATTTGATGAGATGAAATGAACATAAGTTGAAATTGAAGAATAATGAATACGGGACATATGTACCACCATTAATATAGGGTTTTGCAACGTGTAATGTTGCCAAGTGAGACCACATGGTAACATGTACCTAATCTTTTTTTTTTTTTTTCTTTTTTCTCTTTTTTGAAGTGATTTTGTTTGCACAGATTTAAAAATATATATATATATTTTCGTTCAAAATCATTTTTTAATTATATATTTTATTAGATTCATTAACTTTTTCCCCCATTGTTTTATCACACATTCTCTTAGAAAAATTTATTTTTCACTTGGAAAAAAAATATGTTCCAATTTTATCCGATTAACTCTAATACGAAGTGCATATGCATTTTCGATTAGGAAAATCACTGCAAAGGAACTCGTTTTCAATATCGCGTCCATAATTTTTTAATTTATTATTTTTCAAAAATTACATCATCTCGATTGTGAACAGCCGGATGTTTGGAGATTCCAGTAGTCCCTACATTTTTCGACACATAAGGTATGTAACATAGCATTTTACGTTTTTTTTTTTTTTTTTTTTTTTTTTTTGGGGTTTGGGAAAAATTTTTTTTTTTTTTGGTGGTTTGGGTAAAGATTTCTATGTCGGATTTGCAGATATTTTCAAACATAAGAGTATTTCATTTCGGGTATTGCTTAATCAATTCATCAATCATAGCGTGGCATATATTCTTTCGCTGATTTACACTACGTGCAATATTGATGATTATGATGAGCTAATCTACGAACTTGTACTCTTTATGATTTCATCCACCTCCATAAGATCCTCCTCCGTGTAGTTGCTCCTCTGTGTAGTTTATGTCATCGATCGCTTCACCTGGTACTGTGTCGTTTCCATCGTTTGCGCATGTCGGGAACGAAGGGTTGCTGACGAATTTTTTTACATTCATGTCAACTAGAGTTAACTGCAAGGCAACATTGGAGTGCGATTCATCGCTGGTTTGGATAACGTGTTTGTGCTGATTCGTCAAATGCTAGGAGAAACATTGATTTCATATTAGCATAATATTTACATTTAGTAATGAAAAATAGCGCATAACCGTACCTCATTATTTGGCATGACTGCTTCATTAGATGGAGTAATATTATCTTCTGTCGTCTCTTGACCTTTCGCAGCATGTTTTTTCACCCCGACAGACATGTTTAATATTGTCTCGAATCTAGAGTCCTCGGATCTTTCAAGTCGGTTCACGTTTGCCTTGATTTCATTTTGACAGTCTATTATCTGTGCTTGTGTTTCTTTTTTCTCTACCATTTGATTCATAAGATGCTCTAGAACTTTCATTATGGGTGGCTGTACATAATAATTACAAAATTAGAGATAACTTAATATGGGGTATGTGCATAGTTAATAAATTAAAAACATAGAATTTTGAAAAAACTTACCTCCCTGTTTCTTGGTTCGTTATTTGCTATGACATGGTAGCATGGCATAAACGAAGAATTAGAAGAATTTACATGATTGAGGTCTTTTGCTTGAAGGACTGGATCATTGAGTAGGTCAACGCCTGTAGGAATTGATGACGGTACCGTCATGCGTTCCCTTTCCATTAAACCCTAGAAGTAAGGTGTCACCTTCTCATCTTCGGTTGGAGTTAGCGTCACAACTTCAGCTTGTAAAAAAAAATTATTCAGAGTTGTGCATAGTAGACACTAAGATTTACTTTTTACATTATGATATTACGTATTCAGGACTGCGGTCTAAATATTCATATGTAGGAATATAAAGTTGGATGAAATGCATGAACGTAATGATTTTCCATACCTCAAGCACTGCGAATAATATCTTATCAATGTTTTCAGATAACACACATTCATCCTTGCTACTCTAGTTTATAATGCGAGGGAAGGTACGATTGACTCTTGTACAAACCTTCTCAGTCAAAGATGTAATGCACTAATATATCCATATCTGAAATGTAAGAGGGAACCTGTGTAGTCCGTATGACATTGTTGTTGGAAAAAATTGAGTGAACGGCTCACTTTTGGTACAATTTTTTATGGGACCCGTTGGTTCAATGTGAAATATCAAAGTTGATATGTGTTCTCCTCCACGAGAATATCGATTTCATGTATTTATTTGCCAAAAATGAAGCTCGGGTCAATGAGAAATTGAAGCTCAAAGTTGGTCATTGGAAGTTGGTTTTGTGGAAAAAATGCATTTATCCTACATAGGAAAATCAAGGAAACTTAAACCACTTTATATATGGCTATACTTTGGAGATGTGTAATCATGTGTAGCATAGAGGCTCTCTCCACGTACGCACGCAGGGGGTGCAAATCATGAATCGAAATGACCTTCGGATCTTGAATTTGGGTGCGGGCGCGACCTGCGCACACGAATGTCGGACCGAACAAGGCAAAAATGGCCCACGGTGTTAATGGGAACTCCAATGGTCACAATATTAATGGGCAGTATGCAAGCTTCAGGGAGTTATATGTCATCTAAAAAGGTTTTTTCCATAGGGAAATGTTTACATCCATAGGGAAATGTTTACAAATGTGGGGAGTCGACGAGTGTCAAGATTTCATCTGCTACAACAAACCCATTCGTCGATGTGTATAAGAAACTCAAAATCAAGTATAGAATCCCTAACTTCCACATCGTTGTTAGTTGTTGCGACGTTGAGGCTGTTGAATGTATTTTCAATATCTTTACGCTTTTGATGTTTGAAGAACATATGATTGATTTGACCATAACCGACATTGTACATGTTGGTGTTATCATCGTCGTGACACTTCAGCCCGATAACAAGAGCGAACTCCTCTATTGAAAACTTGATATGTTTGCCAACAATCTTGAACCACATTTTATCTTGTGTGAATTGTCGTATTTCCATTATATATATATATATATATATATATAAATATTTGTTTGTTATATTCGTTTAAAGTTGGGAACTAAAATGGAATATATTTTAACATTTCTATTTTAGTTAGGCTAAAAAATTAGGTAATGATGGAACAAGATTTGGTATATCGATATTGGACTCATTTTGTATGTCATAATTAATTAGAAGTCTTCAAATTAAGAAAAACTGTTTTGGATAAAAACATATTAAGCTAGACTCAGTTGAAAACAAGATAAGTAGAATTTTATATAAGTTATAATCCAATTCAATCTCTCTAGAGATGGATATTAAAATTTTAATCAATTTTAGTTTAATATTAATCCTAATTCTTGTCCAAATTTATTGTGAAATTAACCCATTCTGAATTTGATAGGTTGGCTGCCTCGTATTTATTATATAGGTATGGTAGTTATTTTAGATTGAATAAAATAATGATAAAGTACAATCTCTCTTTTATGATATACGTCACTTTGGATTTGGCTATATCAA
Source organism: Olea europaea var. sylvestris (assembly GCF_002742605.1). NCBI lineage: Eukaryota > Viridiplantae > Streptophyta > Magnoliopsida > Lamiales > Oleaceae > Olea > Olea europaea. The sequence goes on along the minus strand of NC_036250.1, from coordinate 16,283,615 downwards.
ATCAAGTTCTATTTCACATAAAATTTAGGAAAAATTGCAATTGAGATACCAAACTTTTCATTTATTAGCAGACTTTGTCCAAACATTTAGTTTGTACCACCCACAGTTTCAAGCCTTTCAAAAATATGCACCGGGGATCCAAATGGATGGAAACCATCCGTTTGACCATTAGTTGACCAATAAAATTGAATTTTGACCAATTTTTGACCAATTCAAAAGGGTAGAAAGATAAATTTGCTATTTAATTCTATAATAAAACAAATAAACTAATATACCAAACAAAAATAAAAGAAACTACTATTCATCTTCTTCTTTCCCCACCCTACCCACAGCTACTGCAATTTTCCCAATAAAAAATGGTTTCTTCTTCACCCTACCCATCCCCAACCTACCCCCATAGCAAAAATTCAACCACCAACATCGACGGGGACCTCGGGCACCACCACCGCCAGTTTTCTTCTTTACCACCATCTGAAACCCTCCATCCCACACCACCAAATCGTTGTCGTTTGGTCCATCAACCCTTCCACCTAATCTCCACTGCAAGCCCACTTTTATCCTTCTCTGTACCCTCAAGCACCCAATCACCAGTAGCAACAACAACTTCAAGCAACTGCACTCTAAATTTCACCTCAAATTTTCTTGAAATCAGTGATTGTCAATCTCTAGTTCATCATCTTTACCCCCTAAATGGAAGAACTAGGTCCAAAATGCTTTTGATCTCCTAAATGGAAGAACCAATCTGCTACTTCTATCTGCTATTTTCTGGCTTTCGTTCTTCCATTTCGATTATTACATCATTTGTAGTAGTTGCAGGGAACCCAGAAAATAGGATCTTAGGATCCTATCAAAAACCAAGACTAGGTAGTAAAAAAACAACTTTATAGAGGCTGCCGTGGTCAAATCCATGTCTTACACTGTAGGAGAAAACTCATCTGCAGAAGCATCTCAATCTGGACCTTCCGACGACCGGAAGTAGCAGGTTTGGTTTGGGGGTGGGTGGAGTGGGTGTGGGTAAGATGAGGAAGACGATGATTTTTAATTTTTATTTCTTTTCTCTTTTTTATTTTATTTTGTTTTGTTTTATTTCCAGTTTTTCTAATTATTTTATGTATATAATAACAAATTTATCTTTCTACCCTTTTAAATTGGTAAAAAATTGGTCAAAATTTAATTTTATTGGTCAACTAACGGTCAAACAGATGATTTCCATTCATATGGACCTCCTGGTGCATATTTTTGAAAGGTTTGGGACTGTGGGTGACACAAACTAAAGATTTGGGCAAAATTTGCTAATAAATGAAAGGTTTGGTACCTCGACTGCAAGTTTCCCTAAAATTTATCAGCCTACACCTATATATAATCGATAGGTTCTCAAGTATTTCATAGAAAATTTCAGAAAGCTTTTATCTAAGATAGAAAGATCTCAAAGAAAATAATTTCAGCTAGTTATTTTGAAACTAGAAAACAGGAAAGCCAAAATTTTTACCTTTTAGTCAAAGCAGAGAGTTCGAGAAAAGAATATGGGCACAGGCAATTATATTTCATTTATTAATTCATTTTATTTAATAAGATAAAATACTTTATGTACAAGTGTTTTCGTTTCCTTATACTTTTATATTCACTTAAATATGCATGAATTGCCACTAAACTTTCGGGTTCGTTAAAAATGAGGGATGAAATTCTACGAGATTATAAGATGACCTAAGATAGATGTATCGCTTGATTACCGATATACTCCATAAAAGCATAATGGTATGAAGTGTAAATTTTATTTATTATATAATTGTGTATGAAAATTGCACGTATCTTACTGGGTGATTTCGAATTCTCATTCTTACAAATGTTTTTCCGGTTTGTCTAGATCAATTGGAACTGTGATGAATTGGCGATGCGGACTGCCAAGGGGATTCAAGAAAAATAAACATTTAGTTTGTCTTTTTATGTCCCTAAATTATTTGTTCAAAGATCCATTCGTTTATTTTAAATTGATATTAGTGGTCGAAAATAAAGACGTTCTTTTTATTCGAGCCGTTCCGCAATTATTAAAAGGAAAATTGAGTTTTTCGTAACACTCAAATGTTTATAAAATTTTGGAGCGTTGCAAACCTAATGTTGTAACCACAACTCGTTCATTTGTAAAAAGTGTCCAAAACAAGTTCTTCTAAACAATTCCTTTTCTGATGAAGTCATCTTGGCTTTCAATTTTGAGATAACTTTCTTGTTGAAGAAAATGTTCAGGCTTCCGCCAAATCTGTTCTCTAGAGGCATGTAGTATCCACTTTCATGTAGCATGAAATTGGATGATTTAAAAATTTATGAGTCAATCTATTGTGGTCATATATATTAAAACTATGGGTTATGTGTGAACTGCACATATCGAAAAAAAAAGGAAAAAAAGAAAAAAATGTGGATTATCAAGATATATAATATATTGATTTTGTTTAGTTTACGTTTGCAGTAATTTAAAGCACTCCATACGTACATGTATTATGTCACATATCACATGTAGATACGTTGAAGCTAATGCATGTGATAATTAAACCAGCAAGGTTGTGTGGATCGTATAAAAACAATCATGGCGTCACATATTTGCTACAAATGGTGTTTTCTTATTAATTTTTTCTCAATGTGTGCTTGTTATGTGTAATGTATTAATTTGCATGGTATTGCTACATCGATTATCGTCTGTCAATATATTTCATGTACATTATCACTAGTCGTCATTTTATTGTATGTGTATTAACTGTGTGCTATATTATATTAAACTTTTCTACGTATATGTAATATCATAAACAGTAACTTGGGGGGACATATTAACTGAGTATTAAAATGACTTGCCTACAGTTTATAGATTACGGAGATTTTCTTCTTCTTAGAGCTAGTCGATGTGTATAGTTTCAATTTTCCTCTTGGAGCATTTCTTTATGTGATATTTTCGAGCGACGTCAAAATATCTGTAGAGCCCTTCCTACGAGTCAGACAATATAGTTATCAACCTTTTTTTTTTGTTGACAAGGGAACCCGCAGTCGCTACCCGAAGGTGCGCACTAGGTAAATCCCACCTTGTGATCCTAGCCGGCAAAGGACCATAAGGAGATAAACCAGCCTAGGTTACCCATAGCTGACCGGCTCAAATCAAGAAGGCCAATAGGCAGCTCCAACGGGAATCGAACTACCAACCTCACGATTGCTAGTCCAACTGCCCGACCAACTTGGCTGGGGTTGCCCCCAATATAGTTATCAACCTTGTTACGTGTCTGGATGGAGTCTGCACAATATCCACTTTTGTTTCCCCTACTACCATCCTTTTCGGAGTCACAATTCTAAATGAAGGGTGGACACTGTCTCTTTTTGTTGAAATAGCTTGCAGAATTCTTATGGGCAGGCTTGTCTGTTCAATCCAAATGGAACCCAGATATGAAGGAGAAGTTGATATTCTGTTATTTGTATTGCTTGCATCTTCAGCTTGGCATTTGTCCGAATGCATGGACAAACAACGGGTTGTATTTCCTGCGACTGGTGCTTCTTCGCCAACCTTCCTCTTCTTGTACGAACACATGGGTAAACTTGAAATTGGTGATGACATCTTCTGCTTACAGTATCAAGGGACGGATTCTGTGTTGTATGAAAGCTGGTTTCCGAACTTGGCTTTGTGATTTTTGTTGGAGGAATTTTGTGAATAGTGACGCCAAAATAGAAAACACAAACAAGAAGAAGAAGAAACTAGGGACAAAGCCGAGGCAAGAGTTGGACTCTTTGTCCTTAAGTCGAATTTGCCCCGCAACGGTGCCTACGGATTTCGGCAATCGACTCCCAAGATACAACGGCTACACTTGTGTTTGTAGCACTCCAAAACACAAGTACAACGAATCAAATTTAGGCTTATGTACTCCAAGGATGAAATGAAGGAAAATCAAAATAAATGAAATGATTTTGATTTTGGATAAAAGAGAGGATGAGAGATGTTTTGCATATCGAAATTGTTTGGAATAGGACACCCAAAGGGTCCTATTTATAGACCATGAAAGGGTGTGGACGAAATGGTTGATGTCAAACCATGCACCCTTTCCAAACAATGCACCTTTATGAAAAGGTGTTTATTTCCCCGTTTGTGTGCCCCAAAACGGCGAAGTGGCAAACAATTTTGCCTAAACGGATTGAGTCGAACTTTTGAGTATTTGGCCGAAGTCGATACGAAATCACTTTAATCGATTTCAATTCTCGATTTATTTAACCAATATCCAACAATCCCCCATATGAATGGAAATTTCTCGATATGCGGAACACAATGCGAATGCAATGCAAATGAAATGCAGACTCTAACAAATGGAGTACACACGACAAGTC
>NC_036250.1:16262381-16278378 GCF_002742605.1 Olea europaea var. sylvestris | reverse complement strand
TACATTAAACTACCAATGACACGCGAATATTCCAATTGAGATATGGGCTCACCAGTATTCTTGGCTAAGTAAATACCTAAGTCAACTGGTGACTTCACCGTTTTATCGTTATACGCCTTAAATTTCTTAAGTATAGTCTCAACATAATGTGATTGAGACAATGACAAACCATCGGATGTCTTAGAGATTTTAATCCCTAATATTACATCCGCCACTCCCATATCCTTCATGTCAAAATGTTTTGTTAACATTTTCTTAGTCGAGTAAATGACTTTGGAGTTATTTCCCATAATTAGCATATCGTCAAAATAAAGGCATATGATTACATATTCATTAGGTGCATTTTTAATGTAGACACATTTGTCATATTCATTGATTTTGAAGCCATTTGACAACATAGTTTTATCAAACTTTTCATGCCATTGCTTCGGTGCTTGTTTCAATCCATACAATGATTTTACAAGTCTACACACCTTCTTTTCGTTTCCTGGTGCAACAAACCCTTCAGGTTGTTCCATGTAGATTTCTTCTTCTAATTCACCATTTAGAAACGCGGTTTTGACATCCATTTGATGTATTTCAAGATTATGCAATGTTGCAATTGCAATCAAGACACGTATAGACGTAATTCTTGTAATGGGTGAATATGTATCAAAGAAATCTAGCCCTTCTTTTTGTCTATACCCTTTGGCTACTAATCTAGCCTTGTATTTATCAATTGATCCATCCGATATTGGTCGATCCCCGTTTGTGCGCCCCGAAGCGGCGAAGTGGCAAACAATTTTGCCTAAACGGATTGAGTCGAGCTTTTGAGTATTTGGCCGAAGTCGATACGAAGTCACTTTAATCGATTTCAATTCTCGATTTATTTAACCAATATCCAACAATTTTAACTTTGTCCGTTAGGGTTTATTTATCGAAGTATTGAGATCAAAAGGGCAATATTGCGGTTGGAATAGATGACTTTTTGGGTTTGAGAATAAGGATGAAATAGAGCTTGAGATACAATTTGAGGTTGCAATGGAGATTATTGAAAGGATTCTATAGATTTGATTTGAGAAAAGTTGCGATTCGATGTTGCAATGGTAAAGGTGAAGAGTGGGTTTTACTGTGGATGTGCTTTTTGGGGGGGGGGGGATATTAAATGGCTTGTTTGCTGCATTTACTAAATTAAATATTGAAATGAGTACACTTTTCATTTTTTAAATATACTTTATAAAAAAAAAAAAAAGTTGAACTCCAATTTTGAGGACCCTCACCGCCTTGCCCCTAGAGTTTCGTGAGGGAGGTAAATCGCGAGTTGTGTTCCAACAGGCCAGGAAACAAGAGCTGCATGTACACTGCGCTTACAAGGAGTCCAATTTCATATCTCAAGAATCGAACCCCAACACTGCGGCTGCCAGCAAGGCGTGAGATAATCTCACTCTTGTCCTTTGCACCACTTGACTATGCCCCCGGGGGCAAACTTTATCTATTGTAGTATGTTTGGTGAAAGGAGTTTTGAAAAGTAAAAACGAATTTTTTTATATATTTTAGTTGTGTGGTGATATTTCCTCTTTAACTTATTTTTATTTGGCCCTTGTTTGATTTTGATTTTTGAAAATAATTTTCCTGAAATTCATTTTCAACTAGAAAAATTATGTCAATAAAATTATGTTTCCACATAGATCCACAACTTTCCCTAGTTTTAACCACACGTTCTTAAAAAAAATTATTTTTTAAAAATCAAAATAAAACAAATGCCTATAAGTAAACTTTTTAAACTTATCGAAAGATTCAGAAAATACTAAATATGAGCCCTTTGTATTCATGCGTGTTAGAAGTAAATTGTTATGTCTCATCCTACAAGGATTCTATCACTTGCCAAGTGGCAATTAACTAAGAAGCCACTCATGCCTGCACTCCATAACATTGACTTACTTGACCGAGCAAGGCCATCAAACAAAAGAAGTCAAAGTTACACTTCACCTTAGCTGAAGAGGCATATAGTGGCTGAGCCTGCATGACTGAGGTGAGGTGTGACGACCTACTGCAGATCATTTTTGAAGCACTGAGTCATTGGTTCTACAAGGCATCTTTCATAACTTTCCCTCATTCAAAAGATCCTCTATATGAGATCTTCCGCATGATTGATTAATATAATATCTCTGCAGTAGACATCTCTTTATTAACTTGTCATTTCGGATGTCAAACATAAGAATAGGGTATCAACTTTCCATAATCATTAAATACCATCTGAATAGATTGTAGAAGTAATACATAAGAGGATAGCGCATTGACTATTGAAATTAGACTACGTGTTTTTTATCCAACGGTAACCACTTCACCTCTTACACTATAAAATTCCATATTTAGAGTCATTTACAGATAATGTTATTTTACAATTTCAACTTGTGACTTAACTTAATGTTTCCTCTCTTACAACTTGGTGTTCGTACACACCATTATAGTTCACATTTTTCTTTCATCCCATATACAAATATACATGTGACTTTCTTGGAGGTAGAGAAACAACGCGAGCACTATATATATATATATATATCCAATCGAGTTATTCTTGTTTTGACACGACTATTGCTCATTTAGAAGAGTTTCAATACAAGCAATTCCAACTACGAACTCGAGTTCTTGCACATTTGGAAACCATTTTGGAGTAGAAATCATGAGTTCTTTCACATTTCGAAAAGATTAAGAAGAATGATCCCAGCATTGTTCTTCATCGTCGATTTCTAACTCCATCTAAGTAGTTATATTCACATCCTTATAATTATGTTCTATTATAGATGAGTATATATATTTTCCATTGGGACTTTTTTGTTTGGAACACGCACAACTACCATCCATATGGCCTGATTTTCACTGAATTTGAGTACTGAAATCAACTAGTCACAATGTTGTCGAACATAGCCCCCAACTTGTGTCCTTGAATTTTGCCTCGTAATGCCGCCATCAAATAAATTAGGCATTTATTCCTCGATCACTTCTCGAATTCGAATTAGGCAATGCTTATGTCATATCCATTTTACTAGAAGGGATGTTCACAAACCTTCCCCAATAGAACTTGACGTCTTCATCAAGAAATATTGAACACAAAAATGCCTGCCGCATTTTTTCCTATGTCTAAAAAATCCCTAATGCTTTCAAGGACTTCTCATTGTGATGCTTGAATGTTGTGTGATCAGTACAACTTACTTTGTTGCATCTTCACGTATATTTTCAAGGAACACTTCCGTTCGTTTTCCAGAACTTATTGCTCCAAATAAATATGCCCGTATTTGTTCTTTGCTCAACAGGAAGTTATCAACATAAATTCTAGAACATTACGTCCTAGCCAACCTCTCAATTTGCTGCTGCAATTGGTTGCCTTCCTTACTAGATTTTGTAATGCAATAGCGATGCTTGCAATGCATCACTCTACAACAAGTTTGCAACCGATTTATCTAAATAATTCCTTCAATATCCTTATACAACTATTCTTCAAGTATCATCGCTGTAAGCTTTTTCTACTTCAGGTAATCCCTTACACGATAAGACTCATTATAGATGAAGTAGCCCTTCTTTGAAAGTTTCCACTCTCTTTTGGTTTTGAAGGCTATTTTTCCTGCTTTTTAGTAGTCTTCATTATATCATTTAACTGATTTCCACTTTCGTTTCTACCTTTAATCGGTTTTCACATTGCACTATCACTGCCCAAATGCAATTCAATCAATGTATCCAGCCACATTGATAGTCGATTGAAGATCTTTCACGCCCTATTGATGTAGCTCCGCTTCCCCAAATTTGCAATCTTGCCATGAAATTGAACAGTTTGTCTTTCTCGAACATGCTTTTGATGTTTAATACCAAAGAACTGTTGAAAATTATGTTGGTGGAATAATACCGAATTTACGGGTACCGTATATGCATTTTAGATATCGAAATTGCACTCACTGTATATGCAGCATACCGTATATGCACAGATTGTATATCGAATTTGCACAAACTTGATTTTACGCATACAATAAGATTAAATACTAGGCTTTCTCATACCCGTTTATAATATTAGTTAATTACACAATAAACTAAATTATCATAAACCACAATATATTAATCTAATTTAGAACTAAATTATATTAAGTTATGTAAAAGACGTTAATTTAATAATTCTAAATGGGAAAGCTGAAAATTAACAGAAATTTCAGAGAACAAAAAAAAATTTAACAACATGCTTATAATTTCATATAAATTTTTAACTCGAGGCCTATATAAACATAGTGTCCTTAAAACAGATTTGCCCTTTCACCGTACGCACTTGAGTTTTAATCCGAGTATCTGTTTTCCAGGATACAACGGTATATAATAGAATCTGAGCACCACAGATATTACTTTGACGAACTGATCTAGTATCCAAACAATATCACCACAAGAACAAGACCTTACTGGACAAGGAATAGAGAAAAAAGAAAATATGTATGCAGGAATGTAGGTGAAATTTTCAAGTGTGTTAGATTGCTGAAAAATGAGCCTTTTTATAGGCATACTGCCCATTAACATTGTGACCATTGGGAGTTCATTGGAGTTACTGCCCATTAACACTGTGACCATTGGGAGTCCGTTGGGGTTTTTGCAGTTTCAGAAACTCAAAAGTCATTGGAGAAAGCAAAAAAAAAAATTGCAAAATGTGAGCTCTCCGAAGAGGCGAATTTTGCTTTGTTTTCGTGTGCACATGTCGCGCCCGCACCAAGTTCAAGGTCCGAAGGCTATTTCGATCTGAGATTTGCACCCCCTTACGCGCGCATGTGGAGAGAGCCTCTATGCTATACATGATTACACCATTCCAAAGTGTAGGCATATATAAAGTGGTTCATACTTTATTCATTTTCCTATTTGGGACAAATGTCACTTTTTTGATGTGGGACAAATGTCACTTTTCCCACATAAACCATTTTCCAATGGCCAACTTTGAGCTCCAATTTTTCATTCATCCGTTAATCAATTTTGGCAAGTAAATATATGGTTTCGATGCTCTCACAGAGGAAAATACAGATCAGCTTTGATCTTCCAAATCGGACCAACGGGTCCCACTCGAACTTATGCCAAAAGTGACCCATTTACTCATTTTTCCAACAAAGCCCCACATGAATGAAAATTGGGAGAAACACGAAAATGTGATATGAGAGACTTGGTGATAAAGTTCAACGATTGAAACCTGCATAGGATAGGTTGGTATCACCCTTTGAACATTCCATTGTGAAAGTATATTTACTTTACTAGCTGACAGTAGACGCGTCATCCTTGAACTGTTCTACCATTTGTGTAAACGATGATATACTCCACACAGGATTCTTCCTAACACAATTCAGTTCTCATTATTATGTTCGTTTTGACCATGAACATACGCCTGGTTTTGTGAGAGTTTCTCAGAATTGAGCCTCACACAATTCTCTTAGAAGCGGCCCTACTTCTTTCTCACATAGGTGATTTCTTATTACAAGTAACCCGCATTACTTGGCTCGATTTACAATACATAAGAATCATTAAAAGCCTACTACTTATCCTTCATCCTTACGGGCATCACTGTTACATCATAGGAATGGACATAAGGTAACATCCCCCACGGTGATTCAATCAAGTCTTTACAATTAGGTTGTCCCTTTGAACCTAGATCTTGGGGTTTTCACTCAACTAGGTTGGTTTCCTTTGTATTGACTTATCCGTCCTAGGGCTTAAGTCCCATTCCTCTCAATGATTTTCCAACTAACTCTCTATTTAACCCTTTGGTTAGCGGATCCGCAATGTTATCTTTTGACCTTACATAGTCAATAGTGATAACTCCAGTTGAGAGTAGTTATCTTATAGTATTGTGTCTACGACGTCTATGTCTAGACTTACCATTGTACATGTTACTCTGTGCCCTTCCTATTGCTAATTGACTGTCACAATATATGCAAATTGCTGGCACAGGTTTTGACCATCTTGGAATATTCTCTAAGAAATTGCGCAACCATTCGGCCTCTTCACCGTATTTATCTAGAACTATAAACTCATATTCTATCATAGATCTGGCTATAACCGTTTGTTTAGAGGATTTCCACGATATGGCAGCACCTCCCAATGTGAATACAAATCCATTGGTGGACTTTGAGTCTTTTATATCAGATATCCAATTAGCATCACCGCATCCTTCGATGACTGCTGGATATCTGGTATAGTGCAGTCCAAAATTATGAGTATATCTAAGGTACCTCAGTACTCTTATTATTCCTCTCCAGTGATCAGCTCCTGGATTACTCGTGTATCTATTCAGTTTACTAACTGTGTAGGCTATATCTAGTCTTGTACAACTCATCAAGTACATCAGACTTCTAATAATTCTCAAGTATTATACTTGAGAGATACTTTCACCTTTATTTTTGAATAGATGCTGACTTGCATCTATTGGTGTTTTAGCTATCCCGAAATCATCTTACTAAACTTTTCTAAAATTTCGTCCACATATTGTGACTGGCTTAGAATGATCCCATCTAATATTCGTGAAATTTTAATTCCAAGTATAACATAAGCTAATCCCATATCTTTCATGTCAAATCTCGAATTTAATAGATTTTTAGTGGATTTAACCATCTTATCGTTACTACCAACAATAAGCACGTCATCAACGTAAAGACATAAAATGACATAACCATTTTCAGTGTCTTTAACATAAACACATTTGTCACACTCGTTGATTTTAAATCCATATTCCATTATGACATTGTCAAATTTTTCGTGCTACTGTTTTGGAGCTTGTTTCAAGCCATATAATGACTTCACCAATTTGCAAACTTTCTTTTCCTGTCTTGGTGATGAAAACCCCTCAGATTGTTTCATATAGATTTCTTCATATAAATCTCCATTCAAAAATATAGTTTTAACATCCATTTGATGTACTTCAAGATTTCGCAGAGCGGCGATCGCAAGTATGATCCTAATAGATGTTATTCTTGTCACTGGAGAATATGTATCAAAGTAATCAAGGCCTTCGCATTGTCTGTAACCTTTTATTACTAACATGGCCTTGTACTTTTCGATCTGCTTTCATTTTCTTTTTGAAAGTCCATTTGTAGCCTATTGGTTTACTTCCTGGAGGAAGATCTACTAGCTCTCATGTATGATTTTGCAATATGGAATCTATTTCACTTTTAATGGCATCTTTCCATTGAGGTCCTTCTAATGAGTTCACAGCTTCTTGATAGCTTTGAGATTCACTTTCTAGCATATAGGTTAGAAAATCAGGACCATAAGATTTTTCTATCCTTTCCTTTTTGCTACGTCTTGGTTCAACCTCAATTTCCTTTTCTAACTCTTGGTCTTGACTATTTTCAGTCATAGTCTCATATATCCGTTTAGAAGAGCTTGCTTCCTTTTTAGATTTGTAGGAGAATACATGTTCAAAGAATGAAGCGTTTCTTGATTCCATATCATGTTTTTGTGTGTCTCTGAGATTTTAAAATCATACACTAGAAATCGATAAGCACTACTATTGTGTGCATAGCCAATGAAGATACAATCTATAGTTTTTGCACCTATCTTTACCTTCTTTGGTGTTGGGACAGCCACTTTAGCAAGGCACCCCCACACTCGTAAGTATTTATAGGAAGACTTTCTTCCTTTCCATACTTCATAAGGAGTCTTTTTCATTTTCTTCCAGGGCACCTTATTTAAAAGGTAATTTGCTGATAACATAGTTCCCCCCACATGTTCTGAGGTAACCCAGAACTTACTAGCATTGCATTCATCATTTCTTTTAACGTACAATTTTTACGTTCAGTAACACCATTTTGTTGCGGTGAGTAAGGTGCAGTAATTTCATGTATGATTTCGTGTTGCGCACAAAATTCAGCAAACGGTGCTTCATACTCACCACCTCGATCGCTTTTCAACACCTTAACTTTCTTATTGAGTTGCGTTTCAACTTCATTCTTATAGAGAATAAATTTCTCTATAGCTTCATCCTTACATTTGAGCAAATACACATAACAGTATTTAGTGCTATTGTCGAAAAAAGTAATGAAATACTTGTTGGCACATCTTGTTTGAACAAATTTTTAATCCCTTATGTCACTGTGAATTAAATCAAGTGGTTCTGTGTTTCGTTCGATTGATTTAAAGGATGATCTTGTCAATATTACCTCAACACAAGTTTCACACTTATATTTGGAATCAATGTGGAACTCGGGTATACAATTCAAGTTAACTAGTTTATGTAAAGTATCATAGTTAACATGTCCTAATCTATCATGTCATAGATTGGAAGACTCAAGCAAGTTAGCAGAAGAGTTTACTTTATTTATTTTTGGTTTAACAACCATTACATTCAATTTGAACATACGGTCGGAAATATAACCTTTTTCGACAAACATTCCACTCTTAGACAAAATAACTTTATCTGACTCAAATACAATACGAAAGTCATACTTATTAAAAAGCGACCCGGACACTAGGTTCTTGTGAATTTTCGGTACATACAGCACATTGCTAAGAGTCAGCTCTTTTCACGAGGTCATTTTCAGAACAACCTTTCCTTGACCGTTGATCATAGAAGTTGTTGAATTTCCCATGAACAACTTCTCTCCATTCTCAATTGCTTCAAATGTAGCAAATAACTCTTTATCAGAGCACACGTGTCTCGTAGCACCGGTGTCAATCCACCATTCCTTTGGGTTTGAACCCACCATGTTCACTTCAGAAATTACGGCTGCGAGATTGATTTCAGATACATCATGTGCCATGTAGTCAACCATATTTGCTTCTTTCTTCTTTTTCTTTGGCAATCTGTACTTCGAAGACTTGTGACCTACTTTGTCACAATTGAAGCATTTTCCTTGAAATTTCTTCTGAGAAATTTCACCTTTCGGTCCTAGCTTTGTCCCTTTCCCACCGGATGGCCCAAACTTGTTTTTGTGGGTCTTACTACTTTGACCATGCTCCACAACATTGGCTTTAGCCACACCAGAATTGAACCACTTCTTTTCGTCACTTTTATTGTCTTCTTCAATTCGAAGTCTAACAATAAGTTCTTTAACGTTCATTTTCTTTCGTTTGTATTTCAGATAATTCTTGAAGTCTTTCCATGCAGGGGGTAATTTTTCAATAATTGCAGTCACTTGAAAAGTTTCACTCAAACTCATCCCTTTGGCATGAATCTTGTGAAAAATCACTTGGAATTCTTACACTTGACTAATAACTGTTTTGGAGCCCACCATCTTATAGTCTAAGAACCTGCCCACAATGAACTTTTTAGCTCCGACATCCACAATTTTATATTTTCGATCCAAAGACTCCTACAGCTCCTTAGCAGTTTTCATAGTACTATACATATTGTACAGCGAATTTGCTAAGCTATTCATAATATAGTTTCAGCACAAGAAGTTCGAATGCTTCCATGCATCAAGTGCACTAACTGCTTGCACATCTCCTTCACCCTCATTGAGTTTTGGAGCAGTTTCAGTCAAAAATCTCGCAAAATTCAAGGTGGTCAGATAAAAATAGCATTTTCTACTGCCACTTCTTGAAATTCAAGCCATTGAATTTTTCCGATTTTTTTCCATGATTAACCGGCACAGTTGGAGCCATAGTTTGACTTACAACATGACTTGGCAACTTACCCACAGTCTGTGCCATAACGGAGCTTGGCCCTTGAGCCACAGTAGAGCCCATAACCTGATTTCCAGCAGGAGCAGTTTGGGTCACATCCATGTTGGTTGGTTTGGAAGCCATTTCTGAAAATGAAACAAATATTAGTTTCTAATAAACAACTTGTTTATTTCAATAAAATAAATAAACAATTTATTTACTACCAATGTGTATAGAATCTGTTTTAGGTTTGTTGGAAATTATGTTGGTGGAATGATACCGAATTTATGAGTACCGTACATACATTTTAGATACCGAAATTGCACTTACCGTATATGCAGCATACCGTATATGCACAGATTGTATACCGGATTTGCACAAACTTGATTTTACGCATACAATAAGATTAAATACCAGGCTTTCTCATACCCATTTATAATATTAGTTAATTACACAATAAACTAAATTATCATAAACCACAATATATTAATCTAATTTAAAACTAAATTATATTAAGTTATGTAAAACACTTTAATTTAATAATTCTAAACGGGAAAGCTGAAAATTAACAGAAATTTCAAAGAACAAAAAAAAAATTAACGACATGTTTATAATTTCATATATAAACTTTTAATCTGAGGCCTGTGTAAACACGGTGTCCTTAAAATAGATTCGCCCTCTCACCGTGCGAGCTTGAGTTTTAATCCGAGTATCTGTTTTCCAGGATACAACGGTATATAGTAGAATCTGAGCACCGTAGATATTACTCTGACAAACTGATCTAATATTCGAACAATATCACCACAAGAACAAGACCTTACTGGACAAGGAATGCAGAAAAGAAGAAACTGTGTATGCAGGAATGTAGGTGAAATTTTCGAGGGTGTTAGACTGTTGGAGAATGAGCCTTTTTATAGGCATACTGCCCATAAACATTGTGACCAATGGGAGTCCATTGGAGTTATTGTCCATTAACACTATGACCATTGGGAGTTCATTGGAGTTTTTGCCGTTTCAGAAACTCAAAAGTCATTGGAGAAAGTAAAAAAAAAATGCAAAACGTGGGCTCTCCAAAGGGGCAAATTTTGCCTTGTTCGGTCCAACATTCGTGTGCGCAGGTCGTGTCCGCACCCAAGTTCAATGTCCAAAGGTTATTTCGGTCCGAGATTTGCACCCTCCCCTACACGTGCACGTAGAGAGAGTCTCTATGCTACACATGATTATACCATTCCAACGTGTGGGCATATATAAAGTGATTCATGCTTTCTTCATTTTCCTATGTGGGACAAATGTCACTTTTCCCATATGAACCATCTTCCAACGGCCAACTTTGAGCTCCAATTTCTCATTTATCAGTTAATCAATTTTGGCAAATAAATATATGGTTTCGATACTCTCACGGAGGAAAACACAGATCAACTTTGATCTTCTAAATCGGACCAACGGGTCCCACTCAAACTTATGCCAAAAGTGACCCATTTACTCATTTTCCCAACAAGAACATAATACCGTAATGTACTTTTGTACCGTGTCTATCCATTTCAGATTCCTCCAAGCCTCTTCAGTAATCTACGTCATGCACAAAAGGATTTGATAACTCAATTCTTTTTACATTTTTCCCAAGTCACAATTCTTGGCCTACCCGAAGTCTCATCTTTTTGCAATCAAGTCCTCCACCATAATTTTGCATCACCTAACGTATACATGCTTGCAATGTCATCCCGATCATGTTTGGGAACGTGTGCAACCTTGAAATACTAAACCATGTCCCAAAGAAAATCCTTCAATTATTTGGCATTCTTAGTGCCATTGAATGATTTTGGCTCTAGTACTTTGATTTTTGAGATTGTTACCATCTCTCTAGGAACGGAAGTTGCCTTGCCATTCAATGAAACTTCATTTTCCAACAAACCCATACGTATAGTAGCATTCTCCATCAAAGCTATCACATTCTTCAGCATGGATATAAATTTTTTGTTCATCTCAACAACAAAAATTTCAAAAGCCTTTTTGTTCGGTCTGCACATTCCTCAAACATTTTGCCTATGCCGCTTGACATTGTGGCACCGACTAAATCTTCCAGCATCCAATTCGATCCTTTAGATTCTGATTCTAAATTATACTGTTTTCCTAAAAACTCATGTAAATTTTTTTTTCCTTTCTCTGGCTAAACTTGGCTCTAATACCAACACACAAGGCTTTTTCCAACAAGCTATGATGGCATCGAGGTTTTCCATTTCAATCAAACCAATACTCCGACTTACACCTTTGGATATTGAAAACCAACAAAAAATAAACTAAGTATAGTAGAAGATTGAAGAAAGTAAAATATAACATAGATTTACGGTAAGCTTCCTAACTTTATTTTTGTAAAACCATGAAACAATCTAACTACAAAAATTGTGAAGATCAACACATCCAATTGTTGTCTCATCACTATCAGTTTTCCCAAATCTCCAACCCTCTCAAACCAAAAATTACTCATCATAACTATCCTCATATCAAGCCTATAGCAAAAACCTCTCGCGACTGCCATCTTGTGCCTTCCATGTGGTTTGATTTTCAAAGAATTCGAGCATTAATATTAGCCGGACAGCAAGTTCACAATGCTGTAGGACACAGCCAGAAATCCAAAAAGAACTAGAATTTTTGGAGACCCACCCATTATTACTACCATAAAAGTCTTGCCATTTTCCTTCACTCGAGGAAAGTAAGCAACTTCTATTAGATCTGAACACATCAATTTATTAATTAATGTCAATTTGACTTGCATCCCCAAATTTTATCTCGTAATGCCGTCATTAAGTAAATTAGGTATCTGTGCCTTGATCACTTGCATATCACAAAATTTACATGCTGCCTTAATTCCTAAATTCGAACTATGCACAGATTATTATGCATGCCTTCGGCCATAGCACGTCAACGGCATGGCAATATCCGTGTCATATCCATTTGGAAAATGCCAAACGAATATAATGTTTGACACAAAGGATGACATCACACTCACAATCGAGACGTGGGTCCCGCACGAATAAAATAATGCCGACCTCCCCATGTTCATGTTATGTCAACCGTTGTGTTAACCCCTATGTTCGTGTAGCACGACCCTAAAAAAAAAATGATGCTCACAGCCTACCACAATATATTATAAGAATGATACTAGCTCCACACCATTGGTAGAGAAAATTGTTTAAAAAAAAAAAAAAAAAAAAAAATGGTGGGGAAAAAAAAAGTGGAACCCTACATAAGCCTTGTATTTTGTTAAGCCTTGTATTTTGTTATGAATTGGTTAATTTTTAAACATATAAATTCAACTAATATTCTAAAACGAATTATTTTTTAAAAAGTTTAAAGTTGAAAATAAATAACTTAATTTAAAAATCTATGTCAAAGTTAATTTCAAATAATATGTCAAGGGGCAAAATTTTTAAAATTTTTTGGAACTATATATATAATATGTATATATTTTGTCGTTGTCTTTGTCACTGTCACTCTTACCATCACCTAAACACAAATATATGGTCATGAAAATTAACAATTAATTTTAACAACATATTTCGTAGAACTTATAATTATAATTTATTTTTCAGTCATACATTTTAAAATTTTTATTAAAATCTACTTAAAAAATTGATTCATAACAAAATCAAATAGGGGCCAAATCAGTGGCTGAGCGTTGTCCACAACCTGCATCCACAATCATCTATCGCCTGGCTTAATTTAGACTCAATCTTGGCCGCTATCCTAAAATGCTAAAAGTGAATATTATACCCATCCATATGTTTTTAGATCCAACTTAAAAAATAAGATAAAAAGTTTGTTTATTCAAAAATTAGAAAATAATTCAATAATGATAATATTAGTATAAATTTAATTAATTTATATACCAACCTCTATCCATCCCACCCTACGTCACTATCCTTAACCCTAAATTTCAATTTTCTCTACCTCTTAGTCTCTATCTCCTTCACCAGCACCGACACTTTCATCCTCTCTCTCTCTCTCTCTCTCTCTCTCTTAGACTTCACTAGAATTGGCACCGTCATCAGCAAGGTACCAACGCTCATAGCGGCAAATTTTCCTTGCCTTTTGAGCATTGGTGCAATGGTGCTGTGAAGGAGGTTGTATCAATCACGAAGCAGCCATCATCAATAGCGGCATCACTCGACTCAACTTTTTAAAGTTCAATGTGGTGGTAGTTGTGTGATGGTTTGATATGGGTGGAGGTGACTGAGATGGCAGCATGAAGGAGACAGCGGGTTATGGTCTAGTTTGATTTTGGTGGAGGCGCTTAATGATTTGTTTGTTGATTTGAAGAGGTAATGGTGAAAATCTAGTAGTCAACGATATTGTAGTGAGATGATATGGCCGGCAGAAGACAGTACACATGGGCAATGGTTTTAGGGTTTTTTTTTAGTAATTTGGAGATAGAGGTGGTAGTGGTACGACGGCTATGGTGGCAATCACTACTAAAAAATATGGTTTCAGGCACGAATTTTTCGTTCCTAAAACCTTAATATCCGTTGTTATTACTCTTTACTAACGAAATATTTGCAACCACAAATATGTTGTTAATTTGAGGATCGTTGATAATTACCAATGGATTGTGTCGTAGGTAAAGAATAAATATTTTACCGACGAAAATTTCATTGGTAATGTGTGAATTTTTTACCAACGGAAATGGTAAAAATTTAATCAATACCAACCGATTTTTCGTTGATAAATATCTATCATTACAATTGGTAAAAATCAATGTTGTAAATAGTCGTATACGTGTGAGGCATGGTAAAAAAAATTATTTACTTATTTTTTTATTATTGTTATTATTATTTATTTAATAATTATATATTTTTTAAAATTTTTAAACAAATGAATTGAAAAGTCAAAATATTGTTTAACCACTTATTGGACCACAAATTTATAGAGGAAGACTCCAAAAACTTTATTGTAAACTTCTGATGTGGGATAATTGGATTACTTTTACCAACAGATAATCCGTTTTTAATTACCAACGGAATATTCGTAGGTGAAAGATTCAAATGTTAAACGGTCATATTAGGCACAGAATATCCGTTAGTAAAGAGATATTATCATTACCAATGAAAAATTCATTGTTGATTATCGTAGTTGAAAATGAATTACTTTTACCAACGAATAATCCGTTTCTAATTATCAACGGATTGTTTTCGTTGGTAATATTTGGTACGTTTCCGTAGGTGAAAGATCAAAATGTTAAACGACTACATTAGGCATAGAATATCCGTTGATAAAAAGATATCAGTGTTACTAATGGAAAATTCGTTGCTGATTATCGTAGTTGAAAGTGAATTACTTTTACCGACTAATAATTCGTTTCTAATGATCAATAGATGCAATCCATTGATAATTTTCCGTAGGTGAAAAACTGTTTTTTTTAGTAGTGAATGGTGGTGGTAGTGTTGGTGGTGGCGATGATTTTGTTGGTGGGTGGGCAATGTTGCGACGATTTTGTTGGTGTTTGGGCGACCATTGTGGTTTTTGCGAGGTCTGGTGGTGGTAATGGTGATAGTGATGGTGGTTGTCGTGGCGATGGTGGTAGGTTAAATGAGATGGGGTTTGATGCATGTAACCAATTAT
Organism: Olea europaea var. sylvestris; assembly: GCF_002742605.1. Classification (NCBI taxonomy): domain Eukaryota; kingdom Viridiplantae; phylum Streptophyta; class Magnoliopsida; order Lamiales; family Oleaceae; genus Olea; species Olea europaea. The sequence goes on along the minus strand of NC_036250.1, from coordinate 16,263,168 downwards.
TTGGTTGATTATGATCAATAATTAGTTAATTTGTAATATGTGGACTAAAAATTGTGATCGTGACTCACAATTGATTAAGTTGTGACCGAAAAATTAATTGTGACCAAGTAATATAATAATTTGTAATGAATAAATAAGTTGTGACCAATAAAATTTTAATTTTGTGACCGATGAATAATATGTGATTTATAAAAATTTTGATTTGTGACCGATAAATAATCAGTAACTTATAAAATTTTTGATTTATAACCAAGAAATAAGTTGCAACCAATAATTTGATAACTTGTGACTGAAAATTAATTTGTAATCAATTAATTCATGAATTGCGACTAATTTGCATAGAATTGTTACCTTAATATATCTAATTAATAAAATATATGTTTAATAAATTAATTTATAAATAAAATTTAAAAAAAATCTGATTTTTGAAATTTGAAACTTTTATTCTTAGTTTTGAAATTTGTGATACTTAACTTCTTAGTTATGAAATTTTTCTATGCTAAAACCTCCACTGCCATGGCCCACTCTAAGAATTCCGAATTCTCTTTATTTTTGTAATTTTTTTGACCTTTTTCTCCTTGTTTTAGTTGTTTATTAACTATTTTAATTTTTCATTGAATAAATCCCATCGAACATGAAGTGAACGCATGCAAACAAATAACGAGTTAGAAAGAAGAAGCACATATTGAACAATTATTAATTTAGAAAAACTTACATATTTTGAATTTTATGACACTCTCAGTCTTTCCATACATAAAATTAGAACATTCAACTTATGCCTCAAATT
>NC_036250.1:16158436-16262096 GCF_002742605.1 Olea europaea var. sylvestris | reverse complement strand
ATATATATATATATATATATCTCTCTCTCTCTCTCTCTCTTTGTGTGTTGCGATTGCAAGGATGAAAAAAATTACACTCAATACGATACCCGCGGGTTTTGTGTTGAATGAGATAGGGATTACTCGCTTAATCTTGTAAATGGGGTGAGTACAAAAAAATATGGTCCTGTCCCGCCTCTCATCTCGTTCAAAGTTAATTTCAAATTTAAGATTTTTTATCAAATAAAAAGAAAAAAATTATTAATATTCATTAATTAAATGTATAAAAAAAAAACTCCTATTTTAATCTGGTATGGAGGTGGAAAAATGACACAAAAATACCCGATAGAGTGGTCGACGAAAATTACTGACCCGTCCCATTGCCATCCCTTTGTGATTGTCAAATTTATTCTTTGGTAGCGTGTTATCACTTTATACTTTTCAATGAAAAATATTTATAATTATAGCCTTAACCCTCCAAATCATATAGAATGTTTATTGATAAATTCTAATTTTATTTCCTATTTTTTTCCTTATTAAATCACTGTTTGGTTCGGTTATAAATTTAAGTAAAAATTATCAATTAATTTTAATAACATATTTTATGAGACGCACAACTTATTTCAATTTTTGTTCCAATATTTTTTCAACTCCCATTAAAATCTATTAAAAATTTGAATTGAACCAAATCGAAGTTTAAATTATGGTCCACACAAGCCACTCATCCTTTTTACAAAGGGCCCATAAATTTTTCTTGCTAGATATGCAAGCTTATAAAGGCCAAATAACTAATGAATTAGTTAGCCTTGATTTCTTTAGAAATAAAAATTTTGACTAATGTTTGACAAAAATGATGATATGCGAATTGCAAGTTGTATTAAATTGGATTTATTAAATACTTTACAAATTTTTTTAAATGATTTACTTTTGTGAAATTTGTGAACTTTTAATTGATTTGCAAAGAATTAGTGCTTCTGTAAACTTTCACCGAGTCTAACATAACAATGAGAATCTCTCATAGGGGGCAGATGTTTGACCCCTACCATCCCGATGCCCTCCTCATTAATAAAAATTATTTTTTAAAGAAAAAAAAATTTAAGTCCAATTTTATAAATAAAAAAGTACAATATATATTTAAAGTATATAATATTTTAGTAATCTTTGATAAAAGAAATAAAAATATATATAACCCCACTTGAGTTCTATTATCTAAAAACTCATTTTCAATCATATATTCTATAAATAAAATAAGTTTACACATAAATTTATTTTTCCTACTTTTAACTATATACCATCAAAAAAATTTATATTACAAAATCTATTTTTCCTAAAAATGGGAATCAAATTGACCTATAATGTTCATAATCTTTAAAAAGTAAATAACAAATAAGTTTATTTAAATTTAACTATAAATTATTAATAATATCTTATAAAATTTAATTATAAATTAATCTTATTCATAAAAAATTATATCAATCAATCAAAAAAAGATATAAAAAAAAAAGAAAAAAGAACAAATATAATCAGCATAAAAGAGAGAAAAATAATTATTTTTTAATAATGACCCATAGAAGAAAGAAAGAAAAACATTGAAAGGACAAAAATTCATACTAAAATTATTATTATTATTATTATTATTATTATTATTATTATTATTATTATGATGTGAAAATCTTCCAAAATTAGGAGTGAATGAAATATAAATTTTGAGATTTTGTTTTTATTATTCTTGCTTAAAGTTATTACCTGTAGACTGAATACACCATGACATAATAGAGGCTACTTTTAATTAAATACACTGCGACTTTTAGAAATTTTTTAAAAGTTTATAGAAGTTTATTAAGCTCTTGATTGAGCTCTATAAAAATGAAATTTTGAAGAAAAATGTATTTTGAAACAGTACTTTTCAGAGAATATGTAGTAAAAAAAAAAGAAAGAACAGTCTTTGATTTACTGTAAAATTATTTTGTTGAAAATGTGTGGTTAAAAAATGAGTTTTTTTCTTTTTTTTTTTTAATGGAAACCAAATATTAGCTAAATAAATTAATACTTTTAGAAAATCTTAAATAATCTAAATTAAACATTACTAATTTTTTTGAAATCCTTGAAAGTTTTTTAAAAGTTCGAATTAAATATACTTTCATAAAATTGATAAAAGTCATTGGTTTCATAAAATATGTGCTTAAAATTTAATTTTTGATTATCTTAATTTTTTTTAACTAAATCTAATTGAAACACGTCTTACTCTATGATGAATCTTAGCCTCTATTTAGTGGGATTAAAATCAATTTTTTAGTATATTTTGAAAAAAAAAAACATAAAATATGTTATTAAATAGTTGTGAATACTCTAAAATATTTGATTAAAATTAATTATGGGTTTTAACTTCAATTAAAAATTATTTAATCCCAATCTGGCCAAATCTCAAAAACTCCCTCTAAACTGAATTCGTAAAACTCTTGGAGTCCGCCCCGCAACTGGTGTAATATCAGCATTTCAGAAGTTTCCTCCAATCAGACGCAGAGTGAGAAAAAAGAGATAGTCAAAGCCTTCGAAAGAAAACTCTGAAAGTCGGAAGACTCGTTTATTATACTTTACTTTTACTTTTTCCAATTTCAATGATCTAGCTAGGGTTTCGGTTTACGCGATTGATTTCTTGGTGCAGGTAACGTTTAGTTCCGTTTTTTTTTTATTTGTTTTTGTTAAGTATCTTTCATTTTAATGTTTGGGTGATTTGTTGTTATAGTTATTGATTTGTGTGAAATTTCTCTGATTTGTAGTTTATTTTTGTTGTTGAAAGCTGATGCTGTATTTCCGGCTGCTTTTTTATTAGGTTTCAGATCAATTTGAAGTGTATTTTGATTTTTATCTGGAATATGGCTTCGGTTGCTGTAGTGCCTCCAGGCACTGAAAAGACGAAATATGATGCGATGCTTGTGGATAAACTTCCTGAAGAAATCAATGAAATGAAGATCAAGGAAGATAAGGTGGAAAAGGTTGATTCTTGAGCTTGCGAAGAACTTATGTTCTGCTGTTTTTAACTTTTATCTTCCCTCTTATTATTGGCATTTACTCTGTTGTAGGAAGTGGAAGCATCGATAGTGGATGGAAACGGAACTGAAACTGGGCATATCATCGTGACTACTATTGGTGGTAAAAATGGTCAACCTAAGCAGGTAAAATTTCGAGATATTAACTTTTATAAATAAAAATTTCCTCTTAGATTTCAAAAGGGGATTCGTTTATTTAAGAAGTATGATGTCAAATTGATGCAGTTTGGTGAAATACGGCTATGTAGTGTTAGTGTTTTTGATGATTTTATTGTGAAGTTTGAAAATGCTGGCTGAAAATCAAATTCAGGCGTACCTTTAGAGATTAGATAACTGAAATTTCTTAAGTGAAAGTTTCAAAATTCTTTATATTTATGAACTGCAGAGAAATAGAAAATCTTGCCTTGAATAGTTTATCTGCGTAAAAGTATGGCCTATTAGGTATTAACTGCCTTAAAGTTCAGTAATTTAATTTCATCTCAAAGGCGGGCTCGTAGATGATTATGGATCTCTACTTTTGCTTTTGCTTTTTATTAATTTTAATTTATATAGAGAAGTAGGGTTGAGGCTTGAGACAAGGCATTTTGAAAATGGAAATTTTATCGATTTGATTAGGGAAATTTTCCGTGCACATACATATTCTAGCCTGTACATTTGTTTTCCACACTATAAGGCCGTTGACATTGCTTCTCCATGGAGGGTACCAATAAATCCTTGCTTTCTTCATGGATTTTACTTGGTCAAATCAATTTGTTGAGATGCACAAGTCCACAGAATAAAGCATGAACCATATCTTTTGGCTTGGACTTCTAGATTCCTCTTTTTTTAGACTTCTCTATTACAACCCAAGCTCTTTCTTGAACTCTAAATTACCTCCTCTTAGAATATCCTCATTTGATGAGGCAGTCTTTACTCATCCCTACCCAAACGATGTATATCAGATTTTGGAATTTACCCTCTCCCTAAAATCCTTTCTTTTAATTGCTTATATGTGTGTGGGTGGGGGAAAAAACTAGTGATGAGGAATGTTAATATGTTTGTTACTTAATCAGTGCTCACTATTAGATGCTTTGCTCTCTTATATTTTAATACTAAAAATTACCTGCTAAGTGCTGATCTTGTGATTATGTACACATCTGACAATAGTAATGAGAGTGATCTTACAAAATCTTGTGCTGTACATTTATCTTCTTTTGATGTATTTCAGGGCAGAAGGTTTCATATCACTTTTTTATACTTTGCTTTCTTTTTATGACAGACAATAAGTTACATGGCAGAGCGTGTTGTTGGACAGGGTTCCTTTGGGATTGTGTTTCAGGTGATTGTTGTGTCCTGCTTATATTCTGAAACTTTACACTTGGTCAATCAATGATGGTTAAGTTGGGAAAAATGAAGAAAAAAGGACATATGATGCTTTCCTATGATTAAGATGTTTGAGTTAGGTACTCTTTGCCTTTTAAGTATAAACTATCACAGAAACAGCTTTGGTTAAAGTTGTGTATAAATTACTTTGCAGGCCAAGTGTCTTGAAAGTGGAGAAACAGTAGCTATCAAAAAGGTGCTGCAGGATAAAAGATACAAAAATCGTGAACTGCAGACGATACGCCTTCTTGATCACCCCAATGTTGTTTCACTCAAGCACTGTTTTTTTTCAACCACGGACAAGGATGAGCTTTACCTTAATTTAGTTCTTGAATATGTGCCTGAGACAGTTTATCGTGTGACAAGGCACTATAGCAAAGCAAACCAGCGAATGCCTATGATTTATGTCAAGCTTTACACATATCAGGTCAGCCAACTTGAATAGATTGTATAATTTAACCATTTGAAGATTTTAGATTTGTCCCTTAGGAACTACTCTTATTCATTGATGTTTCATTTTTATTGCTTAAGATAATTCTTTATTTGATTTCCTTTTATTTGTGGTTCATTTTCAACCGAATAGGCTGCGATGACAGGTCTTTATGCACTAGCTCTACCTTACATCCCTATTTTATGTACTTATCCTCCATACCACAGGAAAAACAAAAAACAAAACAAATGGTGCCAGTTATTCTTTCTGCTCTTACATCCTTGCTTTTTAACTCTTTTCAATCTTGTTGCTCAAATTTGATTAGCCCCATGGCTATTTATGCATCTTCATTTTCATTTACAGTATTAAATCTATAACATTCTGGTACTTATTTCTATTTAAAATGGTATAATAGTGCATGATTTTAGAAAATGATTCTCCATCTTCTTGAGTATGCTCTTTTGCCAATTCCTCCCTTTTTTCCAGGGAAGTGGCTATAATATTTTTAACACACAAATAAGTTCATTTTGTTTGCAATTGAACTATGGCAAGTTTCTCTGCAATGGTACTGTGGATCTTGCATTGCACACATCATGATAATAGGAGTATCTCTGAGAAGTTAATGCGATGTGTTTGTGTTACATATTTTATCTTATGAACGATAGTCTGCAATCTCTTGTAATTAAATTCTCATCGTTTTATCATCTTTCTATATGTCGACAGATGTTTAGAGCTCTTGCATATATTCACGGGATAGGAGTCTGCCATAGGGACATCAAACCTCAGAATCTTCTGGTGTGTATTAATTTAAGTTTTTACACCTGTGCACACATTCCAATTTAATGATACTTACCCAATAATTGGTTCTTGCAGGTCAATCCGCATACTCATCAGCTAAAACTCTGTGATTTTGGAAGTGCAAAAGTTTTGGTACTGAATATATAATATAGTTTTCCTTTTGAATTAATACCTTGGAGACATTAAAAGAAGTTATACACTAACCAACAGTGGACGATGTAAATTAATTATTTAATTATTCTCTGAATGGAACTTTTGAGTTGTACAAATATGGTTCACGAACCAATTTGTGAGCAACTCTTAAGATTTTAACATCATTGTCCATTGACCAAGCATGCCTGCAATTTCTGTTCTTTTTGAAGATGTTCCTCCTAACTTCTGCTTTTCTCATAGTAAAATAAATTGATGTAACACAGAAAATAATCCATTATGTTGGACAGGTGAAAGGTGAACCAAATATTTCTTATATTTGTTCTCGGTACTATCGCGCTCCTGAACTAATATTTGGGGCAACTGAATACACAACTGCAATTGACGTATGGTCTGTTGGCTGTGTTCTTGCTGAACTTCTTCTTGGACAGGTTCTTTACAAGTCCTTGCATACTTTTCTGAAGATTTAGAGAATCAATGTAGTGAAATTGATGATATTTGCTTCTTTTTTCGCGTGGTAGCCTCTCTTTCCTGGTGAGAGTGGAGTCGATCAGCTTGTGGAAATCATCAAGGTAACCCTGTTGCTAATTTATAAATAAGACCATAAGCTTAAATTGTTACGAGTATACTAGTGAGTTTTAAAATGAATAATTCTATATGGGTCAAAATATTCGAAAAGTTTCTAATTTCACAGTAATGTACAAGTTATTTTCAAAATTTTTATTATTGTGTTACTTGAAATTTAAAAAGATGTGCAAACTTGTTTGGAAATGAAAAGTGCTTTTTTAAGCTTGGCTGAGAACATGCTCTAATGGCATCTTGATACGAGGACAACAGGACTTACGATCTACAGCTCATTGAGCTAAAAGTGTGAGCTTTATATTTTTACTGTAGGTGCTTGGAACCCCCACTCGTGAGGAAATAAAATGTATGAATCCAAATTATACAGAGTTCAAGTTCCCACAAATCAAGGCTCATCCTTGGCACAAGGTTATGTTCCTTATCTCTCTGCTGAAGTTCTTATGCTAATGCTTTTGCATGCATACTAAATTGTTTGATTTGTCATTTCTTCCGCGCACAGATTTTCCACAAACGAACACCTCCAGAAGCTGTGGATCTTGTATCTAGACTTCTTCAATACTCACCAAATCTGAGGTGTAATGCTGTGAGTATCTCCAATAGGTTTTTGTAGCATATGTTACTATTATCCATTTCTTTCTCAGTACCCTGTGCCGAGGGACATTATATCAATCCATTGCTACCAACCCTATATCAAGCTACTAACCTCTGTATTTTCTTCTGTTCAACCATTTTTTTTTCTTTTGCAGTTGGAGGCCTGTATCCACCCGTTTTTCGATGAACTTCGTGATCCTAATACACGTCTTCCTAATGGCCGCCCATTGCCACCTCTCTTCAACTTCAAACCACAAGGTCTGCTTACCATCTTTTCTCTTCTCTTCCCTTCTCCTTGTACTGTTCTGGTTCTTCTTTCATAAAGTTAATACTCTTTTCGTAATCTTTCTCCTGATTGTAATTCTTTCATTTACAGAATTGAAAGGTGCGTCTTCGGAGCTTGTGTCCAAGCTAATACCCGAACATGCTAAGAAACAATGCCTCTTCTTTGGCTCCTAAGGTTCCGTAGAATTTTCTTGTACCATGTGTGTATGCTTAAGACTAATTTGTTGTGTTTTATGTTTAGTTTAATCTTCTGTGCTGGCACAGAACAACCTGGATTATCCTTTTGTTGACTTACTTTGTGTAATTTATTGGTTAATTAGTCCATCTTCATGTTACTCGACGTGGCCATACTTGTATTCCACGTGCTGACAGAAGAAAACAAGGTCTTTTGTGATTTTCCTGAATTGCCCTTGCTTAAATGTATAATTACTTGAAATTCAATTGAAGTATGAATATATATGTGAAAGATTATTATTATCTTTCTTTCCGTATAATATTATTTCTTTATTCTTTGCTCAAGAGCTGGAGTAAGCAGGATGGTCACTGAGCGGGCTGAGGCCTGTCTCGGCTAGTTTCCCAATGGGCTGAGCCTGGCCGAAGAGCTGAACAGAGCTTGGGTAGTCGCTGGCGAGTCTTAGCCCATTGCCTCTCACAATTGTATACTATTGGATAGTAATATGGTGGTTGTATAGTCTCATAGAACCAAATGAGAATGTACCTTAAAACTAGGTTTCCATTCTTTGCTAGAAAACGAGATCAATTTAGTTTTATTTTTGTTAAGAGTTTGTCCGCGAGTACAGAATTTATTTCACAGAAGTGTACAGAAATCTCATGTGAATGTGGTTCCATATGAATAAAGAAGTGCCAAAAAATGTCCACCCCACCCTCCTGGTGTGAGTGGTTTGTCACAGAATCTGTAAGCCCAACATCTCTCGTTTGTTTATAGACGAGCACAGTGCATTTACAGATGCAGTTGACTTGGCTTTTATCACTTTTATTTTTTCCCCCTTCTTAAAGGGGCACTTAAATTTTCAGATATCAAAATGCATTTCGAAAGTTAATTGAGAAAGACAAAAAGTAACGCTTGCGTAGCACATTGACTCCAAGAACGACGATTTGTCTAAAATCAAGTGTACGGAACTTATCCACTTTGCGAGGTCATAAGAATTAGAACTAATTAATAAAATAAAAGTAACGGGAAATTATTTGATGACAAGTCTAGACTCGAAAGTATAAAATATATGTACTTTCAATGAGCTGTCATAAATGTTGCCATAACAACTGATTAGTTCAAAACAATTGAAGTGGCACAATCGAATGACAAAAGATGACATGTCTAGACTCGAGAGTATAAAGCATATTTTACTTGCTCTGCGTTGCTATCGTAACTACCATGTCATCGAGCCCTAACTAAGATGCCAAGTATTAATTAAAATTAATAGGGGATATCAATTAGTCATGGTACGCCACTAATTAGTTTTAATATTTTGTAGTCAGAAATTAGAAACAGAAAATGCAAGTGAAGTAGGAAAGAATTGAAATTTGTACATGTATTATTTTGACTTCTCTTTTTACCCTTGAATATTTATTGATAATAAATATAGAATCGTTTTTTAAAAAATATTTTCTATTTAATTTCAGCTGTCTTTGTTTGTTGCTTGCTTGCTTATAATTGATTTTTTATTTTATTTTGTTTTTTGTTCTAATTGTTGAAAATATTGTAACAAATGCAAGTTGATAGAGGGGAAGGTTTCTTCCTGAATATGAGCTAAAAATCAAGTGTATTCATGGCTTTCCAAACGAGGCTTGTTTCTATTGATTCCATGATTTCACAGCGATAATTAAATATTGAGGACAAACAGGCACCAATAAAACAACTATTTCCATTTGTAATAAAAGTGTTATGTAATTACTGATCAAAAAGCATATTTAGTCTCATTTTGTAACTACTTCACATGGAAAGGGGACGACAAAATATATTAATATGGAAGTCGAAATGGCAAACTTGCTTGCTACATTTCAATACCTTAATATTACTATTATCAATTACGACAAGATTTTTGTTCAAATTGATTTTGTTGACTACAAATTTAAGTCAAATAGTAGTTAATAATGTCCCAAATCGTATCTATACCGCCGTAATTAGTTAATGCTTTTACCACAGTTCTATCTACGGTGGTGAATACATTTACTAAAAATCCCTCCAGAAAAAAACTTTAAACCCTCCACAACTGACAATAAATTACAAAAATTCTCATCGCTTCATCTCTACAACCCTAAAATCAATCTCCCTTGCCAATCCTTCGTACATTTTCGGGAAAATAACTCAAATGGTTACTGAACTTTGTAAAAGGTCCACAAGGGGTCATTGAAATTTAAAATTCAGCCAATTCATTGCCAAACTTTGCATTTGTAACCCCATTCGTTACTTGGCTCACGGTTCGTCCAAAAATTGATGGAACGATGATGTGGCTACGAACATGGCTTCATGTGTCAGTTGTTGGTGCCGTGTTAAAATAAATACACGTTATACTTAAAACAAAACAAAAAATTGAAATCTTCAAAACCTGAACTCGTTCCTGTCTCTCTCACACAAATAGAGAAATCAAACCCCAAATTAGCTACGAACCCTAAATCCCAAATCCCCCAAACCGTAAATCCATCCCTGTAAACCAAATTCAAGCTGCATGAACGTCATTCTATCTCGTTGTCATGCTTCGATGCAATCGCAGTAGAAGTTTTTTTGAGTCGCGACAAGTGCTTCTTTTCACCACCATGGATAATATTCAGCAACAATCAATGGGTAAGCAATAATAACCCTTTCTTTTGTTCTCCTGCGTTCGTTGCATTCTTCTTCCTTTTGATTTACTGTTGATAGCATAGAAGACATTCTTGATATTCTCTAGAAAATTTGTAAAGTGGTTTCTTTTATTTAACGGACTATTATGACTTGTAATATAATATTGATAGCATGTTGACATCCGTTCAACATGTGTGTGGGTGGGTGGGTGTGTGTGAGACATTAATTTGGTATTACAATTCGTTATTGTACATTCTGCTTTATTCTTGCTAATGAAAAATAAAACTAGGATACTGTATTATAAATTATAATTTTTGATCTCTTTATTTACTTTTTTGTTTGTTATATTTGCAAATATTCTGATGGACAATGATCCAGACTTTCACGACTCTGATCATGATGTATACGACGATAATGATATTTTATTTGATTGTAACATTACCGAAGGTATTGAAATGGCTATGTATAGCTTGCTACTTGATGAAGAAGCCCCGTAAGAAGACATCTCGTCGAATGCATCTTATGAAGAACTAAAATTTGGTAATGGTTCGGACTAGGAGGGCAACATTGGTACACATAATTTTCTTGATAATCGATCTTCGATCAAGTTGAGCCAAATTTCAAGAGAAATGATAAGATCCGAGTGCATTGTGTTCGTAAGGATTGTTGTCCATGGATGTTGTGGGCGTTTAAGTTACAAGGTCAAGACATAGTACAAATAAAAACATATGACCCTAAACATACTTTCTTGAAGGTACATCAAATAAGTACGTAACATACAAGTGGCTTGCCGATTATTACTTAGATGATTTTACAACCAATCTTCACTGGAAGACAAAGCATTTCAAAACTAAAGTGAGAGGATTTGGGAGTGCATATTACAAAGTCGGTTGCATGGAATAGTAGAAAATACGCAAAAGTTTTAATAGAAGAGAATGATGCAGTACAATTTGCGAAGTTAGGTTTCTATGCCGAGGAATTGAGGTGAACAAATCATAGTTCTACTGTGATCATTGCTCATGTGGGAAATGTGTTTAGGGGTATTTATGTTTGCATAGAGACATGTAAAAAGGATTTTTAGCAGGGGTGTATAAATAGAATTTTTTGAAGGAAAATATGATAGGCAACTTCTAGCAGCAGTTGGGGTAGACGCCAACGATTGTATATATCCAATTGCATATGCCACTGTCAAGTAAGAGAACACAAGTTCATATATCCAATTGCACATGCCATTGTTGAGAAAGAGAACACCAGTTCATGGCGATGGTTTTTGATGTTGTTGTTTGAAGACCTAGATATGGAGAATTGCTTATCCATTACCTTCATGAGTGATAGGCAGAAAGGATAAATTAATGTTGTGGCGAATTTATTTCCAGAAGCAAAACGTCGAAAAAAAAAAAAAAAAAAAAAAAAGAAGTGATTCAAAACAGTGACAAATACTAAAAAATGACAAAAATTCAAAAAAAATGATAAACACTCAGAAAGTGATAAAATATCAACTAAAATATTGGAATCAGTTCAATAAAATGAGAAAAAAATGATACATCCCTCCTTTTTCTTCATCACCGCAAAACATCTTTAAGTCAATTTACCAAACATTAAAAAAAAAAAAAAAAAAAGTTAAAGAAAGCTAGTAAAGCAGCTCATGAATGTATATTGCAATAGAATGGGATACATCAATATCAAGTTGAGTGTTTCTATGGAAAATTTATAGTTGATATGGAGAATCAAACTTGCATGTGTAAAAGATGGCAGGGAATTTCGCATCTACATGTGATTACGTGCATCTTGGATAAAGATAACGAAGGGAAAGAGTTATGGCTTGAAACTGAAGTTCATGTGCTGTCTCCACCATGGTATGTAGCTAATAAGGGAAGAAAGCAAACGAAAAAAAGAAAAGGACCTGAAGAAGTTGAAGTGTCTTAATCACAATCACAAGAGTCGACAACAGAGAAAGGAGTTTTGTATATGACATGTTCGGTGTGCAAGGAGAAAAGACATAACAAACGTCACCTTAGCATAAAGGCATCAACAGTTTCTGATGCACGCATTATTGCATTCTAAGTTTATTATTTTATTGATTTATTATTATTATTTTTTTTGTTATTGCATGTCAACTTATATTACTATTGTTCACATTTATTAGGAAGGTCAACAACTTGGAGATGGAGCTAGATGTTTTCAGGGGCGGGAATGCAGCCTTAATGCACCACTTACTAGAAATTTTTGTGAATATCTCAAGGGGAATTTGCTAGGGGATTCATGTAGGTCACTTACAACCTATTTTTTGTGATTATCTAAGGAATTGTAATACAATTTTTAGAAACATAGGCATCCAAGTTTATGTAATTATGGTACATTATCCCATTGAAGTGTTGTAGTGTCTTGAATAATGTATTCCTATTCGTTGATATGGAATGTAAAGAAGTAATTTTGGGTATTGACTAATATAAATCCAGTTGGTCCATATTGTGTATAAAGGAGGCTATGTAATTACATTATTTACCCAAGTGGCTACCCTCAGTTGTGAACCTACATATTTTACCCAACTGCTTGGCAAATGCGGTTAGGTTCCATTGCAGTTAAGTGGATAATCTTCTCGGACCATGTTATTTTATAATGCGAAATTTTTAAAAAAAATGGTCAATTACATGTTTGTTAATTAAAAAGTGTCCAATTTTAATAACTCTTGCAAAATTGGCCAAATTTGGTATTAAATTATCTTTTATACCCTTAATGAAAATGAAACAATTTTTTTGATGTCTTTTCAATGTCTCACAAATTTCTAGAAAATTAATGTAACTTCCATGAGAAGCTATAATAATAACAAGGTAATACATAATAGGTAAATGTTCCTCATTACCTATTAGGTAATGACCAATGATTTTGAGTAGAATTGAAGATGATGAAGTAGAAAAATCATTAACACAAAAAAGTTTTTACATACTCCTAAATTCATAAGTAAATCATATCATTTTGTTTCGAGAAATTTTGGCCCTGTTTTGTAGGAATTTTGAGAATTGATTTTTTGACTGTTAGAAGAAAAGTGGGGGCTATCTGTGAGAGAAGAAATCAAAAATTGCGGTTGAAATAGTGAAATAACAGTTAAAAAATCAATTTTTTGGGGGTGAAAAATCACTCTCAAACACCCCCAATCTCATCCACAATTTCCCATAGAATGTAAATTTTCTTCGAAATATCATTTTTGTTAATAAGTTTGTATTGAACAGTTGTTGTGATACATATGATGCAAATGGATTATTAGATTTTTCAAACAATTAGTAGATACTTGTTATAAGATTATTGGAGTATTTTAAAATTAAATTCATGTTTGTTGTTCTGTATTTTTCAAACATGGTGTCACAGCCTATTTAAATAACTTTGATAGATAGATTTGCTATGGTTGTCATGTATTGACAATGCTATTAATGGAGGAATATATTCTTGCAAGAATATTTGTTAAAGTTGAAGTTGAAGTTAAAGAAGATGATAAATGCATATGGTGAAGTGTGTGGCCAAATATAGTTCTCAACATTTTATAACTGTCGAGAACGACACTTAAAATGTAATTGTTGACAGTTTTTCAATGTCTAGAATTACATTTTATTAACTTAGCGAAGCTACCGAAGATTTTGTAAATATCGTTGACCATATTACTTATGGGTAGCATGTTTGTTTTTGATATTCCTGTTAGGTAATCCTTTTTGGTGAGATTTGTTATCTTGCATGGCGGTACATTCGTCAACACAGAGGATGAGTGGAAGTGGTTTGGGAATCAAACGACATCAATTATTATTCAAAGAGACTTAGATATGAAGAACTTCTCAATAAATTATTCAAAAAGCTTCATCTTAACAGAATGAAAATTTAAATCCACCTCAAATTTAAAGTTCCGAACATGAATGTACCCCTTGTTGATGTAGTTGATGATGAGGACTTGCAATGGTATATTTCTGTTCACAAACAAACAGTCTTGTGCGTAATTGCAGATCAATATGATGTCGGAGAGCAAGAGGAGAATGTCGGAGTTGATCATTATCACCAGTATAAGAGACATCGTACGAGCATAATGAAGTTGGTGTGTTCGAACTAAAAGAGCCACTAATGATTTCTGACACAAACTTCGGCCTAGTTGAAGGAAATTCATATATTGAAAATGCAAACGAATCGGAAGATCAAAGGGAAATTACAGAGAAGCAACTCTTCATTAGCAAGAAACAACTACACACAAGGCTTCGACTATAGGCTTTGACCGAGAAGTTTTATTTCAAAGTTAAAAAGTTGAGTACTAGATCTCTCACTGTATGTTGCATGGATACAAACTGCCAATGGTTATTACGAGCTTCGAAGATAAAAAATTTAAATATATTAAGGTTCGAAGGTACATATCTGGGTACACACTTTCTTTAGATGTTCGACGGAATGTACACATGCATGCAACCAATTCTCTAATTGGACAACACATAATGCGATGATTAGATGATGCAAATCAATCGTATGTTCCTCCAGGTATTATCGGGGATTTCGAACATTAGTTTGGCTTAAGAATTAACTACAACAAAGCTTGGAGGGACACAGAGAAGGGTCTTGAATGGCTCCGTGGTATACCTGAAGAGAGTTTTCAAAAATTGCCTTTGTACTATTATGTCTTATCTGGAAAAAACCCGGAACCGTCGCACACATTGAGCTCGATAGCAATAATTGTTTCTTGTACTTCTTCTTAGCATTAGGTGCGAGTATACGTGGCTTTCAAGATTACATAAATTCAATCATTTGTGTTGACGAAAGTCATTCGAAGGGAGAGTATAAGGGAACACTATTAGTTGCTATAGCGCAGGATGAGAACTTCCAGATATATCCAATTGCTTGGGGGATTTTCGATGGGGGGAACAAATACATCGTGGAATTGGTTTTTCACAAAGTTGAAAGACGTAGTAGATGACTTAGAAAGGCTAGTGCTTGTATCAGACGGGAAGAAGAGCATTAAGCGGGCAATATTTAGGTTGTACTCACTTTCTCACCATGGTGTTACATCTGGCATATTGAGAAAAATATAATTACTAAGTATAGCAGTAGCAATGTCGTGTTCTTGTTCAAGCATACTGCATATTAGAATTCGAATAGTTAATGGGGCATATTAGAAACATCCGACTAGACATTATGACGAACAAAAGTGCCAAGTCCCTTAATGCAGTCCTCAGGCGGCAACAAAGTTTTATCATAAAATCGTTGGTCGACAACATTAGGTCTTTGATGCAATAGTGGTTTTTCGATAGGAGAATCGCATCCGCCGAATGCTAGAGTGCCTTGACACCAAAGATGGAGGGGGAATTGAGAAATTGTTTGACATTGGTGCAACATTACAAGTACGTCACTTGGATAAACTCGTATTGGAGGTTGGTGTGGGCACAAACATATGTATTTTTGACCTTATAGGCAACATGTGCTCATATCAAGAATTTCAGATGCGATAGATACAGTGTGCACATACATCTCGAGCAGCATACGCAAAGGAAAAATCACTTTATGATTTGTGTTCCCGGTACTATACCACTTATTTCTGGCAAAGTTGCATATAATGAAGTCATTTATCTAACTGGAATGGAGTCCGATTAGGTTATTCCTCATTCGATTCGTTCCATCCATATTTCGCCCCCAATTATACGTAGACCACCAGGACAACCTCATACCCAACGGAAACGATCAAGACATTAAAGGTTGATGAGCGCACGAAAATGTGGACGGTGCGGTGGTTACGGACATAACAAGCAAACATATAGGAGCTCATGACCATTGATTAATCTTGACACTTGAATGTTTTTTGTATTCATATTAACATCAAGTTTGTCATTAATGAATAATATACTTTTACATTTTCAGGTTATTTTCACAATTCATTTTGACACTTCATAGTCATTCAAAGAGCATTACAAAACATAAATTTTGTAAACTACGATTTCAAGATCAGTATACATCCACGTACTAAATTTCAAACAACGGTATTCACAAAATTTACAGCAGCTTTGCTAAGTTAATAAAATGTAATTCTGGACATTGAAATACTGTCAAAAATTACATTTTAAGTGTCGTTTTTAACAGTTATAAAATGTTGAGAATGATATTCTGCCAGACACTTCACCATTTGCATTTATCATCTTCTTCAACGTCAAAAACCATTCTTGCAAGGAATTTATTCCCCCATTAATGGGATTTTCAATACATGACAACCATTGCAAATTCATCTATCAAAGTTATTTAAATAGAATGTGGCATCATGTTTGAGAAATACCAAACACAAAATGACAAACATCAAATTTGTCATTGATGAATAATATACTGATCCTCGATTCGAATATGTAAAAATGCATTTAATAGTTAGATTAATTTAATAGATTGTACAAAAAAATATACAATTATCTCTAATATCTACTGGCCACTATTTAGAAGAAATTAAAATAAGATTATTACTAAATTTTAGTAGAAATTGATGAAATATATGGTTGAAAAGTTGTTGGTCCTATGAAATGTGAGGTTAAATTTAATTGTTGATTTTGACTTAAGATTTTAATTGGATTATAATTAAAACCAAACGGGGGCTATAACTTTAAATTGGCCGTCAAGTATGAACTATACCTACTTTGAACCTCCTGAAAACAAAATAAGCCACAAGAACTATAAAAAAATGTATCATTCATTTAACCAAAAAATTAAATCTTGCATCAATCAATCAACACACAAATTGAGAAATAAAAAAATAAAAATAAAAAATTGAACTAAAACATCACTATTTTGTTTACATTATCATCCTACACACCAAATGTTTAGCTTATCATGTTAGTCATACAAAAATACATATTGAATTGAAAATTCATCACCCGAAATATCAAAATATAAAGAGAAGGTTGAAGATGATTTTTCATCTCCTTTGAATTCTTTCAATGGAGTTTTCAAGAAATCTCATTCTGTTGAATTTTATAGAACTTAACTTTAAAAAACTTTACGAATTGTCAAGATCTCCATGTCAAGCCACCAAGAGAATTAATCAATGTGGAACATACCTTAATCTATTGATTTGAATCTTGAATTTAATTGCTTCAATCCATCTTCTTGATTCTCGACCGTTGATCTTGATTGCGAGTTTTGGATCTTCCTCTTCAACATATTTTCTCTTATATTTTTATGCTGATGGGATGATATAAAAAATGAGAAATTACATTTGCATTGGGGACTATAACCATATATATAGTTTTCATATGTATTTTTCCTATCCTGAAATGTAATTCTAAAGGAATATGGTCTCTATAGATATAATCAGGCCCACAATTTATTTAGATGCCCAAACCCAATTACTTAATTCTCTATTAGATCACTTTAATTTTGGGCTTAACTTCAAGATAGCCTTCATGCACAATTAATTACATATGTAAGCCTACATGACACATTAGTAATTTTCCAACAATCTCCCGCTTGAGCCATATTTGTTACATTATAAATGTGTATAACTTATGAGCTCAAAACTTTTGCTATTATAACCAAAAGCATTTTCAAACAATCTCGTCCATTAATTATGTCAATAAATGATCAAAGTGATTTTCCTTACAAGTAATATAACTAAACTCATCAATGATCACGTATATCAACACGATCAAATGACATAGATCAATTATGAATGTGTAGCATGCAAATTATATGTAATGTAATATAAACATGCCTATTTCCAATTGGTTCCTCATTCTTTAATGAGGTGAAATCAAAACTTTATTCAAAATGAAAATAACCGAATGCTTTATTTCAGCAGAATAAACCGAATATCTATAAGCAGAAAATGTGTCTGGATTAGACAACAACCAAATACAAACTCTCACTTAACTATCATATCATCAAAAGATGTAATACTCATATGAGTAGTATACTCATGAAAAGATTCTAGGTGATAGCCATTTAGTAAGCTGATTTGCAGTCACGGAGTTTAACCTAATATGCTCTATAGGAACTTGGAATATAAGATTGTTATTGTCACATAATAACTTAATTGGTCTTTCGATTCAATCCAAAATGCCCAGCCTAGTGACAAAATTTCGCAGTCATATTCCAAGATCAGAATCAGAATATCCAATGATCTCCAATTGGTCTTATTTTTTGTATGTGATCATGTAACCTTTAGTTTTCTATAGATACCAAAAAACTGGCTGCTTTCCAATTATTTATCTCAGAGTTACTTAAATATCTATCCAGGATTCTAATAATGAATGCTATATTTACATATGTGCGAACCTAAGCATAAATTAAACTCCCAACTGTTAAAGCATAGGAAATTTTCTATAAATTTATACTTAGGACATTGATTGAGACTAAAGTTGTGTCCCTTAGCAATAGGGGTGTCGGTTGATTTACATTCATACATCCAAAAAATTTCAAGAACTTTATCGTTATAGCTCTTTCATAACAATTCAAAAATATCTTGAGAACGATCCCAATACATCTGTATTCCTTAAACAAAAGAGGTGTCAACAAAATCTATAATTTTAAAATTTCGTGATAGAAATCTCTTAGTTTCGTGCAATATACCTAAATCATTGCAGGCAAGTAGTGTGTCATCGACATATAATACTAGAAAAATATCCTTACTTCCATTGAACTTGTGATATACACAACTATCAACTGAATTTATCTAAAAACTAAACGAGATAATTATTTGATGAAATTTATGATACCTTTGATGGGAAGCTTACTTAAGCCCATAAATGGATTTTTTTAATTTGTAAATAATCTGACATAGCTTAAGATAAAAAATGTATCACAAGTGTCATAGTTGCCCTAAAAAAGTTTTTCGTAGAAATCAGAGAGAGTCTCTTTAGAGTCATTGCCTTCCTTTTGAGTAAAGTTATTTGCAACTAGACAAGCATTATATCTTTCCACATCACCCTTCAAATCCCTCTTAATTTTAAATATCTACTTACAATCAATGGACTTTGTACTCTCAAGCAATGGAATGAGTTCCCAAATGCCATTGTCTTTAATGGATTTTATCTTTTTCTTCATGGCATCAATCTACTCTAGAGAATTATTCTTTTGTTTGGTTTGATGGAATGTTGATTGCTCAAATTATCTTTTACCAATCCAGTGCCATCCTCGTGGTTTTGGAGAAAGACTACAAATTTATCCAGAATTGTCTTTTTCCTTTTTTTAGTGGATTTCCTTAGTGACATTTGTTCTTGAGGTTTTTGAATTTGTTTTTCTTGAACAATCTCTTGATTGTGTATAGAGGGTTTTGTAAAATTGTTTTGGTCTGAAATCGCTTATTGAACAAGATCTGGAGCAAGAATTTGTCCCTGGTCCTGATCATTGTTAATTGCAATAGAATGAATATATACATATTCTTCTTTAAAGATAAAATTCTTAACCTTAAAATATTATTTCTCCTACAAACTCTACATCCTCAAAGAATTGAATATTTTTCTGTTTCAAAAATGACCCCATAGTGGGATTTTAAAAAATAAATAAATTTGTAACCCCTTAAACTTTCACAATGTGTAGTAGAATAGCAACTAATGGCTTTGAAGTCTAGTTTTCTTTTATTTAGCCTATAAGGCCTTGCTTTAGCTAGACAACTTCAAAACCATTTGAATTCAAATTCAAATATTGTACTATGAAAGGGATATGTCTAGTAAGATGATTGACCACAAGATTAAATCTAACCATTGGATTTAATTATGGTCCATAATACATATCCACTAGCACAATCATTTCCAAGAACACAAGGCCAATAATCATGTGTCGAGTAGATTTAAGTAATTCTCTTTACAAATCTTCACCTTGGATCATATATAATCCTTTGACTCTAAGGCTTTACTAGAAACTAAAATAAAATTCATCAAATTTGTTTTGTCATCATCGCTCATTCCAAAATGAAGCCAGTTCAATTAACTCTAAGGCTTTACCTGAAACTAAAACAAATGTCATCAAATTTGAAGAGATGTATTTCAAATTGGGCCTAACTTGTCTTTTTTCCCTATCCCCTTACTAATTGGTAATCATCTAAAAATTAGTATCTGCAGAAGTTTCTTGATTAGGGAACCAGTTTCAGTAATTTCAAGTTTAGGTTGTTTTATCATTATTTCTTGATCATATTCTTCTTGAGGTTGGATTTTACTATCAGTTGGATTACCATCTAATCTCTTCACTTAAAACTCCATTATCTTTTTAGTAGAAGGTTTCTCTTACTCAGTTTGTTTCTTTTGACTATCTCCCTATTAAGTTCTTGAACTTACATCTCTATTGTTAATTATCTTAATGCCCTTCACACTTAAAACCCACAATCTATATCATTTCACTCCCTCTGGTTAACCTAACATGACATACTTTAGTAGCCCCAGTTTACCCTCAACTTGATGTGTATAAGCAGCGCAACCAAGCATTCTAATGTCTGACAAATCTAGGGTTTTTCTAGACCACGGCTCTTGGAGAGTCTTGAAATTCACAGAACTAGAAAGTGACCTATTAATCAAATAAGCGACAGTACACAAGGCTTCAACTTAAAAACCTTTAGATAACCCTGAACTAATTATCATACATCTAACTTTATCCATTAATATCTAATTTATCCTCTTCGCCACCCCATTTTGTAGGAGGTATTTCTCACAGTCTGAATCTCATACCATTTCCCTTCCATGACCTTTTTTTCAACTAAGGCAAGCCAGGACTTAAACTCAATAAAAGTTTCAGATTTGGATTTAATGAGATACATACAAACCTTCCTCAAGTGGTCATCAACAATGAACAAAAAAAATCTATTCCTTCTATGTGTAGATGTTTTTCTATACCCTTCACAATTCTCAAAGAACCAACATCAAATTTGAACTCAAAACCTCCATATTTAAGAATGCTTAAGGAAATAATATTCATTGCCAGGCCCGCGACATAACTAACACCTATAAGAGGTCTGATAATGCCATCATGTATCTTAATAACAATATCATCTACTCCTTCCACATTGTGTGCACAGTTGTTCCCCAGACATACTTTCCTAGAATTAACGTCTTTATAGTTATAGAACTAAGACTTAATCGAACACATAAGAACAGTGGCACCTAAGTCTAAAGTCTACTCATTGTCAAATCAATATTAGATATATTCATAACATGTATGTTATCAAGGGCACAATCTACGTTAGTGTCAAAGTCTCTTGACATAGTCATAACATGTAGACAATCGACGGAATCACTACAGTAACTAAGTTTTGATCATCACCCTATTGCTATCTCTATTTCTTCAAAAGGTCAAAACAGTCTCTCTTGAAATGCCCTACAATGGTAGCATTTTTAACCACTATTATCTCTAGACTTAGACGGTTAGACCTATCCTTTGATTTTCTCTGCCCTTCTTACTTTGAAATTGATTTTCCTCATTTGTGTCATTCGTCTGACGAACAAGCTTTATTCTCTCAATCTACCCATCTACTCTTTATTAAGTCGTAGCTCCCTTGCCCTCAAAAGCATCAATCACAATATCTAGGGTCAAAACACCCTTAGCATACTTGATAGCATTACTAACATCTCTATAGGATTTGGGCATTTCAACAGTTTCTCCGATTTAGCTCTTAATGCATCAAGATATTTTTTTTGGGTCGTCAAGAGTTTTAACAACCTTTTGTTGAATTAAAATAGTTTTCATTTTTTGCTTCTAAATAAAATAATTTCCCTGACCATTGAATTGTGACAAATCAACTCGATAGGCCATGGTAGCAAAACAATATTTTTCGAAAAGTTTTACTTAAACAACTTTATTCACACACAAATGCAAGCTCAAACCCATTTATGTATAAATGCTTTTCAAGATAACACACATGATATCACAACAAGTAACACGTAGCCAATATCACAAGAGTAAAAGATCACAAATTGTATGGCAACAAATAATCACAATATCAAAATTTTAAATTCGAGAGGTGTTAGAATGCACAAATCGAGCGAACCAATCTATCTGTTCATATATTAAGGAGGGATACGAGTCTTTATGGATCTAAGGCCACCACTAACTACCCTAACTTGTCCAACAGCTGTTGCAACATAAAACATCACTGAGCCGCCAATCGAAATGTTTCTCTGTCTATTCTTTTCTGGCCAAGGTATATCTACTTCCATAGTGCACCAGAATGAAATCCAACACTATCAATAGTAAGAAATTGACCAACGAACAATTTATCTTTTTTCACCTCCACCTGGTTCGACTACAAGCGTTCTTATGCGCCTTTTCTAGTTTTGCGCTTGTGGATCACATGCCATATCCACCGCTATGCAAGTGTCTCATGTGTGGCACTACCTACTTCTTCTTCAGAGTCTAGTGGTTGTCATCATTCGTCCACTAGGTGCATAGATTCTCCGAAATATAGGTTTGAAGTTTCGGTTAAACTTGTTTTCTAACAAAATCGAACCCTTTTATCCTTCAATCCCACTTTCAAGTTCTTATAACACTTTTTACCACTAGCCTAAGCTTTGATACCATTTGTTGAGTTTATAAAGTAGTGTACAATGATTATTACACATACAAAATACGGAAACATAAACTCTCAAAGAGTAAAAAATCGAACTAACCGACTCAAAATCTTTTTCAACCTCACTACCGATTTATCTTGTGATGTCGAGCTTAGTTTTGTACCACCCCGAATTCAATGAACTGTGATCTACAAGAATGACAATGGATACAGCGAGAGAACTGTCGGAGGCAACCAAGAATATCACCAAAGAAATAAACTCTCCCACTTAGCTCTTCTCTATATTTTTCTCTTTGTGTTTTGCCAATTCTCCAAGTCCAAGTGAAACAAGTAAAGTCTTGCAATTATAGAGCCAAAACCATATAAATTTAAATTCAAATATTGTACTATGAAAGGGTCATGACTAGTAAGATAATTAACCACAACATTAAATTCAACCATTGGATTTATTCTATGGTCCATAATGCACATCAACTAACATAATCCTTTCCAAGCACACAAGGCCAATAATCATGTGTCAATTGAATTTAAGTGATCCACCTCACATCCTTCCATATGTATTCACATTCACTCACAAGCAAGCACTCCCATCATGATAAAGCTAATCGTACACCCAGACGTGTACGCCTTTGTCACACCTCCTATGTGTCAACAGTTTAGCCATTGATTGAAAAATGTGTTTTTAAGATCTATGTATCAAAAGTTGCAAAATTACAGGAGTGTAAACCAATGTATAAACCATTATGTATAGGTAGCATGGTCCATCCCATTATATCTTTTATTCTTCATCTCTCTCTCTCTCTCTCTCTCTTTTTCTACCTTATTTCCTCATTTCTTGCCATAGTTTGCAGCCATACAGTCTTAGCCCAACATTGCTCTTTCTATCTGTGAGGTACGAAAAATATCTGGATTTTGGTTTTGGTTTGTTTTAATGATTCATGTACATTTTTTTCAGGCATGCTATAGTCATTGCACTTTCGAATTTTTCTTAAATTTTATTCACAAGCCCCTGTTCTTGATTATTTTATGTTGGGGGTCGTGATCTTATATTGGCACTTAATGTTATGTTTTCTATGGGATTTTGCATTTTATTTTTTAGAGCAAAGTATGATATGATTGTTAAAATGATGGCTACAATTTAATTGGTTGGTTTAATTTATAATTTATGCAAAAGATCCCAAAATTCAATTCATGACTCAAGAAGCCCTTGGCAATTTAAATTCTAAAGCTTTAGACATTGAATTCGTCGTATTCTACATTTTGTATTGGCTTTAAAATCTATCTTACATAATTTTTGTCATTCTATGAGGATACAAGATGAGAAGTAAAATTTCAAAGAAAATGAGATCTTCTTTATGGAGTAATAGAGGATATGAGAGAAAATAATGTGGAACAGTTACAAGAGAAGATTATAAATCAGTTGGAAAGGAGCAGAAATGAGAAGGACCTATGAAAATGTACGTAACTTTTAACTTTGGTGTCAGATTTACAAGAGAGAGTACGATCCATAATCCTTTTTAGTTACCTACAATTTTACCAAGGCGAAAACTCAGATTCCATCGTTTTGGTGTCCATTTTAGCATTTTTTGTTTTTAGTTCGTTGAAGGGTATTTCATTATTTTACAATTTTTCAGTTCTATTTGAATTTGTCTACCGAATTAAAGTTTCGCTTTGGGCTACAAATATGTGTTAAAATTGGTGTTTCTGGACTATAAGTTTTTTCTTCGAACAATCTGAAAATAATACATTCACGGAATTACCATATTGTGATTTAAACAACGAAATGAGATGATCATTAGGATCGGAACGTTAATTCAAGCCCATTGACTTCACGATGTTTCTTTAAAATAAATTTACTACTTTTAAAGGTGCTAAAGGTGTGCAACAATCATCTTTTAGGATAAAACAAATTTTGTCTTCTACGAAAATAGCACAGCAATTTGCAGGAATCTTAATGAACACAATGAAGTGCTTTCACTTCGGGAGCAATATCAAAATGAGAGAGAATGAGATTCAAAGTGGAGAAAGTTTGCAATGAAAATTGTGCAATTATTCTAGCAGTAGGGTGTACCATTTATAAATTCACTCGTGGCTATTCGAACATCCTTCAAGCCTTTTCAGATACAGCCTTCTAAACCCTAGCAGACAGTAATGTTCAAAATGAAAACACTGCATCCATTAAGTCAATTAATAGACGTTTGTTAAGTCGGTTAATAGTTGATCTAGTAGTAAGATGCTTTGAACAATTAGTTGTTTGTATAAACATAAACAATAGAAGTCACACAATTCCCTTCTAACATAATTGGTTCTTCCGTTTGTATTTATTTTGGCCTTGGACACCTATTGGTTCATGCGTATTTTTTAGAGAATTTATTTTACCATAACTCTCCTAGAAATGGCCCATTCTCACCCACATAGGCGATCTCCATAAAAAGTGTGTTGCTATACTCCACTTGAACTAATCGAGGTCTAGAGATTAGTAAAAGTGTAACTTAATCTATTTCATGGAAGTTAGACATTAGTTCTTATAATAAAGGGTAAGAGTTAAAAATCAGTGTATACTGAGTTTTTCACAATTTGATTGTCCATTGAATCTAGATTTTGGAATCTCCAGTTAACTAGGTTTGGTTGCCACCATGAAAACTCATAGTTATTTTATCAATTTTAACATCATCCCCTTTGATGAATTTTCAACTTGTTCTCTTGTCAAAACTTTAGTTAGCGGATTTGCAATATTCTATTTTGATTTCACATAATTTATAGAAATAATATCAATATAGAGAAATAGTCTAGTGTTATTGTGTCTACGACGTTTATATCTAGATTTACTGTTATATATAGCATTCTGTGCTTTTATAATTGCCGATTAACTATTGCAATGAATACATAATAGCGGATACATGTTTTATCCAACATGAAATATATTCCAAAAAGTTTCATAACCATTTAGTTTCTTTCTCACATTTAGTTAACTCAATGAATTGTGATTCCATCATTAATCTAGCTATATATGTTGGTTTTGAAGATTTCCATGATACTACAGTGCCTTCAAATGTAAAGATATGTCCACTTAGAGTCTTTATTATCTGATATCCAATTTGCATCACAATATCCTTCGAGTACTGCTGGATATCCCGAATAGTACTATTTGAAATTTTTGATGTGTTTTAAATATCCTAAAACTCTAACAATTGCCTTCCAGTACTCAGTGCTTGGATTACTCATATATCGACTTAGTCTACTAATTGAATAAGCGATATTAGGTCAAGTACAGTTCATAACATACATTAAACTGCCAATAATACGAGATTCCAATTGACACTTACTATTACCAGTGTTGGAAACAAGATGTATATTAGCATCATAGGTGTTTTCATAGGTCTTATTTCTTGAACTTATCAAGAATTTTCTCAATATAGCGTGGTTGAGATAATATGAGACCATCGAATGTTTTAGAAATTTTAATTTCCTAATATAATATCGGCCACACCCAAATCTTTCATTTTAAACTTACTTGTTAACATCCTTTTAGTAGTTTGAATTATGGTATCAATGTTATACATAATGAGTATGTCATTTACGTATAAACATACCATGACATATCTATTTTGAGTGCTATTGACATGCATGCATTTGTCACACTCGTTAATTTTGAAATCATTTGACATCATAACCATGTCAAATTTTTCATGCAATTTCTTAGAAGCCTACTTTAATCCATGAAACTATTTAATAAGTCAACACATTTTCTTTTCCTCTCTTGAGGCCACAAATCCTTCAAATTGTTCCTTATAATCTTTTTTTTTAATTTATATAATTCACCATTCAAGAAAGCCAATTTATTATTCATTTGATGTATATCCAAACATTCAACACTGCTATCGCAATAAGCATATGTATGGAAGTAGTTCTTGTTACAGGTGAATAGGTATTGAAATAATTAAGACATTCCTTTTGCTTATTGCCTTTAGTGAAATTTTAACTTTATATTTGTCAATTGGTCCACCTACTTTCATTTCTTTTTCAAAATCTATTTATACCCCCAGTGGCTAATTCCCAGTAGGAATGTCTATTAATTCTCATGTAAGATTTTGTAGTACGGATTTAATTTCACTATGAATAGTTTCTTTTCAATATGAAGTTTCGGTCGATGACATAACCTTTTTATAACTTTGAGGTTCATTTTCTAACAAATATGTTAAAAGATTAGGTCAAGTGTGGTTGTCATTCTAGCTCTCTTACTGCGTATAGGTTCTTTATTTATAGATTCTTGATCTATAGTCTCTTCATTTTTATGAGGTCTCTTCAATGAATTTGATTCACTTTGCATGTTCTAATAAAACGTTTTCGAAAAATCTAGCGTCTATCGATTCAATAACCTTATTAACATACACATCTGGTACTTCAGACTTTTGTACAATAAATATGTACGCACTACTATGTTGTGTGTGTGTGTGCGCGCGCGCGTGTGTGTGTGTGTGTATATATATATATGTATGTATGTATGTATGTATGTATGTATGTTTTTCAATGGGGTAAATTGTTGAGAATTTAATTGGCAGAAAGCAAAGCTTCCCTCCACAGGTTCTGAGGTAATCCCAAACTTATCAATATAGCATTCATCATTTCTTTCAATGTTCGATTATTGCGTTCAGTAATACCATTAGATTGAGGAGAATAAGGTATGATAATTTTATGAATAATTTCATGTTCCGAATAGAATTGTTCAAACGTGGAATCATATTCACAGCCTCTATCACTTATTACCTTAATCTTTTTGTTAAGTTGATTCTTAATCTCTAATTTATATTGTTTAAACACTTTAATTGTTTCGTCTTTGGTTATGAGTAAATACACATAACAATATTGAGTATAATTATCAATAAAAGTGATAAAGTAATTTTTATCACCTTTAGTTTGAACAAATTTTAAATCACATATATCGATGTGAATTCAATTTAGAGGTTCGATACTTCTTTTGATAGAACGAAAGGGTATGCGAGCCATTTTCACTTCTACATATATACCGCATTTGTGATTATGATTTAAATCGCACTTTGGTTATAAATCTAATTTGATTAGTTTATACAAAGTATTATAATTTACACGTCTTACTCGTTCATGATAAATATTAAACAATTCAAGCAAGTAAGAAGAAGATACAATTTTATTCATAGTAGGAGATGCAAACATTATTCAAAAATTTTATTCAATTCTAAATGATTTTCAATAAATAAATATTTAACATTAGTTATCTCTCGGAGTGAAATGTAAATATGCTTTGTTCCGTTAAAATCGAAGAACAGGTTTCACTAAAAGTGAGCTCAAATTTGACTTCACTAATTAAAACCATGTCAAAATTACTTTCATTAATGGAAACTTACAAAAGGAAGTGTACATGACACAACCCGAAGATTTTGAGTCTAAAGATACCAACAACTTATGCCTTGGTTGATCAATTTATGGGTTAAAGCAAGCCTTTAGAAGTTGAAACTTTGATTTGATGGAAAAATCAAAAGGTTTGATTTTATTAAAAATGAAGATGAACTGTGTGTCTACAAGAAGATAGTGGGAGCGTCGTCATGTCCTTAATATTATATGTAGATAACATATTAATAGGAAACGACATTCCGATATTTCAATCGTTAAAACTGTGTTTGTTAAATAATTTCTTAATGAAAAAATATGGGAGAAGCAACTTGATCTATAGAGATAGATCTAGAAGATTGTTAACTCATTCCAATATACATAAATAAAATCTTGAGAAGATTTTCTATGGAGAATATGAGCAGAGAGTTCATGGATACACTGATACTAATTTCTAGTCAGACTAGAATGGTAGTAAATCTCGAATAGGATATTGATTTACTCTTAAACGGTGTGTTGGAAAGGTTCCAAACATGAAACAACCGTTGATTCAATAACAGAACCCTAATATATGATTGCTTCAAAAGTAGTAAAGAGTTGCGGTATGGATCAAGAAATTCATTAATAAACTTGGAGTAGTTTCTAACATTGTTGATCACATATATTTGTATTGTGGTAACAATAAAGTCGTGATCAAGCGATGGAACTAAGGTCTCATCAATTATCTAAACATGTGTTAAGATAGTATTATCTCATCAAAAAGATAATACAAAGAAATGACGTAAAGAAAGAACGAATTCCCACAATTGAAAATATTATAGATCCATTGACAAAGAATTATTGCAGTATAAAAATGATTGTCGTGTAGACTTTTATGGTATTAGATATATAAGTGATTAAATTTAGTGCAAGTGAGAGTTTGTAAGTGTTATGTCTTATGTTCAATCAAACTTTGGATATAAACACTTTTAATAAATAGTTAAAGCTATTTTATGACATATCTATTATTTAATTAATATTCAATTAAATTAAATAACAAAATTCGTAAATTCAAATCTTGGTAATTTGTTAATTACAAAGAGATGTGATTATGGAATACAAATTACATATAACTGAATCTTAAATCATTTGTGTTCATAAGTAATAACGAGACATTGATAACGTTATTACATATAGACCATCACGTGTGACACTTCTTACTTGTGAAGTAAGTATCTGATTTCACAAGTTAAAGTGTGGTAACACTTAAATAAAATATTGGATGTTAACAAAACATTGGAGACTCGCGAGGGAATTCCACATGGATAATTATTTGAGTATCAGTGATTAATTTCTAACGTTCGGTAGTAGAATTGGTCATTTGACTTGAGATTATCATAGTACCTTAAATGAGGACAGTCATACTTTAGTGATATTGGATGTTGCTCTACCAAAGGTCGTTAATATGACATCGTTTGGATATGTCAATAATGATATGAAGGTTGTGAATGATCAATAAAAGATTCGTCACTCTTAGTTAGTAAATGATTATGATCTATATTTCATTCAGTTAAGTTGATTATGGAATCCTTGGCCAATGTGTACTCATAAGTCGAAAATGAGTTTTCGACTTATATTGACTTAAATAGTGTAATGAAAGATATGATCGATATTTGAGATTGACATACTTCCATCTCTCATAATTGATCTGATTATATAGATGAAATAATTATAGTTTCACGGTAAACGAACAAGTCTGGTTGTGTCATACCACGTGACATTTTTCGTCACATTGTTTTGACATATTACTAGATGTCAATCTGGAACGACGAATGTGAATTAGTAATTAAATGGGGTATTTTAATTTATTGATTCTGATTAAATCAAAGAATAATTTACGTTATTAGACGTCGTGATTGAAAACCTAAATAGTCACACATAAAAAGAGAACTAAGAGAATTAGATTTACCAATTAATTAATTAATAAGTGTTGGATAATAAATTAATTGGATTGCTTATAAATAGTTCGAATTAATTAATTCATGGGCCAAATTTAATTAATTGGATTAATTAGATATTGGACCGGATTAAGTTATGAGACAGGCTAAACTTGTTTGAGTTTATATAAATAAGCTGCTAAAGTTTGAAAAATGGTAGGGAGAAAATTCATATTCTTGCTAGTACAATAAAAGTAAAAAATCCTATTTTTTTCAATCTTGTTCCCTATGTGGATTTTCATTGGAGGTTGGATAACTGGATAGCTGTGGATTGCAGATCGTGATTGTTGGAGATGAAGAAAAAGAAGGGAGTTTATAGAATTCAACAAATGTATAATTTCTATCACAGTTTCTATGTAAACACAAAACAAATCATTGGTGGGAATTGAAATTTTGTTTAAATTTCGCTCTGCGTGATTAAGTAAATTTCCAATGCTGTATATGATGTTTACGATGATTTATGACTTTTAAGATGGCCAAATGTCGTAGTAAATAGTACATATATATGAACTTATTTCAATCCAATCGCTTCTTCCATTGTATTAGCTTGCCAAACATGGACCATAAACATCATATAAAATGAAAACTAGGTATTTGATTGAAACTAGAGCATAAATCCGGTGACACCAAAATAATTTATCTATATATGTACTTCTTAACATAAATAACTTTCCTTGAATAACTTGTGAAGCAATAATGTGTATAATAAAATCCGGAGAATCACCATCTTCCCCTTATCGTTACTACAATATAATTCCGACACCCATAGAATTTATGCAGTTTAAATAAGGATTAGTCATATTTTTATTTTCTTAGCCTATATTTGACAAATGTCCATAACTGATTAAATTTTTTTTAACTATTCATTTCGTGAAATCCACAAATACTGCTCACTATCGATTAATTATTTTATAATTTAAACTATTTATAAACACTTTTCAAACCAACTTAAAAAATAGAGAATTTCTTTCAATTATTTTGTGTAGAAAGAGTTCTGCTTACAAAGTGACCAATTAAGATTGCAGTTGATTATGATTAAGAAGATTTACTTTTAGATTTCACATAAGAATTAATTTGATTTTATTTTTTTAGCCTATATTTGGCTGATGTTTATAAACTGACAAATTATTTCTATTCATACATTCCATGAGATTTAAAAGTATTATTCACTTATTCATCACCTATTCAATCTATTCACAATTTAAATAATTTATAGGCATTTCCAAACAAAACTTTAAAAGCAGAGAATTTTTTCAATTTTTGTTGTTACTGTGAAGAATGATTCTCTCATAAATTGAACAATGAAGACATCGGTTGGTTATTATTTACTTAAAATGTAAAATTTAAAATTAGTACACTTTTGAGTAGTGCTAATTGTATGTATTAGTGTACATAATGGTGTAACTTTTTGTCTCTTATTCTCTTTCTTTATTTTTTCGGTTGTGCTACATGTACAAATAATTTTATATAATGATTTAAATACACATAATGTAATGAGATATGATTGAGTTAAAAATTCATTCAATCAAATAAAAAAATTCATTTTCTTTTTGACACCTTATTTATATATAAATCATTATGTAACTGTTTACATATAAGTAACATTATTCCATATATAGTAGGTTACATAATGTCACATGGCACTCTACCATTTGTAAGTTTCAGAACACAGTTATCTATTCCCTTCATATCATATTATGTAATCTATTATGTATAATTTTCGTGTACAAGTACATCGAGATGTAGAAATAGCATTACTCATTGGCCAAAAGTTAAAAATAAGTAATTTATTCTTTGACAGCAAAATATGAAAAAAGGAGTTACTTTTTCTTTCTCAGCCAAACGTGCTCTAAACAAAATATCTGCTTCCACCGTCCGCCGCCATAAATCCCTTTACCCTCCCACTATTGCTCCGCTTATTTTGCTTACGCTTCTGGTTCCTCGGTAGCGATTCTCTTTCGTGCGCCTATACGTACAAATTGCTTTAAAGAGAGAGAGAGAGGGGAGCGAGAGGGGGAGCATTTGCGGCCTCTTGTTATTGTTCTTAATCGACGAGGTAGGGCACAATTCTCTCCGCAATTATTTTAAGTCAATTCTCTCCGCAATAATTTTAAGTTCCAGGGTTTTGCGAATTCTGTGGACATATCGTAGTAAAGAAATCTAGGGTTTCAGATCAGGATTTTTTAGGTCAATTGTTTCATATGAATGTTTTGTGCTTTATTTTGCTTCCGTACTCTTAATTTTAGGTTTTATAGTCTGTTTTTCTTTACAAAATAAAGATATGCTTGTTTGAAGAAAAATTTCTTTGTTCGGTCGATGCTTAATTTCAGCTATTGAATCGGAATATATTTTTTCCTGCTTATGTAAGTACTTGTGCTTGCTATGGCTGTATGCATCAATGCATGTACGATTTTATAAGTGAATGAGCTATGGTTCTACTTAACATTTGTTTTAATCATTTTTTGTCTAGGGTGAAACCTATGATATCTGGGGTGCTTGCTTAGGGCTGTTGCACTCAGCTTAGTTTCTGTTTTTACTTTTCTTTTGTAATGAAGCTATATATGTTATGTTTGCTTTTGGTCATTCCATAGTTTATGTTGAGTGCTAAATTTGCTATTTCAAGACCACTTTTCATTCTGCATGACTTGCCAGAAGTTTGATGATTTGTCTTCCATATATATTTATATAATGTTGTT
This sequence comes from Olea europaea var. sylvestris, assembly GCF_002742605.1. NCBI lineage: Eukaryota > Viridiplantae > Streptophyta > Magnoliopsida > Lamiales > Oleaceae > Olea > Olea europaea. Next base: position 16,229,537 of record NC_036250.1, on the reverse strand, counting down.
TTTGGAATGTTGTTTATTGAAGCTACAGGAAAATTAAGAGGGAACCTTTGATATGGCTGCTACTGCGATGGCCTCTTCTACTGACATTCGATATGGGCCAGAGGACCCCACCCTCTCAAAACCATGGAAAGGCCTGATTGATGGTAAGACGGGATATCTTTATTACTGGAATCCAGAGACCAACATTACCCAATATGAGAGGCCCATTATCTCTTTGAAAGCAAGCTCTGCTGCGCCAGACAAATCTTTGAGTTCCTCAGTTCAAAAGTCTTCTCAAGGAGGCCACAAAGCTAATGATGATGATGATAGATATAACAGAGGTAGCAACAGTGGGTCAGTGAAGGTTGCTTCTGGGACAGGAAGTTATCAGGTGCTAATGCAGCTATGTTTTAGTCCTACTTTTTTTGAAGGAGAAATCTTCGGAACAAAGAACTTAGCTTTGATTGCATCCAAGTATTGGTTGATATCCATTTAAAACTAATTTACCCTGCGTATTTTTTTGGTTGATCCATTGTCTGTCATGTTTGCTTAATGCTCTGTAAGAAATATGCTTAATTTGTAAAAGACATTAACTGCAGCTGCACAAGTTCAATTATATTCCTCTTATTACATTTTCTTAGAAAGGAAAACTGAATGCTGATGCTGATATTATGCATGCCTTCATTTTTGTGTATGTTGTTGCATTAGTGTCAACTTCATAGGCCAAATCTCTCTATCTGTTATGTTGACATCGTTGTTTGATGTTGGTAACTATTCCAGATTAAAATTAGAATATTCATCTCTTAATAGTTCTGCTATTATGTATAGTCTACTGAATGGTTTATGAGAATTTTCTTGACATTCACTATATAGATCAAATAGCTTTGCGACATATTCGGGAGATCAATATGTTCTCTCTGTCCTGACAGTGTTGTCAACGGTTAAAGAAGTTCAAAAAGGGTTGTTATTGAGCAACTGAAGAGATGGTGAATCTCTGTTACCTCTGAAAGTGCATCAAACAAAAATTTGGAAGATATGATCTAATGATGTTATTATTTGCTTTTGAATTTGTTGGATAGAGTCTGATATAATGAATTGAAGTTGATACCATTAGGTTTTTTCTTATATGATGTTGATGAAGTACTTTTTGGTACAGAAAATAACATTACAAATATATCTCGACTCTTTCAATCTTCCTTCTACTTCAACTTATTTGGAGTTCTGTACTGAGATACTTGTAACTTTGTTTATGCATAAAAATATTTGGCTGCGCACTGGTACATTTGGACTTGCATAACTTCATTCTTCTGCATATCAGTTAATTTTTCCCTTCATTCCTTTTTGATGAACTAACCAATTAATTTTCCTTCACTCGTACCAGAGTGCAAGAAGCAGATCTGATCATTTACGTGATGATCTGATTGTGAAAGCGAGTTCTGGACTTGGATTGTTCTCTTCAAAAGTTGCAGAAAGTGGTTTATCTGCTGATTCTTATCGCCGTCAACATGACATAACTGTAACTGTAAGCATTTATATTACTTGTATTTGTGAACCTGATGCTAAGTTGATATTTTTCTTAATTGAAGAGATAGTGCTGTATCCACCATAAGATCCAGTGTTTTAAATTATTTGGATTAACTTAAGCCTCGTGTAGCCAGCCTGGGAGATCGATATGTAGATATGTTTTCTAATTTGGTCAAATATGGCAACTTAAAATGATCTGTTGACTCAAACCTAGCAATGGGTGATGTAAGTTTATATAGGACACAGATCCAAACTTCGATAGCATTGACATAGTTTGGGAATATTCTTGGTAGGTATTGTCTTCTCTCCCAATTGATATATGTCCTTACATATAGCTTCCATATGGAGAAATTACTAAGTAAATTATTTATGGTCATACTTCATTTTCAATGGACCCACAAATATTATCTGCTTTTTCACCAATTATTTTTATTTATTTATAAATTAAACCACTGAAGGAGGCATAATCATAGAATTAAAATGTTTTTGAATCCTTCAATAGAACTAATGGCAAATATATCTGTGGTTTCGAGTAATATAGTGCTTCAGTTGGTTTTTGTCAACCGAGGTTTAATTTGAAACATTCAAAAGTAAAAGCTTATTTTAACCCGATTGATGTATGAGTTGCAGTAAGTTTTGGTGTCAAAATCGTGGTAGTAATCTAGATTTCTACTCTTTCTCCTGATCTATAATGCTTTTCTTTTATGCTTTCTTGTACATGCTCGTTCATTTATTGATGTTCTTTACCGATTGCTACATCGATTATATTTGTATGTTTTAACTGCTTTTCTGTACTTCAATTAACTAGGGAGATAATGTGCCCCAACCTTTCACTTCATTTGAAGCTACTGGTTTTCCTTCAGAGATTCTTAGGGAGGTATGGACCTAATTTCATTCTTTTAAATTCTTGGATGGATAGAAACTTTGTAGGCATAATAAACTGTGAGTCCCACTCCATTGTTACGACATTTGTTGACTGATGGGGGTTTAATGTGGAGATTAAGAACTCATTCTTAGTTTCCATTTGCACTTCTCGTCGCAGGTGCGATGTTTGCTCCAAGGAGGAGCCAAATGTCGTACACTGTGCTGCCTTCGCATGGACTTGCATATTTTTGCATTGTCCTTATTGGTGGACAAACTTTTCTGAAGGGCTTTACAAATCATCCAAGTTCGTGGCCGGGGCTTCTGGTGGTAGTGATTCAGTCTGCCTTTTGGTCCAAAAAGAAGACGTGTCCTCCTACTCTAGCTTTCATCTGTAAGCAATGATTGTCTACATTGTGGGATGATGCTTCTTCTTGCATGGGCTACTCGAATAAGCTTAAAAAAGTCGTCATTCAGAAATTTTAAAGTCAGTTACGCTGCTCACAGGGGTTGTGGGTTTTATTTATTTATTTATTTATTTTTTCCAGGTGTACCATGCTGGATTTTCTACTCCTACACCAATACAGGCACAGTCATGGCCAATTGCTCTACAAGGTTCTGACGTAGTAGCCATTGCGAAGACAGGCTCTGGTAAAACTTTGGGTTACTTGATTCCTGGCTTTACTCACATAAAGAAACGACACAATAATCCCAAATTAGGTCCAACAGTTCTAGTCTTGTCACCGACAAGGGAGTTGGCAACTCAGATACAAAATGAAACTGCGAAGTTTGGAAAATCATCTAAGATATCTTGCACGGTATGGATTTAATGATGTTTGCTTGGCTTATTTTGGATCAAATAAAATAACTATAATGCTGTTATAAAGTTGCTTTCTACTTGTTTTTATTTAGTGACCTTGCAGTATTCACACAATTGCACACATCTATAAACCCTCCCAAAACAAAATAGCACACAAAAGTTGAGTATGTGTTAAATGTATTATTATATGGGTGAATGAATTTTGTTGCTGATTCTGGTTCTTGTTCGTTGTTTAATGAAGTGTTTGTATGGAGGTGCACCAAAAGGTCCTCAGTTGAGAGACCTAGACAGAGGTGTAGATGTTGTGGTTGCTACTCCTGGTCGCTTGAATGATATTCTAGAGATGAGAAGAGTAAGCCTCCGTCAAGTTTCATACTTGGTGTTAGATGAAGCGGATCGGATGTTGGATATGGGGTTTGAACCTCAGATAAGAAAGATTGTCAAGGAGGTGCCTACTACCAGGCAAACACTTATGTACACAGCAACATGGCCAAAGGAGGTGCGGAGAATTGCTGCTGATCTTCTGGTTAAACCTGTTCAGATTAACATTGGAAATGTTGATGAGCTTGCTGCGAACAAGGCTATTACCCAGGTCATTCTTCCTAAAAATTTCCATGAGTCTTATGTTGAAGTTCCAGCTTTTTATCTATTTTTTAATGCGTTTGTAGCTAAACATCATTTTTGTTTTTGCTTCTGAAATTTTCATAGAAATATTGACAGCAAATATATTTCTCATATGTCAGTATGTTGAAGTCCTTTCACCCGTGGAGAAACATAGGCGGCTGGAGCAGATATTGAGATCTCAAGAACCAGGATCGAAGATAATAATATTTTGTTCAACTAAGAAAATGTGCGATCAACTTGCACGTAACCTAACCCGCCAATTTGATGCGGCTGCTATTCATGGAGACAAATCTCAAGGTGAGAGGGATCATGTGTTGAGTCAGTTTCGCACAGGAAGGTCACCGGTGCTTGTAGCCACTGATGTTGCTGCTCGTGGCCTGGACATCAAAGATATTAGGCAAGTGGTTTTCCAGGTTTTCCAATTCACACCTCTCTCTCTCTCTCTCTCTCTCTCTCTCCCCCCCCCCCCCCCCCCCCCCCCCCCCCCCCCCCCCCCCCTCCCCCCCTTCCTTTCTTGATATAGTCTAGCGCCATCTAACCCCTCCCACTTAGCATGTCCTAAAAGTCAAACAGATTGTGTAGATTTTATGGCATTCTGTGACATGATATGATTTATATTGCTTTTATTTTCCCGTGTTATTGGTTTTTTCACCTCCCTGGTAATCTCTTCTATTGTTACAGGGTGGTGATAAACTTCGACTTTCCCACTGGAATAGAGGATTATGTTCATAGAATTGGAAGAACAGGACGAGCAGGTGCAACTGGAGTGGCTTTTACATTTTTCTGTGACAAGGATGCAAAACATGCATCGGATCTTGTCAAAGTTTTGAATGGAGCAAATCAATGTGTCCCTGTTGAAATTCGTGATTTGGCTTTATGTGGCAATGGAATGGGAAAGGCAAAACGCCAATGGGGTTCAGGCCCTAGCATACGTAATGGAGGTCATTTTGGAAGCTATGATTCTGTCTATGGTGGACGTGGCAGGTTTGTTCCTTTTAATGCTTTGTTGGTTCTTACTTTCACATTTTTAAATTGGGAAAATCACAGCATTGGTCCTTAGCCTTCTGTCTCAGTAGAAGGTTGCCAATGTCCTGAAAGAAGCAAGTTGCACAATCAGCCCCCAGTGATAAAAATGTCTAAAATTTTCTTTAGTAGTCAGTAGTCACTTGGTGCTTTGGGAAACATGCTTCACTTCGAATTTCTAGGCACCAATTTGAGTTGAGAAACAACATATAATCTTGTGAAGTTGGACATGCGAGGGTCATACCATGATTTATTGGAGATTTGTATGGTTTCTGAAGTGGTGGCAAACCGGCTGAGTGGCTCACCGGCTTGACTCGGCTCAGCCCATGGGTTGTCCGGGCTTGTATTGAGATGAGAGCCACGAACTGACTCGTCTTGAACTAGTGGGTTTGTTTTATTTTATTAATTTTAATAAAATAAAAGAATGAGCCGAATCGTGCTCAGCTTAGCTCGTTGCCACTCGTACGTTTCTGTCATTGAGGGCCAATTGAGAACTATGCTGAAGGATTGAGAGCCAAATTACTATTTTTTTCGAAGGTGGGGGACCAAGTTGAGACCAGTAATGCAATTTTTCCTTTAGAAAATTCTATTGACATATTCCCATTCTTTCCTTTTTCTTTTCTGGGGATGTGAGTTGTATAGCCTCACAATGGATTTTGATTTACAATGTATTGTTGACATTGTATCTTGCTTGTTGATTGGTTTGGCTTCGTAGTCTAACAAAAGGTGTCTTTATATTATTTGATATGTGCAGCAATAGGTATGGTGCACATCGCAGTAGAAGCCCCAATAGAAATTTAGTTTGATGCAGAATATGCTGATGGAACTTGTCCCAATTAGGAAGAGTAAGAGGATGAAGGACCATTCACGTTGAAGGCCATATCATTCTTCCAGATAAAAAATTGCTTGTTTCGGGCAGTGAATAAGGACTGATTATTGATGAATTTTGTGCTTCTGACGCTGTATTTTTTCCTCTGTTGTATTCTTTGTCCTTGGAACCTATTTGAATAGTGCTTTAGCTACGGCTGGGGAATTTATACTTGTGATAGTAAAATTAAGACTAATTGTTTGACATTGTTACATGTGAACAACAAAGTAAGCTTCCTGTCCAATGAATTTACTTTGGATTTATGAATCTTTGTTATATACTTTGTTCTGTTAACCTAAAACTAAGTAATTATTTAGATGTCTATGATCTCAGCCAGTGTCTTGGCTACATCTATTCTGCTATTTTAGAAAAAAGTTTATGAGAAAATTATTCTAGTGGATGGATGATATCTAAACGTGAAATGTTGACTCTGCTGATATCGTAACAAGTGATGACCAAATTGTGCTGCTTATCCACTTTTTTCGTGTAATTGATCCTACAAGAAAATGAAATGGTCGTGGTTGGTGTTTTTGCTAATTAATTATGTAGCATAACTTGTTTAACGTCATTCCAAGTTCTTGTGTAATGACATGGTGAATGCATTCTGCGGTTAGAGTTGGATTCTCCCTTTTGGGAGTTGACGGTTTTCTGTTCTCTGTTTTTCACCCTTTACTCATGTTACAATGTTATTGTTCATGTACGAGTATTTTACATTTTAAGGTGGTCCTTGTGATTTCTTAAAAGATAAAAGAGGGGACCGACTTTGGTCGCTTTGGATACGGCATGGTAGGGGGATCGCACAATTGAGAAAATGTGGGTTGATTAATTGCATTTTTGTGCATTAGTTGAACGGCGACATATGGGTAGTATTAAAAAAATAAGGGATTTGCCATATGTACATTAGAGTTACATACACCATGGGCTTTCTCATGTGAGGGGGGTGTACACTAGATTAGAATGTACGCTCTAGTGTACAATTGTCTTTACCGAAAAAATAATTGCAGTTGAGGGTATGATGACCTTTTAATTTTATGTTAAAGTCTCTATTCGAGTGTGAGTTTTCCAGTTTTCACCATTTTGAGCCTCGGGAAGTTTGTTTATTCTTTGGAAATTACAATAAAAATTTGTAAAATCGAGGGAGTAAGGACGAGTTTACCAGTTTGTGATTATTTAGTAATCATTTTGAACATCTTCAAAACTTTCTCATCTTTAATAGCAATGGAGATCTTCTGTAAATTTAAATAGTAAATTTTTTTACACTTTGACAATGCTTTCTAGGGCTGGATAAAATTTTCAAACCGAATCCGAATCTAATCGAGCCGAACGGTTCTTCTTAAATTAAATACCCGAACGGATATCTGAATTAAGAATCGATGAGTTTGGTTCAATTTTCGGTTCTAGATAAAAGATTGAAGAATTGAATCTTCCTAATTTTTTTAATTGATTTATTTTAAATAAGTTAGATTATTTTATTTTTTTTTGTAAATAAATTTGCTAATTAGTTAATTTAGCTCAAATTCAAAAATATAATTTTCTTATTTCTAATTTTTAGTTCAAAGTCAACTTAATCAAATTGATCTAAATTTTATTCAAATCAGTTACTCTACTGTAGTGTCGTTTCTACTGTTTTGGAATAATCGAATTGAAGCTCGACAATGCCTCTCTTAATTATTGTGAGCTTCTTATCTTTTTCTTTCTATGATTTTAACAATCAGATATATGAAGAAGTCAGCAAATAGAGAAGAAAAAGACACAAAAGATTGTACCACGTTATGTTGTAAGAGCTAAGATTAAAATATTATTAGTTGAATTAATGTAGTTTTGTAAATATAAAAGAATTTAATTATAATATAGAACCTCGGAATTGAATGGAACCAAATCGTATGGAACCGAACCCAATCGGTTCTATTATTAAATTTGAACCTGACGATTTTACTTATTAAATACCCGAAAATTTCGGATTCGATTCGATTTTCGTTAGAATCGAACCAAACCGAACCGAAACGAATCATGTCCAGCTTTAATACTATTTATTTGGTTCATAATTTTGCTTTTCTAATTATTTATTATTTATTTTTTAGCATCTTTTATTTAGCATATTATTTTGTATTTTAATGGTCAATCAATTCATGTATGATCTGACTAATTTAAGGAGTTGAGTACTAAAATTTATAACTTATTAAATGCAATTATATTATAATATAAGAAAGAGTTTGAATACTCAAAACGCATTCTACATTTTAAAAAGTTGAAACAAGAAAGTAGAAGTATCTTAGACTTCATTTATAAGTATTAACTTTTTAAAAAAGAGAGTATTTTTGATTTATAGATTCTTTGGCGATGTCCTTACCTTCTATACCAAAGGTCATGCATTCTTGCTCATAGGTCGATTCTCCAATGCATTCCAATGAAGGTCTCCCAAATTTTCTCTCTTTTTTTTCTTTCTAAAAAAAAAAAAAAAAAAAAAATCAAATCAAATATGAAGCAGAAGAACCCGAGCCCAAAAAATTTGAAAGCTTTGGATGAAGTTTTAATTTTTTAAAGAACGTGAAAGATTCATTCATGAAAAGTTATATGACTCTTTCTTCAGGAAATTATTTATTTTTGATGATTTCTTTTGTTTTTGTTATCAAATGAAATTGGGAAACACTTAAACGCTCCAATTTCTATCTTGTTTTGGCGATTTTATGATAATGGATTTTTGTTGTAATTTTTGTCTTTGTTTGGACCGGAGTGCGATTGATGATGTAACATTGAGAATTGTTGTGATTTTTGTACTTTTCACTTGAATTGATTGTGATGGAAAAATAATTTAAACCAAAATATACGTATTCTTTTGATGATCACGAGATAAAAGTGATGAAAATGATGTTGGAGACAAACTTGGTGATATTTGAGATAAACATAAATCTGTATTTTTTTAAGTTCGATTGTGCCCCACCAACTCCAAACGTCTGCATTCGCCACTGTCCAAACATGCTCTCTCATGCATCTACTACTCGTACTAGGGAATTCGTTTTCAAGGTAACGGCACCAATGATTCTACCGTTAGTTCTATTACTTAATGATACTTAAGGTTTCTTATATACATTTCAGAAGTTTCAAAGTAAAACTGATGCAGGAGCATACAAATTTGACAATGAACAATTAAAGAACTAGAAATGAAAGTCCAAGAAAAGAAAAAAAAAAAATTAGGACAAAAGATAAATTAATTTGTCATATATTCGAGGGTACATATTACAATAAATAAGTCATCTATTTATAAAGTACATTATCTAAAACTAATAAAACTTCTAATAATCTAGAATTTAAAATATTAAAACTAAACCAAATCCAATTAAAATAAAAATACTTTGAATTAAACTCTTAAGTTAATATTTTATCTGAACTCTTATCTTAATTATTTATCGTTATCCTATCTATATCTCTATCATTTCTTCTCGATTGAGAGAATTCGATTCTAACAAGATAGACAAGAATTTCTTAGTCAATGATGACGATCTTTTTCACTAACCAAATAATGCAACATATCACATGATGACAATTGAACTTGCAAATCATCCTCAATAATGTGATAGGACCAAGTTGACAATCTTTTCTTTTGACCAAGTACCAATAGTAAACTTTGGATAGTACCAAATGTTACCATCAATCATAAAAAACATCATTTGGCTTCTCACATAAGTAAAATTCGGGACTAGCACCGTAGATTAGCTTGCAAAAACAAATTATTGTAATATCGAAGGCTCAAATATGCCCTCATAAGCACAATTAGACTATATTGAAAATTTAACTTTCATTCAAGTGAGATAGTCAGTCATATAGATTATTGTTATGTGAATAATTCAACACCCTTTTCTTCATATATTTAGGAACTTAGTCAAAAAAGCGTTAAATAAAGCATAATAATTACCTCTGAAGTTTCCGAGCTTATGTTGTGCATCAAAAGTAAGCTAAAAAGTTCCATTTTTTTTACCGTTTGAGAAGGTAAGTGGGATCCGGACATACATTAATTATTGAACCATTACAGTGACCTTTCGAATGGTGAAATGTTGTGAGCATGCAAAATGACATGAGTGTTCCTCCATGATTTTAAACTTGTCCAACAATGAAGGGCAGAAATGACTGTTGGCATAGTATGGTATTCATTTGAGTGGTCAATTGTTGTGGACATGTCAGTTTTGACAAAAATTGGCCTCATTCCAGCGATTAAAATTTTTTATATTGTGTGAAAAATAATTGCTCCCAGACAAGGGCATAGTATGTTGAGAATTAGTAGCAACATTTGAATATCGATAGGAAGATAATGTAAGTGAACTATTGCCTTGAAAAAAAAATAAAAAAATTGTGGCAGCATGGGGAAATTATCAATTATAGATAATTTCTCCACTATATCATGATTAATTATGTCCAAAAATTGGTGTGCCGTCTGAGGCTAGATATGAGACAAGTCTTAAAATTCTCGTCCTCGCTATCAGAAGAGTAAATAGATTCGATAGTAAAAACCTTATTTTCTTCTTCAGGAGGATAACTAATGCAACTAGACTTAGGAACTCCCAAAAATAATTTTTATTTTTATTTTATTTTTATATTTTTGCTCTCCAAAATAAAAACATCAACTAAACAACAGATACCAACGGGCTTTTATTATTATTTATTTATTTATTTATTTATTTATTTTTAAATTAACTACAAACACCAAAGAAGAAGGGAAAAAGGGAAAAACTACTGTATTTTTATGAGGGCAAGAGAATTCAATTTATTCATACATTCAAGGGTACTTATCATGATGACTAAGCCCTCCAATCATAGAACAAATAATCTAAAACTAATAGAATTTCTAATAAGCTAGAACTTTATCAAATTATTAAAACTAATCAAATCTAATTATAAAAAACACACATTGAATTAAACTCTAATTTAAAATCCTATTTACAATTTATCTTTATTCTTTATAGTATCTCTATGTCCATAAAAAAACATTTTGGGTTCCAATTCATAAACCTAATTTCAAATAGTGGATTAGAGATTCATCTTTGAACCAAAAACAAATACCAAAGAAGAAGGGAAAACTACTGTATTTTTATTAGGTTGAGAGAAATCAATTTATTCATATACTCAAGGGTACCTATTCCAGTACATATAAACCCTCCAATTATAGAGCAAATAATCTAAAACCAATAAAACTTTTAATAGCTAGAACTTTATGAAATTATTAAAACTAATCAAAGATAATTAAAAAAAAAAAAAACACATTGAATTAAACTCTAAGTTTAAAATCCTATTTACAATTTATCTTTATTCTTTATAGTATCTCTATGTCCATAAAAAAACATTTTGGGTTCCAATTCATAACCCTAATTTCAAATAGTGGATTAGAGATTCATCTTTGAACCAAAAACAAATACCAAAGAAGAAGGGAAAACTACTGTATTTTTATTAGGTTGAGAGAAATCAATTTATTCATATACTCAAGGGTACCTATTCCAGTACATATAAACCCTCCAATTATAGAGCAAATAATCTAAAACCAATAAAACTTTTAATAGCTAGAACTTTATGAAATTATTAAAACTAATCAAAGATAATTAAAAAAAAAAAAACACATTGAATTAAACTCTAAGTTTAAAATCATATTTACACTCTATCTTTATTCTTCATAGTATCTCTATGCCCATAAAAAAAAAAAATTTTTTGGGTTCCAATTCATAAACTTAAGTTCCAATATTATTGGATTAGTGATTCATTCTTGAACCAAAATTTGATCGATTGATTCCGTAAGTGTACATATATTGACAAGTAATTATATGAATTTTGAGTACAAGTATGTACCCATAAGGACTAAATATTTACTATTAAATTTACCTAATTTGCCTTCAATCAAAATTTATACAGTAATCAGTTATCAAATTCAGGTATTTGTGTTTCTAACTAATTTATACTAATTTAATCTAATTTAATGAACTTGTGGAGGGTTTTTGGGATTTAGTGGTTAGAAATTTTGAATTTACTTAAATTATCTAACATTCACTGTAATCCAATTTCATTCACCATTTACACATATATTAATAATCGAATTAATCAATTTTAATTAGTAATTTTTCTCGAGGAAAACTAGCCCTATTTACAAACCCAAATTTAATCTATGTTAATTCATACACGTATAAAAGCATTCAATTATGATTGCATATGCTATAAAAGTATCTCTCGACCTCTTATAAAATCTTATGTTACTTATTGTACGAACTATAGAAATCTATCTCTTCTCGGCCTCAATATTATCTTTAATCCATGTAATTGGTAAACAAACAATCTAACGTCAATTTGGCACATAATAGGCAATTAAAATATAATTAATTTGGCATAAAATCTATTGGATTAAACAAATATTAATATAAGCTACGTCTTTCATCCTAACAACAAGGAATTAGTCAATCATAAAATTGAAACTAAATAACAAAGGGATGAAAAATATGTTTTCAATATAATGATTATAGAATTTGTTGGTTTTGATACTCAATAAATTTCGGACGATGATGTTAAATAATTTGGATTATATTTTATAGGTCTCGATCGATGAGTGAATAACTATCAACAATATCAATTAAAAGGCTTGACCCGAAAGCAAGAGGGCAATTAGTAGCAACTTAATTAATTAATATTGCCTTGGCCGAAATTCTACTTTTTGGATGGTTCCTATTGTTGGCCCATTTAGTATGACATAACCCATTTTAGCACAATCTAATTCTATATATATTTATCCTTTTTGCAATGGAAAAGAAGACAAGGGAAAAAAAATCGTGGCTGCCTACCTTGTTATCCTCTCTATTTGTGCTTGAGTATAACCCAATTCTTCCATTGTTTTTCTCCTCTTTGTGACTTGCAAACTCATCACAATAACCTTGTTTAAGAGGGTGCAAAGGGGGAGCAATTGAAGTAGTGGTTGATTGTGTTTGATTTGGGATAAGATATTGAAAACTGAGCCTGAAATTCACCACTTGAATCACTTGCGCAACACTTGGTATCAGAACCACGTTGGTGGTGAATTTTTGACCAAAAATTGATTTGAAAAAGCACTGAAAATCCAGCAGAAAACGAAATCGAAAGTCCCCAGTTTTTTGAAAATTTTGTCCAGACCTATTTTTACATTTTCAGGTGAAACTATTTATCTGTTGGAGAAATGTAGACTGAATTTGAGACGTGTAGGTGGAGGTGGTACTAAGCCCTTGTTTGAGCCCCATTTTTGTGAAGAAAATGAATTTTTGAATAGTGTATTGATGGGAAATGTGTGGTTAAAAAATAAGGAAAAAATTTTGATTTGCGTATAATATTATTTTATTGAAGAATGTGTGGTTGAAATGATGTCAAATCACTGTTGAAAAATATATTTTGGTTGAAAAATGGGGCTCAAACAAGGACTAAGTGTGTGGCGCGTGACCTATGACGCAGTGTGTGGAACTCTGATGATCGCACTTGTGGACACGTGAGGCCTCTTCTTGTGATGAATTCCTCAAACAATTTCCTCGAAATGATTAGATGGACCTTGCGGTGGTGTTCATTTTTGAGTTTTGAGTACTGATGTGAAACTTGGACTATTTTATCCCTACGCGTTCGGCATTCACTTTTTTGCTGGATTGGTTTCTGTTGTTGTTTGAGCTTTAAGGTGAATGGTGGTGGCCCTAAAATTTGGTAAATTTGCATTTCTCGATATTTTCTAGCTTCTCTGCCGTGTATGTAAAATGCTTTTGTGGTGAAAATTTTCTAACTTCCATGTGTTATATATATTTACTCATATGACAAATCCAATAGAAAGTAGGTCACCTAAAGTACCCGTTAAACAATATGAAATTTCAATGGGATTTCAAGAAGTCCTTATCATAATCAAATAAAAAGATGCTTTTCCTTAATCTAGATACTCATGTGGCTACCAAACTTTTAAATCCATAACCAATTTAACCAACAAATATTAGTTAATGACAAGTCCTTTAAACTTTAATAACTTAAGCTTCACTTATCCGAACTAACTTTTTCTCGAAACTAATATACATGATTAATTACGAGCTATCCAACGAGCCCCATATCGATATACTTATTTTCGTCATATTGGAATCTAAATATTTGACCTAAATAAAATTGTATTATACATATATCACTTTAATCCCCCAACTTTTCAAATTTAAAATATAGTATATAGTACAAATAAATTTTTTTTTTCTATAAATTTTCAGAGCGTTACAATCTCCCATCCGTCAAAGAATTTTGTCCTCGAAATTTTATTTGGCTAATCAAGGAGTTCTAGATACTTGGTCTTAAACTCTTCATCCATAATAATAATATTATTATTATTATCCACATCAATCTATTATATATGGTCAACATATCATGTTTATATTCTTATTACGGTAACAAAACTTACTTCATGCTTGCATATACTAGTAGAGGAATCATGTTTTACTTGAGATATAAATAATAAATTTAACGAGATAAATGTGCATGTCATCAAATTTATAAAAAGACAAATAGAAAATGTAAAGTTACACGAAAGATTTGATTAGTCATTTATTTCTCACCCCATTACATATCTCAGAGTTGTCAGAATTCAATTTTTTTTAACCTGCCATTTGTCCACAAAAGTCAAATTGGAGCAAATAATGTGTCCACCACAATTGGACAAGATTGAAACAAAATCCAATTGATGAACAGATATATTTAGAGAACAGCTTGATGAACAAGAAATAACCATTTTGGGAACAGTGGAAGAATCTGGCTAGTGTGAAAACAGCAGCAGAAAAAAATGAATAGTGGATTTACATTCTCTCTTTTATATTAGAGCAATGAAAAATATACGAGTCTACAGAAAAGTTAAACCTAAAGTTTGATACCAAATTGTAACGACCCAAATTTTAACATTTAAATTGTTACTAAAACTTTCATTCCATAATTAAATAAACCTGTCAAACAACCCAATACGAAATTTTTGGTCCCTCCAATAAAAAATAAAACATAACCAAATAAACATACTCTTAACTCTAAATAACAATTTACACAATAATAACTAAACTAAAACAAATACTGAAATATAATCCATGGTCAAATTTATCGAATTATTATTATTGGGTTCCATAATTTATGGCATCATGACTGCACCTCATCGCCTGCCAACCAACAGTCAGTTCTAATTTGTGAGGAGTATGGAAAAAGAATGAGTACATGAGAATACTCAGTAGAACACGAAAAATCATGGTGCAATCACGAATAAAAATATTTTAATATATGTGTCAACATATCATACTTTCATAGAAACAGTTAAGAGCTCAATAAACACCACATCTTTAGTATCAGATGGCCATAACATACATATTATATCATATTGCTGAACTTTCATAAACATAATAATTTAACAACATGAAAATAAACTATTAGAACTGGATAATGATTAATTAAATTTTGAAATCTTTTTCTCAAATCACTTGTATGTGTAAGCTCGAAATAATGATTAATGGGTGTAAATTCTACTTTGAAATACGTGTGGCCAGAATTTAATTCTTTTGCCTTGTATGTAAAGTGCTTTCGTGGTGAAAATTTTCTAACTTTTATGTGTTATATATATATATATATATATATATATTACCCGTAAAACAATATGAAATTCCAATGTGATTTCAACAAGTCATTATCATAATCAAATAAAAAGATGATTTTCCTTTATCTAGATACCACGTGGCTACCAAACTTTTAAAATCCATAACCAACTTAACCATCAAATACTAGTTAATGACAAATCCTTTAAACTTTTAATAACTTAAGCTTCGCTTATCCGAATTAACTTTTTCTCGAGGCTAATATAAATGACTAATTATGAGCTATCCAACGAGCGCTTATCGATATACTTATTTTCGTTCTATTGAAATCTAAGTATTTTGCCTAAATAAAATTTTATTAATACATATGTCACTTTAGTCCGCCAACTTTCCAAATTTAAATTATAGTGTGTATATATATATATATTTTTTTTTTTCTCTATAAATTTTTTATGTTGATTAGTGACATGAATTTGCTTCAAGTTTCAGAGTTTGATATTTTTCCAGTTTGGTAGTTTTCACATATACACTTTTATTTGCCTTGCAGGTTCAGACTCTTACTGAATGCAATGCTACGATGATCTATTTTTGGTTGATAAGCTAATCATAATAAAGTGCAATTTGGTCTTGACGTGAATTTTGGAGCAAGACAAAGTTCTTTGGGAGCCTAATCTGTGATGCATCGTTTCTAAACGAAAACAGCTCAATCGTAGCGTCTAGAGGCATGAAGGATATGCAAATATTGCAAATGTCTTGCCATCGCAACAACTTAAAGAAAACTGATTGGTTGCGAGATTGTTTTATTTATATTGTCTTCATTAATTTTTGTTATGTCAATGATTTGTAACGGAAAACAGGAAAAGTAAGAAAAAATGAAGATGACAAAATACAATTATCATTCCATATCTATTTTGTCCCATTGAAAAAGAAATCCGATATAGTTGTGGTATGCGACTTCATAAAACTCAAAACCCTTTACGCAACTCATCCCCACCCAGGGGTGGACCTAGACGATTTGGGTTAGAGGGTCACAAATAGAATTTATAGGATACCTTTTAATAAAATATAAAAAAAAAAAGAAAAAAAGAAGAAGCTAAACTAAATTTTTTCTTTTTGTAAAATCTAGAGGGTCACTTGAACCAGTAAACCCACCCCCCCGGGTCTGCCCCTGCCCCCACCCATCCACAAAAAAAATAAAAATAAAAAATAAAAAATAAAATGAAGGTGGAAGCAGGTCAAAATAGGATCAAGTTTAAATTGAATTGTTCAAGATATATTTAAAAATCACTCATTTTATTATCGAGGAATCATAAATGGTAGTAAATGTTGAAAGTTACACATCAACCTCTTATTATATATAGCTCAAAGTTCTATCCATGTCATCCTATCATTTTTACATACACTTATGCATGTTCAACATACTAGTTTTCTTATAAAGATGTGCATTTTGAAGATTTTTATTTTTATTTTTATTTTTTGGGAATTGTCAGGAATTTGGGTCGGTAATCAAGAACTTATTACTCGTATATATGGTAAGAGACTTGCGGATGCTGGCTATATAAATTTCAAGTTCTCACGGATGAACAACTGCGGTGATGGTATGTGCATTTTCTTATATGGTTTCAAAGGGAGAGTTTTTAGATCAATATCTTACTGCTGGCCGACAGTAATGGTGGTGAGGTGAAGGTGAGACATTAATGGCCGACAGGATTCTTTATGGTGAAAGTGATTTCTATTCATATTTTCAGCACATGAAATGTCTTTATCTCTAACCACCTAACTTAAACCACTGAACATAAAGCTGGTTTAATCATTTTTATATAGATCACAAGATGAAGTCAATAAAAAATTACTACAATTTAAGAAGTTGATATAATTTTGACAGCCAAAGAAAGTGGTCTCCATCCTGGCACTGAAATTATCTCGATTTCTCACTCCTTTCACCACAATATCGGAGTGTGGCCAGGTCCAGTTAGTGAAAGTGTTCGCCATAATTTTGTGCATTATTTCTTTAAAAGTACATAGCCCCTATTTGATAAAGTTTTTTCAGATTGTAAGTTAAAATTGTATTTTAAAGTAATAAAAAATTTAATTCGACTCATATTATAGCAAGTAATGACTCATCACAATAATTGTGCCAATGAATATTATAGCAAGTAATAACTGACCACCTCAATAGAATCAAGTAACTCCATTCTTTCACATTGCAAGAATTTCAATGCAATTTTTCGAATTTTAATCTAAAATGTAAAACAAATATTAATAAAAAGAAAAAGCTATTTTGTCTTTTAGCTGAAGTTGCATTGAAATAACAAAGAAATTTCCACCACTCGAGCATATCCTCATCTTAAATCAAAAGTAAAGCAGCCGTGGGAAGAGAGCTGAATAATTGAGCAAAATGATGGACTCTAAAGCACCAATGCCATGGATAGGCCTATACGCTGCTGTAGCATCTCTAATATGACTGTTTCACTATTCATTGATGCAGTGATCTCTGTCCGCCATAGAAAGTTATGGTTCCCTTGCAGATTTTCTTCTCTCAACGCCGCTTCCTTGACTGTATTAGCCGTCGCAGTGAAGTTGTCAATGGATCTAACTACCCCGATGAAAGGTGTGTATGATCAAGCCGCTAAAATTACTAGCACTGCTTTCTTGTGTGTTTCAACGACTCATTTCATGCCTTCTCTAGGATCCATGAGTGATAGAGATATAATAGTGAACTTGACAGCATTGGGTATCCTTATAGTGACGCTTACCGTAAATGTTATCATCCAAGCATTCACACGCGTGATTGAAGATGTTAAGCAAGTGGTGATTGTCTGCATGAATATTTATGCGTTCATTGTATTGATTTCTTCTGCTTTAACGGTATTTACAAGTAAAAGGTATTTGGAACGTAAGTACAAAGAATTGCAAACAAGAATTTTGGCAGCGGAACTACAAGGAGACCAAATAATGGACTTTGAGAAGTTAAAGTTGTGCGTGAAGAAGTACTGGGTGATGACAGAAACAGGTAACCCTCAGTTTGTGATGGTAAGATCTGAGGCCAGCGTTGTTTTATTCATGATCTGCGTCTTAACTTATATTTCTGAAAGAGGAATATTGTATGGCGGTCGACCCACTGCTTCTGATTATAAATGGTCAGTATATTTTGTTTATTGGACTCAATATGTAGGCATGATTCTTTGCACTGTCATGTCTTTGGGAAGACTTTTAGTAGCTTTAATTCACACTGTACGGAATATTAGACACTGTACCATCTGTAGCATTTCCTTAGAAATAAAGAATTACAGGATTAAAAGATTGGTAGAGTGGAAAAGGAGACTCCCACCATTATATGGTCGAGGCCAGAAGCATAGAAAAATTATTTATCACATCAGAAATCTACTTATCAACATTTGTATTGGAAGTCAGATAGTGATTGTGATCTTGAATAAGTTCCTTCTTCCCATCTCAATCGGTGGAATTATCTTCTTATTTGATTGGAATGCAGCATCCAGTGCCACACTAATTATCCCATTGGCCATTGCCATCGTACTCTTTTTTGGTATCTTAAGGATGAGAATCATTAGATGCTTGGTGATGGTAAAATTTTTTTTCTCTAGGCAATCTGAAGCCTCGGCCAATCCCAATGAAGCAGAACACGCGGTTGGTTATGAGCAAGATCTTAGAAATTTTGTTTTACATCTAGAAAGTGAGGCAATAAATGATGGATACCTGACGTTCATTAACACTTCTATTAATTCATCCGTAAAGATGGGCGCAAAGCATCAGCCTAGATATCTAACGGAGCTTATGGAGAATTCCACCAGCTTCGAGGGTGTATCAAAATTTGAAAGTGATCAAGTCTCTCCAATTATTTGCATAGAACCTCTTAATTGCTGGAGTCTAGCTGTGGCAACACTAACTAGCATCACGATTGCTCTTCCCAATGTTCAAAATGAGAAGAGGAATCAGTTGTTAAGAGGTGTCACTGAAGGTTTTAAGTATGTGCGCCTAACGGAGAAAAGTCTGGATGTTCATAAAAAATTGGTGAGCAGCACGAGAGCTGCAGATTTTGCATGGATTTTAGTTGAATTGAGGCGCAAGTGGTTAGACATGGATCTCCAAAAAATTGCCAGGGTGTCAAAATCCTCCAAAGAAACTCTTCAGAATCTTGCAAATAGAAGTGAAGAAATTTTGAAGGAATTTACTAGTAGTATGAATGGAAATGCTATGGAAAGCTTAGTTGACTTGCCTGAAAATATCATAATTGCCAATTCAATGTACAAAATAAGCAACAGTTTGTTGTTGGTCCATGAGGAAAGCTATCATTCAGCATCAGATACTCAAGTATTTGAGAGATTTTCAGTTATTGTTGCAGATATATTTGCTGCATGCCTGACCAATTTACCTCAAGCTATACTCAAGAAATGCAACAACAGCGCCATAGAAGAACGGGAAAAAATTATAAAGGAAGCAACTCATCTTCTCAGAGAGACTCAAGAAATTATGAAAGCTCTTCATAAGCGTGAAATTCCTAATCTATCGCTTAACCAATCAATATATATTGATGAATGGCGTACTTTACTCAAACACCCTAATCATGGTACTTTGGACTCAACTCCTAGCAGTGAGAATATTATTACTGCTTTAAGTGGTGAGGTACATTTGGACATACAAGAACTTCGTGCAAGTGCTACACCAGGTATAAATATACCCTTGTTCTCTAGTTACATTCAGATTTAGTGTCGAAATTTTTTATTATTCATGTTACCATTACAATTACATTAGTTTTTATTGAATTTACATTTCACCCAGTAAAAATTAATAAACAAGTTCTTTTGTTAGTAATGCCTAACGTATATTTTAAATTTAACTTTGGAGGATAACTCTTTTAAACATAAATAGCATTAAAAAAATGAAGTATACTTACTTTTGGCGTTTTCAGAAGCCTTGGAAACCGATGAAGGCAATGCAGGGTCTCACATAAGCGGGGAAGTGGAAGAGTCTGGAGAAGAAAAAGAGAACCACCAAACGTAAACCCTGGCATTTCCACTTTTAGGAAGTCGTTCTTTTATAAGCATCTTCTTTGTGTGTTTATTGGAGCTTGCCATGCAACTCTTGTGATTTGTGAGTCATTCAGTAGCATTGCGTAATCATGGAAATCTAGTAGCACCTAATGTTGTCATATTATTAGACATTATTATGCATATTGTGAACATTAAAAGTGCTGTGTAATATTGTTAGGTTGTTATAATTTGTGGATGAATAAAATAGATAATTTCAGATGTAATGACAAACAGGTCCTTGGGCTGTAATGATCCACAATTGATCTTCAGGCTTAGGCTTAAATTGGAGATGAACCGAGTGGTCCAAGTCCAACCCTCACAAGATCAGTCCAAAATTGGTCCCATTTAAAGTGATACTTTAAGAACACGTTTTACTTGGATTGCCACTCAGTAACAACTTCAGTGTGTTTAGAGCAATCTAGATCATTAGATTTGAAGCATGGTCAATGATTTTAAGGCTAATCTGTTGTCCTAGCGTTTGAGATGAAAACGTGTTTCTCTGTTTTTGTAAGTTACAAAACTTTATGTGCTAAATATTTGGGTTGGATCCAACACTAGGGTTGACTATGTTTGACACATGTACAAAATCTGAGCCCTAAAATTGTGTGCATCTTGGTACTGATTACTACTTTTAAGTGCTATAATGGGATGTAGAATCGTTATGTAGTTTATCTTTAATTCACATGAAATTTTTATATTAGTGGTATCAGAACTTTAGGTAAATCAATTTGGGAAGATGAACCATTGGTTTAGGGTATTGCAAAAGATTGTGCAGAGGTCTTAGGGGGCTTTGAAAGATTTTAAAGATTTGGTATTGGATGTTTGGTGAATACACATGCTAAATCTAGACCAAGTCTAACACTTTTCCTGGGAACCTACTCTAGTTTAACAAAATTTGTAACGTTCAGTTGACGTGTAATTCAAATTATTTTAAGGTTTTATATGCATGATTAATGTAGTTAGGACTTGATTCTTTGTTTTGAAAATAGTGCTGCGTAGCATTGTTTTGAGTGGGGCCTTGGTTCTTTGTTTTGGAATATCAAAATAGACCGATGTTCTCTGACATGAGAATATCAAAATCATATATTTACTTGATAAAATAATGCTTTGTTATATAAGAAATTGAAGTTCAAAGTATAGTGGCTTATGTGATAGAGGAAAAGCAATGTAACTTGTTCTGCATGGGATAAGGTTATTTATGACTAGTTATTAATATTTTCTGTATGTGGTTTACTCACATTCTCTCTATAAAATAATTTTGCAAGCAATCAAAAATTTTTCTTATATTTTAATCAGACATTCTCCAAAAAAATCATGCCTACAAATCTATACTCAAAAAATAGGATTCAAACAAGGACTTAGTTATCTTTGAGGTACAAACTCTATTAGCCTGACTCTTTCCATTCTATTGTAGTACATGCAAAATCAACCACGCATGAAAGGGTGGAACTTTGGGTTAGTCTAAAAGTTCTTTCAAGTAATATGATCCACCTTGGTTTTTTCAGGGGTGATTTTAATGTGCTCTTTTGTCAGCCAAGAAAGATTCGGTGTCAAATTGTCAAATGTAGTTGTCATTGATGATTTTTTAGAAGTTTTTAAGGTATTGTAACCTAGAAAATGCAGATTATGAAGATTCACAATATACTTGTACAAACTGGCATATGTGGTATGTAGTAATTCCTTTGCATTGGATCTTTGCTCGATCATTCTTGTTTAACACTTGAATCGGAACACTTTAGACCATTGCCTCCTACTGTTGACTACTGATAAATGGAATCGCCAACTGCCCATCTACTTTCCAGGTCTGGAAGATGTGGATTCGAGGTGACCAATTTTAGTACATTTTTGTAAGGAACTAGAAACAATCAATAGCAGAGACAAAAGCTCTTGGTTTTCTAGAATAATTTTTCTAGACTAAAAATTGGCCTTAAGTGGTGGAATAAACAAGTGTTTTGTAATTCTTCACAAAGGTTGAAAGAAAAGGAGCTAACTTTTTACTATGTGCAATCAAAATAAAGCTTTACAAATCTAATTTAGACTACAACTATTTACTAGCGTGCTAAGAGGTATTCCTGAGACAAAAAGTTGGAATAAAATGGATTCAATTAGGGGATCGAAAAACTAAGTACTTCGACAATTTGATAAAAAAAAAAAATGCGGAACTAAGTATATTATTCACAACATTTCTTTGGAAAATAAAGATACATTATTTGAAGATCCAAATCAACAATTTTAGTGATTAATCACTTTCATGACCGATTTACACATGAATCTTCTAAGCTTCCCAATTCTCAACTAGATTTTATCCCTCGGCTAATTGATGAGATTAAAAGCACTATGAGATAAATAAAGAGTTGGTTCGGGTTGTTGGTTTCAATCATGGGTTGGGTTTAGTGTTGTTCGGTTCGATGGGCGCACAGCAGTGCCACATTCTCTTGATCTTCCTTCGTTTCAAAAGAATCACAAATGAGAAATGATTTACAAGTTGGGAGTGAAATCGGGTAGGGTGGGGGTTGGGTTATGGGGATGTATATTAATTTTATTTTATAATATTATTATCAACATTCAAAAGTTAAATTATCTTTTGATTTTTGAGCAAAAAACTTTAAAATCTGATTTTTGAATTGGAAATTTAAAAATCACGTGTGTGTATTTTCCTCTTTTTGAATTCATTGAAAATTTAGTTGAGCCCATGTGAAAGGGCTTTTTTCCCCACTTTTCTTATTGTCAAAAGTCCTTTATTTTGATTTTATTATTATAAAAATTGACAAAAAAAAATATAATTCTATTTTTTAATTTCTTTTTTATTCAATTATAATTAGGAAATATTATAATTTAAATTTTAATTCAACCAACCTGAGAACGAGAAGTATAAAAAGAGAGGGAAAATGTTAATAAAATTTATAATTTCAATTATATTTTCTTAATTTGTATGAAAATGGAAGCAAGTCTAGATTTATAGAATGCATGGAGAACTATTCTGGACTTCATATTATGTCTACATGTCAGTAGGGTCAATGTTACATTGTTCAACAACTTAAAATATATTTTGATGTTGCCATCGATAATTTACTGTCACATCATTTTTTGAACAATCATGAAATGTTATTTTAACGAAGATTAGTACTATCATTAAGATATTAACTATGTAAATATGTTAGACAATGATCTTCAGATACGAAAACTCGAAAATTTCAATAGATGAATGAGTATAATTTCATATGATACCTTAATCAATGTCATAACTTGGGATGAGATTTTAGCGGCGTTATGTTTTTCGTAAATTAATTAAATTTTCATATTTAGACCACAACGTCAAACCCAAATTCCTTCGGATATTGAAAAGTTTATAATATGCTTAATAAATTTAGGTTTTAATTAGTCCAAGCAAATCATTGAAAATCAGTTGAAAATGTATCTCTCAATTGAAGTGGTTTATTTGGGATTCAATTTTTAACGGTCATTAATGAAATGTTATTTTAGATGAAAATGTGTAACTCTCGTTGAAATTTCAATTTAAACAATGTAGATAATGGTTTTTCATATCCTAGAATTTCTATGTTCAATAAATAAAAGAGTTTACTTTATTAGAGGTATTATGCCCATGTTTGGTTTCGAATCTAAGTTAAAGTCAAACAATAAATATTAAATACATCTTTTATGGGTATCGCAACTTTTAAACCACATATTTTAAAAACTTCTATCACAATCTACTAAAAATCTAATTTTCATCCCCACCAAACATCCTCTATGTATCAAAGGCACAGTCTAAGAGGGTATTTGTGTGACAAGTTATGTTTTTCAAAACATAATTCATTTCATATACTAACTTTGTCCCTTTTAGGCTTAGCTTAAATAGTTTATAAAATTTAAATCAATCAACAATTAATATAATATTATGAGCATTAACATGTGAATGATAACTTATTCTTATTAAGCAGGATATAACTAAAAATTCAAGGCTGAGGGCCTGGGGTATTTCCTCTTATTACTCCAAAAGAATTCCCACTCCAAACCTCACCCAATAATTTATTGGATATGTTTTTCTTTATGGATACATCAACGCGTTATGGGATATATTTTTCTTCAATGGATACATCAAGGGGTAGAAAATACAAGCTGAAGTTGCAATGAAATAACAAAGAAATTTCCTATGACCTCGAGCATCCCCATCTTAAAATCCAAAGTGCAGTCGCAAAGGTTAAACTGGAATAGAAAAGGAGCTGACTTTTTACTATGTGCAATCAAAAACAACGAGAATAAAGCTTTACAAATCTAATTTAGATTGCAACTATGTTGTTAATTGACCGAAAGGTTATGATAATAATGAAGTAAACAAGAACAAAATAAAGAATACGAAGATTTAGATGGAAATCTAAGACTGGAAAAAACCACGGACAGAGGAGAAGAGATCCATTATAATCAATAACAATTATGTTTACAAGATCTCAATACTCTCAACTAAGATCTAAATCTCTCGAAATGTTTTATATTCTGTTGTATGAACAACACACACTATTATATATATAAAAAAACCCTAGAAATCAAGTTGTAGATGATCTGAAGTCCAAAACGCATTCCAAAGCGAAAAGTCAGGAAGCATCTTCGCTCGAGCAGTGTCGAGCGATAGGGGGCAAGAAGTAGTCGAAAATTCTTTGTTCCAAATTTGACAATTTCGCTCGAGCATGCAGCTAGCGAAAATGCAACAACGATTTTCCCAGTCCATAATTTTTATTTATCCAAGACCACTTTAAATACAACTCCAACACTCACTAGAATTTGGGTCAAACTACAACAAACTATTTACTAACTTGCTAAGAGGTATTCCTAAGAAGAAAAACTGGAATATAATGGATTCAACTGGGGGATCGAAATAAAAGTACTTCGACAACATGATAAATAAAATGAAGAACTAAATCTGTTATTCACAACATTTCGTTGTAAATGGAGATACATTTGAAGATCCAAATCAAGAATTTTAGCAATTAATGTTGGATTTTGAAAACTTTATAATATGCTTATTGCTTCCAAATCTTGGGTTTTATAAATACCGGTTTTAAAAAGTGTGCAATATGCTTACAAATGTTCAGAGTTAAAAGGCTCTAATCTGTCTCTATATTATTATATTGGTTTTGACAGCTTCTGGCCAGTTTAGTTTAATGAACAGAATTAGTATGAAAAGCATCAAATTCATTGTTCGTGTAGAAACTGTGTTTGATGAAATTTGAAGGTTGACTTTATTTCCTCAACTTAAACATTCAAGGCTAAATCTCAGCCATTGATTTATTAATCTGAAGTAGGCACAAATCAGTTAGAGATTCCAAATTGTAACAATATTAAGAATAATTTTAATAAGATATGAATGATGATGTAGTCGAAATTCGCAACATATATTATTTTCTATACCCTTTAATAAATTGAATGATTCAAAATAATCCTTGAGATGACACATTGCAAGGTTTTATTATTGGATATACTTTTCTTTAATGGATGCATCAAAGCGTTGAAAATAAAAGTTGAAGTTGCCCTGGAAATTTTCACTACTCTTGAATCCNAACAAAGAAATTTCCACCACTCGAGCATATCCTCATCTTAAATCAAAAGTAAAGCAGCCGTGGGAAGAGAGCTGAATAATTGAACAAAATGATGGACTCTAAAGCACCAATGCCATGGATAGGCCTATACGCTGCTGTAGCGTCTCTAATATGGATGTTTCACTATTCATTGATGCAGTGATCTCTGTCCGCCATAGAAAGTTATGGTTCCCTTGCAGATTTTCTTCTCTCAACGCCGCTTCCTTGACTGTGTTAGCCGTCGCAGTGAAGTTGTCAATGGATCTAACTACCCCGATGGAAGGTGTGTATGATCAAGGCGCTAAAATTAGTAGCACTGTTTTCTTGTGTGTTTCAACCACTCATTTCATGCCTTCTCTAGGATCCATGAGTGATAGAGATATAATAGTGAACTTGACAGCATTGGGTATCCTTATAGTGACGCTTACAGTAAATGTTATCATCCAAGCATTCACAGGCGTGATTGAAGATGTTTTCCAAGTGGTGATTGTCTGCATGAATGTTTACGCGTTCATTGTATTGAGTTCTTCTGCTTTAACGGTATTTACAAGTAAAAGGTATTTGGAAAGTAAGTACAAAGAATTGCAAACAAGAATTTTGGCAGCGGAACCACAAGGAGACCAAATAATGGACTTTGACAAGTTAAAGTTGTGCGTGAAGAAGTACTGGGTGATGACAGAAACAGCTAACCCTCAGTTTGTGTTGGCACGATCTGAGGCCAGCGTTGTTTTATTCATGATCTGCACCATAAGTTATACTTTTAACGGAGGTGTGTCTTACAGTCCCTATATGCCAAATGCTGCTTCTGATTATAAATGGTCAGTATATTTTGTTTATTGGACTCAATATGTAGGATCGATTCTTTGCACTATCATGTCTTTGGGAAGACTTTTAGTAGCTTTATTTCACACTGCACGGAATATTGGAAAATATACCATTTCTAGCATTTCCTTTGAAATAAAGAATTACGGGATCAAAAGATTGGCAGAGTGGAAAAGGAGACTCCTACCATTACATGTTCGATACCATGCACATAGAAAAATTATTTATCACATCAGAAATCTACTCATCAACATTTGTATTGGAAGTCAGATAGTGACTGTGATCGTGAATAAATTGCTTGTTCCCATCTCAATTGGTGGAATTCTCTACTTAATGGCCACGAATCCAGTTATCAGTACCATGGAAATTATGATCCCATTTACCATCATACTCTGTTTTAATACCGTAAGGATGAAAATCATTAGATGCTTGTTGATGATAAAATTTTTTTTCTTAAGGCAATCTGAGGCCTCGGCCAATTTCAATGAAGCAGAACACACGGTTGGTTATGAGCAAGATCTTAGAAATTTTGTTTTACATCTAGAAAGTGAGCCAATACATGATGGATACCTGATGTCCATTATCAGTTCTATTAATTCATCCATAAATATGGACTCAAATAATCAGCCTAGATATCTAATGAAGCTTATGGACAATTCCACCAGCTTCGAGGGTGTATCAAAATTTGAAAGTGTTCAAGTCTCTCCAATTATTTGCGCAGAACCTCTTAATTGCTGGAGTCTAGCTGTGACAACGCTAACTAGCATCATGATTGCTCTTCCCAATGTTCAAAATGAGAAGAGGAATCAGTTGTTGAGAGGTGTCATTGAAGGTTTTAAGTATGTGCGCCTAACGGAGAAAAGTCTGGATGTTCATAAAAAATTGGTGAGCAGCACGAGAGCTGCAGATTTTGCATGGGTTTTAGTTGAATTGAGGCGCAAGTGGTTAGACATGGATCTCCAAAAAATTGCCAGGGTATCCAAATCCTCTAAAGAAACTCTTCAAAATCTTGCAAATAGAAGTGAAGAAATTTTGAAGAAATTTACTAGTAGTATGAATGGAAATGCTATGGAAAGCTCAGTTGACTTGCCTGAAAATATCATAATTGCCAATTCAATGTACAAAATAAGCAACAGTTTGCTATTGGTCCATGAGGAAAGCTATCATTCAGCATCAGATACTCAAGTATTTGAGAGATTTTCAGTTATTGTTGCAGATATATTTGCTGCATGCCTGACCAATTTACCTCATGCTATACTCAAGAAATGCAACAATAGCGCCATAGAAGAACGGGAAAAAATTATAAAGGAAACAACTCACCTTCTCGGAGAGACTCAAGAAATTCTGAAAGCTCTTCAAAAGCGTGAAATTCCTAATCTATCGCTTGACCAATCAATATATATTGATGAATGGCGTACTTTACTCAAACACCCTAATCATGGTACTTTGGACTCAACTCCTAGTAGTGAGAATATTATTACTGCTTTAAGTGGTGAGGTACATTTGGACATACAAGAACTTCGTGCAAGTGCTACAGCGGGTATAAATATACCCTTGTTCTCTAGTTACATTCAGATTTAGTGTCAAAATTTTTTATTATTCATGTTACCATTACAATTATATTAGTTTTTATTGAATTTACATTTCACCAAGTAAAAATTAATAAACAAGTTCTTTTGTTAGTAATGCCTAACATATATTCTAAATTGAATTTTGGAGGATAACTCTTTTAAAAATAAATAGTATTAAAAAAATGAAGTATACTTACTTTTGGTGTTTTCAGAAGCCTTGGGAACCGATGAAGGCAATGCAGGGTCTCACGTTAGCGGGGAAGTGGAAGAGTCTGGAGAAGAAAAAGAGAACCACCAAACATAAACCCTAGCATTTCCACTTTTAGGAAGTCGTTCTTTTATAAGCATCTTTTTTGTGTGTTTATTGGAGCTTGCCATGCAACTCTTGTGATTTGTGAGTCATTCAGTAACATTGCGTAATCATGGAAATCTAGTAGCACCTAATGTTGTCATATTATTAGACGTTATTATGCATATTGTGAACATTAAAAGTGCTATGTAATATTGTTAGGTTGTTATAATTTGTGGATGAATAAAATAGATAATTTCAGATGTGATGACAAACAGGTCCTTGGGCTGTAATGATCCACGATTGATCTTCAGGCTTAGGCCTAAATTGGAGATGAACCGAGTGGTCCAAGTCCAAGTCCAAGTCCAACCCTCACAAGATCAGTCCAAAATTGGTCCCATTTAAAGTGCTACTTTAAGAACATGTTTTACTTGGATTGCCACTCTGTAACAACTTCAGTGTGTTTAGAGCAATCTAGATCATTAGATTTGAAGCATGGTCAATTATTTTAAAGCTAATCTGTTGTCCTAGCGTTTGAGATGAAAACATGTTTCTCTATTTTTGTAAGTTACAAAACTTTATGTGCTAAAAATTTGGGTTGTGTCCAACACTAGGGTTGACTGTGTGTGACACGTGTACAAAATCTGAGCCCTAAAATTGTGTACATCTTGGTACTGATTACTACTTTTAAGTGCTATAATGAGATGTAGAATTGTTATGTAGTTTATCTTTAATTCACATGAAAATTTTATATTAGTGGTATCAGAACTTTAGGTAAATCAATTTGGGAAGATGAACCATTGGTTTAGGGTATTGCAAAAGATTGTGCAGATGTCTTAGGGGGCTTCGAAGGATTTTAAAGATTTGGTATTGGATGTTCAGTGAATACGTATGTTAAATCTAGACCAAGTCTAACACTTCTCCTAGGAACCTACTCTAGTTTGACAAAATTTGTAACGTTCATAAATTATCCAAGGTATTTTTTTATGGTAGTTGATGTGTAATTCAAATTATTTTAAGGTTTTATATGCATGATTAATGTAGTTAGGAATTCGTTCTTTGTTTTGAAAATAGTGCTGTTGTAGCATTGTTTTGAGCGGGGCCTTGATTCTTTGTTTTGGAATATCAAAATAGACCGATGTTCTCCTACATGAGAATATCAAAATCATATATAACTTGATAAAATAATGCTTTGTTATATAAGAAATTGAAGTTCAAAGTATAGTGGTTTATGATGGAGGAAAAACAATGTAACTTGTTCAGCATGGGATAAGGTTATTTATGACTAGTTATTAATACTTTCTGCATGTGGCTTACTCACATTCTCTCTATAAAATAATTTTGCAAGCAATAAAAAATTTCTCTTATATTTTAATCCGACATTCTCCAAAAAAATCATTCTTACAAAATCTATACTCAAAAAATAGGATTCAAACAAGGATTTAGTTATCTTTGAGGTACAAACTCTATTAGCCGGACTCTTTCCATTCTATTGTAGTAAATGCAAAATCAACCACGCATGAAAGGGTGGAACTTTGGGATAGTCTAAAAGTTCTTTCAAGTAATATGATCCACCTTGGTTTTTTCAGAGGTGATTTTAATGTGCTCTTTTATCAGCCAGCAAAGATTCGGTGTCAAACTGCCAAATCCAGGTGTTATCGATGATTTTTTAGAAGTTTTTAAGGTATTGTAACCTAGAAAATGCAGATTATGAAGATTCACAATATACTTGTACAAACTGGCATATGTGGTATGTAGTAATTCCTTTGCTTTGGATCTTTGCTCGATCATTCTTGTTTAACACTTTAATCGGAACACTTTAGACCATTGCCTCCTACTGTAGACTACTGATAAATGGAATCGCCAACTGCCCATCTACTTTCCAGATCTGGAACATGTGGATTTGAGGTGACCAATTTCAGTACATTTTTGTAAGGAGCTAGAAACAATCAATAGCAGAGACAAAGGCTCTTGGTTTTCTAGAATAATTTTTCTAGACAAAAAATTGGCCTTAAGTGGTGGAATAAACAAGTGTTTTGTAATTCTTCACAAAGGTTTAAAGAAAAGGAGCTAACTTTTTACTATGTGCAATCAAAATAAAGCTTTACAAATCTAATTTAGACTACAACTATTTACTAGCGTGCTAAGAGGTATTCCTGAGACAAAAAGTTGGAATAAAATGGATTCAATTAGGGGATCGAAAAACTAAGTACTTCGACAATTTGATAAAAAAAAATGCGGAACTAAGTATATTATTCACAACATTTCTTTGGAAATAAAGATACATTATTTGAAGATCCAAATCAACAATTTTAGTGATTAATCACTTTCATGACCAATTTACACATGAATCTTCTAAGCTTCCCAATTCTCAACTAGATTTTATCCCTCGGCTAATTGATGAGATTAAAAGTACTATGAGATAAATAAAGAGTTGGTTCGGGTTGTTGGTTTCAATCATGGGTTGGGTTTAGTGTTGTTCGGTTCGATGGGCGAACAGCGGTGCCACATTCTCTTGATCTTCCTTCGTTTCAAAAGAATCACAAATGAGAAATGATTTACAAGTTGGGAGTGAAATCGGGTAGGGTGGGTGTTGGGTTATGGGGATGTATATTAATTTTATTTTATAATATTATTATCAACATTCAAAAGTTAAATTATCTTTTGATTTTTGAGCAAAAAACTTTAAAATCTGATTTTTGAATTGGAAATTTAAAAATCACACGTGTGTATTTTCCTCTTTTTTGAATTCATTGAAAATTTAGTTGAGCCCATGTGAAAGGGCTTTTTTCCCCACTTTTCTTATTGTCAAAAGTCCTTTATTTTGATTTTATTATTATAAAAATTGACAAAAAAAATTATAATTCTATTTTTTAATTTCTTTTTTATTCAATTATAATTAGGAAATATTATAATTTAATTTTTAATTCAACCAACCTGAGAACGAGAAGTATAAAAAGAGAGGGAAAATGTTAATAAAATTTATAATTTCAATTATATTTTCTTAATTTGTATGAAAATGGAAGCAAGTCTAGCTTTATAGAATGCATGGAGAACTATTCTGGACTTCATATTATGTCTACGTGTCAGTAGGGTCAATGTTACATTGTTCAACAACTTAAAATATATTTTGATGTTGCCATTGATAATTTACTGCCACATCATTTTTTGAACAATCATGAAATGTTATTTTAAAAAGATTAGTACTATCATTAAGATATTAACTATGTAAATATGTTAGACAATGATCTTCAGATACAAGAACTCGAAAATTTCAATAGATGAATGAGTATAATTTCATATGATACCTTAATCAATGTCATAACTTGGGATGATATTTTAGCGACGTTATGTTTTTCGTAAATTAATTAAATTTTCATATTTAGACCACAACGTCAAACCCAAATTCCTTCGGATATTAAAAAGTTTACAATATGCTTAATAAATTTAGGTTTTAATTAGTCCAAGCAAATCATTGAAAATCAGTTGAAAATGTATCTCTCAATTTAAGTGGTTTATTTGGGATTCAATTTTTAATGGTCATTAATGAAATGTTATTTTAGATGAAAATGTGTAACTCTCGTTGAAATTTCAATTTAAACAATGTAGATAATGGTTTTTCATATCCTAGAATTTCTATGTTCAATAAATAAAAGAGTTTACTTTATTAGAGGTATTATGCCCATGTTTGGTTTTGAATCTAAGTTAAAGTCAAACAATAAATATTAAATACATCTTTCATGGGTATCGCAACTTTTAAATCACATATTTTAAAAACTTCTATTACAATCTACTAAAAATCTAATTTTCATCCTCACCAAACATCCTCTATGTATCAAAGGCACAGTCTAAGAGGGTAGTTGTGTGACAAGTTATGTTTTTCAAAACATAATTCATTTCATATACTAACTTTGTCCCTTTTAGGCTTAGCTTAAATAGTTTATAAAAATTTAAATCAATCAACAATTAATATAATATTATGAGCATTAACATGTGAATGATAACTTATTCTTATTAAGCAGGATATAACTAAAAATTCAAGGCTGAGGGCCTGGGTATTTCCTCTTATTAGTCCAAAAGAATTCCCACTCCAAACCTCACCCAATAATTTATTGGATATGTTTTTCTTTATGGATACATCAACGCGTTATGGGATATATTTTTCTTCAATGGATACATCAAGGGGTAGAAAATACAAGCTGAAGTTGCAATGAAATAACAAAGAAATTTCCTATGACCTCGAGCATCCCCATCTTAAAATCCAAAGTGCAGTCGCAAAGGTTAAACTGGAATAGAAAAGGAGCTGACTTTTTACCATGTGCAATCAGAAACAACGAGAATAAAGCTTTACAAATCTAATTTAGATTGCAACTATGTTGTTAATTGACCGAAAGGTTAT
The DNA here is from genome assembly GCF_002742605.1 of Olea europaea var. sylvestris. Lineage (NCBI taxonomy): Eukaryota > Viridiplantae > Streptophyta > Magnoliopsida > Lamiales > Oleaceae > Olea > Olea europaea. Next base: position 16,196,552 of record NC_036250.1, on the reverse strand, counting down.
GATAATAATGAAGTAAACAAGAACAAAATAAAGAATACGAAGATTTACATGGAAATCTAAGACTGGAAAAAACCACGGGCAGAGGAGAAGTTATCCATTATAATCAATAACAATTATATTTACAAGATCTCAATACTCTCAACTAAGATCTAAATCTCTCGAAATGTTGTATGTTCTGTTGTATGAACAACACACACTATTATATATATAAAAAAAAACCCTAGAAATCAAGTTGTAGATGATCTGAAGTCCAAAACGCGTTCCAAAGCGAAAAGTCAGGAAGCATCTTTGCTCGAGCAGTGTCGAGCGATAGGGGGCAAGAAGTAGTTGAAAATTCTTTGTTCCAAATTTGACAGTTTCGCTTGAGCATGCAGCTAGCGAAAATGCAACAACGATTTTCCCAGTCCATAATTTTTATTTATCCAAGACAACCTTAAATACAACTCCAACACTCACTAGAATTTGGGTTAAACTACAACAAACTATTTACTAACTTGCTAAGAGGTATTCCTAAGAGGAAAAACTGGAATATAATGGATTCAACTAGGGGATCGAAATAAAAGTACTTCGACAACATGATAAATAAAATGAAGAACTAAATCTGTTATTCACAACATTTCGTTGGAAATGGAGATACATTTGAAGATCCAAATCAAGAATTTTAGCAATTAATGTTGGATTTTGAAAACTTTATAATATGCTTATTGCTTCCAAATCTTGGGTTTTATAAATACGGGTTTTAAAAAAGTGTGCAATATGCTTACAAATGTTCAGAGTTAAAAGGCTCTAATCTCTCTCTATATTATTATATTGGTTTTGACAGCTTCTGGCGAGTTTAGTTTAATGAACAGAATTAGTATGAAAAGCTTCAAATTCATTGTTAGTGTAGAAACTGTGTTTGATGAAATTTGAAGGTTGACTTTATTTCCTCAACTTAAACATTCAAGGCTAAATCTCAGCCATTGATTTATTAATCTGAAGTAGGCACAAATCAGTTAGAGATTCCAAATTGTAACAATATTAAGGATAATTTTAATAAGATATGAATGATGATGTAGTCGAAATTCGCAACATATATTATTTTCTATACCCTTTAATAAATTGAATGATTCAAAATAATCCTTGAGATGATTCATTGCAAGGTTTTATTATTGGATATAATTTTCTTTAATGGATGCATCAAAGCGTTGAAAATAAAAGTTGAAGTTGCCCTGGAAATTTTCACTACTCTTGAATCTAAAGCAGTGCAGTAACAAGGAGCCGAAAATTCAAGTTCTCCAGATACTTCGACTTTTGTGAAATTGAAATATGATCCATTTGCACCAAGATTGAAAGATCAAACATGAAGACTTTTGAAAACGAAAATTCAAGTTCTCTATATACATTGAATTTTGTGGAATTGAAACATGATACATGTCTTGAAGTTAAATGGAAGATACCTTGCACCATGATTCAAAGCTCAACCCCAAATTAAAAACAAAAACTAAATAGAGATTTAACAATAAATGTATTTGAAAAGTATATGGTCGAATGTGGCGAGTTTAATCACATTTTTAGTTTGTAAATTTTAACTGTTTGGAAATCTTGAAATCAAACATTATTCGATTTGTTTGGCACAAAAGCTTGAACATAAGAATGTATATTGTTCCATACACAATATGTAGATACTCTTTCTTCTCACAAGGTGGACTTGTTCACGGTTAACAAGTATCTTTGGTCTAGAAGGACAACGACAATAAATTAAAATCTTTAATTTTTAATAAATTTCTGATCGATTATATGAAATGGTTATTATCATTCCTTTGGTATGTTAAATCATTCGCAATCAAGACAAACATTGACCTTGGAATTATTTTTCCTAGATTCATATATATATGTACACTTTGTTCTTGCGACGATGGTTTTGACGGTTGAAAAGCTCTGGTACCACTTGAAAAGATCTGATACAACTTGTAAGTTTAGATACCACTTGAAAAGTCCTGATTTAGCCAATTTATTTTGACCTCAAGTTCGTAATTATACAATTAAAAAGAACAAGTCACTTTTTAATTGTTTCTAGATGGTTATTCAAACACATCAAATTATCCTATGGTTTGAATACCATAATCAATAATGAAAGCTATAAACAACACCAAATTGGTTGACGGAGAAAATCCAGCTGAGTAAAAACTCCGAGACCAAGCCAGTAACTTCCATTATAGACAATATGAACTTACAGTATCAATCAGTTGAGAAAACCCACTAGACTCGTTGATCTAATTCCTGCAATCTCCAATACCCGCTGGAACGTGCTTTACTCACATTTTCTCCCGATTTTTTGAAATATCTATTTCCTATGGATTACCAAGAACTTCTTGTTCTTGTACTTTTCCTGTGCTTCTGGTCCAACTTTCCTCAATCTTCAGCAACTCCACTCTCAAAGATGTAGTTGTATGAACTCAAGAATCAAAAGATCAATCTAATGCTTGAATATGTTCTTGAATATTTGAATGATGATATGAAGAAGCATTGTAATGAACAACCACTCTAAAAAAGTGATAGGGCAAGGGTATATATAGTAGAAGACATTTAGGTAGTATTGGCCAGTTGAAACCCTTGGAAAATGCGAACTAGAGTTTTGGGCCTAACACTGTCACTCGAGTGAGAGATCAGTGACAAGAGGGCAATAGTGTCTCTATTTTTTTCACTCAAGCATCAAATGGGCGATAGACTAGCGTAAATCCAGAAACTCTTTCCTTCTTGTTCCAAACTCAAACCCTAAGTGACCTATTATTTCATCTATACAATATTTCAATTGATTCATTGACTTTTACAACTTTTCATATTAGTCATTTTGTCCAAAGAATTGTCAATACAATACAAATCCTAGCAATCTCTCCTTTTAGAATTCTATGACAAAATTATACAATAAATACAATGAATTAAAATCATACTAATCTACTTAAACCCGAATTGAATGTCCTCTCTTGCATTCCTTGTTAAACATGTTTCCTGAAATCAACACCTCAAATACCAAGTGCAATACGTGATACAGAAAATATAACAATTAAAACACATAATCATAAATATGCTAGCTAGATTGAAAAGTAAAACTATTGTTAACCAAAACACAACTAAAACATTAATATCACCAAACATCAAAACACAAAGAAGTGGGCATACAATTATCTCTCCCTTTCACACTCATCTCTCCCAAAAATGCAGATGATATAGAATGTAGAGGATATGGAATGCTTTATCTTTATCTCCCCCTTACTGCAAAAACCGTATAATCAAAACTCTAACTCTCTCGCCCTTTTTGTCACAAATGACTAAGGGAACTTTGTCAAATACAATTGAACACCAATATATAATCGAAGAGGTAGTTGATAGCATGTAAAAGCATAATCAATGATCAGTAAACATTCCCACATACTCAGTTCAAGTTAAAATGGAGTAAATTGTATACGTGACCTATGTACGTAAAGTGTCACTAATCCTTTCTAAGCAGGACTCCAAACATTAATTTTGCGAGAAAGGACATGCTAAACATCATTGTCAATAATTTGTCCTTCTACTTGTGAAAGTCAAACAAGTAATAGCACATTAGAACCTATAAAAGAAGCTCGTTTTGCATGTGTATATTATTCTTTTCTCCCCCTAACTTTGAACATATATATTTTTATACATTTTCTAAAATTTTAAGCTCATCTTTTTTCTCATCAATTTTTTAAATCTTATATACAGGCTCTTCTCCATTAAGTGACTGAGATGACCCTTGTACGAGCTTTAGGCCGATTAAACCAAGTCAGTTGGCCATATGCACCAAGTGATGAGAAACCCCTCAAACTTAATTGCTCATGTCAAATAGGTTCCGAAGAAGAGTATAAAATATTGAGCTTTTTTCTTTCAAGAAAATATACTTGAGCTTAGGTTTACTAAAATAATGTCAATTCACGCTCAAAGTCACGTTACTAACATGTGACTGCCATCCAAAATTTCACACACACTGTCAAGTTCCACTCACAATATCATAGTGTGTGCAGTGCAGATGGTACACGAAGAAACCTATTCTAAGTACTTTATAAAAACCTAAACAAAAAATAGAAAATATGCTACAACACATCAATTAAACTCATAGTTGGTCACAACACACAAGTTTAAGTATATCATATATCATATTGTTGTTTAAAAAAACCTCCCCCTTTGTTTTTAAATATGAAAGCACCAATCACACAAAATAAAAATTTCAGCATGCAAAACAAAAAAATATGCATGTACCAACACAAACACAATGAGATGCATGTAATAATGAATGAGTCACACTGAATGAGCACAATTATGTACCAGAAACACATAATCAGTCAGGTATACAAACGCTTTTACATTCAAGAGCATCGTGATCTATTTTATCTTCACGTAACTTGCCTAGCGGAAGAATTTATTGTAGTCAGCTATGTCATTAAATCGGTTAATTGACTTACCTGATTAGTAAAAAAGTTAATTCGGTTATCAAAATTCTAATTTTTATTTCTATTAAAGTTCTGATGTCTATTTCTTTTCAGGAATTTTTGACCCATAGGCCTTATATACCGTACCTCACCACAATTGAAACAAATAGGGGTATACCTAGGACCAATGTTATGTAGTCTCTGATTTCTATTCCTAAATTGGTAGGTCCTATACTATCTAGTATGCCTCTGTCCTATGATTATCTTATTCTTGGATGCTGAGTTAGAAACATACTTCAGCTAGTCAATGACCGGAAAAAATGGTCTTGGAAGTACTAGCAGCATTGTGATCATTCTCCTTATATCCTAGACCTCCCTTATTACCAGCAAGCTTTCCCATTTCTAAAATGTTATTAAGCATTATTGAGCCACTAGAGAACGTAATGAATTGGGTGTTGGAATCCTCGAGATTGCTCATAAAGTTCTTAACCTTATTTTTTAAAGATTCATTGACAGTACTCAACTTATTAAGTTTCCCAGAGGACTTCTCAAGATCTCTCTAGGATTCTTAACGCGACTATCTAGGGATTTTAACAGTGTTCAACTTACTCAAGTGCAAGATGGATTCTTGAATGTTAGCTATTAGTTTTTCTTTTTCTAACTTAATATCTTTGACCTTCGTACACAAGGATTTATTGATAATCTATATCCTAAGGCTCTCCTCATATAATTTATCATAAGCCTCATACATGTCTTCCTCATTTTCAAAATCCTCACCATATCTACATCCTTAATATTCTTACTCTCCGTATCAGATTCACTCCTACTCCTAGCAATTAAGGCTATATATTTCGCATTCTCATCCTAAGTGGATTTCCCATTTTGATTATCGAAGTTGGACTCGTCATCAGTGAGAGTGACATTCATAGCTTTATCCTTATTTTTCCTACTATTAGGGCACTTACTCCGAGAATGGCCAAAATATTAACATATATGACATATTACAAATTGAGATCTCTTGGAGTACCTACATGTCTCTTTTGAGGCTTCTTCTTATTTCTAAATATTTATTGTAATTTGTTAGCAAAATAAGCTATCTCATCATCATTGGATGATTACAAATCAGAAGACTCATTGCAGTTATCCCTAATGGTGTTCAAGGCCAAGACTTATTTTTTTGTATGTTTAGCTAATGTTAGTTTGTAAGTCTGGAAGATCCAACCAACTCTTCAATCTAAATAGTATCTAAGTCCTCACTTTTCTCTATAGCCGTGATTTTAGGCCTAAATCTTTCAGGTAAGGATCCAATGATTTTTCTAACAATCTTAGGCTTATGGATTCTCTCACCTAAGTTGAAGCTTGAATTAACGATGTCATTCAAGCTCGCGTAGAATTTATCGAATGTCTCATCCTCTTTCATTCTAATCTTTTCAAATGTAATGGCCAACATCTGTAACTTGAAGTTCTTAATAGCATGAGCTCCCTCATGTGTGTTGTGTAAAATATCCCAAACCTCTTTTGCAACCTCACATATAGATGCTTGCCTAAATTTTTCAGGAGACACTACCATAAGTAAGGCATGTAGGGCTTTATATTTCAATTGCATTCATAAAAAATTGTATTTGACTAATTCGCTATAGGCGTGGGATGACAACATTATTAACGGTGCTAGTAGGTGTAGTCCAATCATTTACTACACTGAACTAGATATGCTCATCCATCGACTTAAGTAAAACTCTCATTCTAACCTTCCAATAGGCATGATTGTTGCCATGACAATAAGGGCGAACGGATAATAACTGACTCATCTAAACTAAAAAGTTCAAGGATCAATTTTAGCCTCTGATACCACTTGAAAATCTTTGATACCATTTGAAAAGATCTGATACCACTTGAAAAGGTTTGATTTAGCCAATTTATTTTAAACCAACATTAGGAATTATACAATTAAAAGCAACAAGTTACTTTTTTATTGTTTCTAGGTGGTTAATTAAACATGCCAAATTATCCAATGGTTTGAATGCCACAATCAATAATTAAAGCAATAAACAACACCAACATTTTTGACAGAGAACAACCAACTGGGTAAAAACTTGGGATTAAGTGAGTAAACTCCACTATAGACAATACGAACTTATAGTATGATTCAGCTTAGAAAATCCATTAGACTCGCTGATCTAATTCTTACAATTTCCAAGACCTACTAAAACGTGCTTCACTCACAACTGTTCCCAATCTTCTGAAATTGCTATCTCTTATGGATAAACAAGAGCTCATTTTCCTTGTGCTCTTTGTGTGCTTCGAGTCCAACTACCCTCAATCTTTAGCACCTTTGCTAAAAGCTACTGAGAGAGTATTTTCCTATATGTGTATAGGAAGCGGGTATTTTGATTATGTGTTGTTGATGTTTTTCCCAAAAATGTGGTTGTATGGACTCAAGAATTAAAGAATACATCTAATGCTTGAATATGCTCTTAAATCTTTGAATGATGATATGAAGAAACAATGTAATGAACAATTACCCAAAAAAAGTGATAGGGCAATAGTATATATAGTAGAAGTCAACTAGCTAGCATAGACCAATTAAAACCCTTTAAAAATGCGAATTAGAGTTTTGCGCGTAACATTGTCGCTTTAGCTCCAGGATAGCGATGGTTGAGTGATCTATGTGTCACTCGAGCGAGAGATCAATGATAGGCAGGTAATAGTGTTTCTGTTTTTCTAGCTTGAGCATCAGATGAGAGATAGGCTAGCATAAATTCGACTACTCTTTCTTTCTTGTTCAAAATTGAAACCCTAAGTTACCTATTTCATCTATACAATATTCTAATTGACTCATTGACTTTTACAACTTATTATATTAGTCCTTTTGTCTAAAGATTTGTCAATACAACATAAATCCTAACGACGGAAGTGCTGCAGGAGGTAGTGGTGATGTGCTGGTCACAAATGATGTAGTGGTCATAAATTATTTGATTAATTATGACTAATAAATTAGTTAATGTGTGACCAATAAATAATATATGACCAATGAAATAGATAATTTGTGAGCAATAAATAATGTATGACCTAAAAAATTGTGAAGTTGTGACTAATAATTTGATAATTTGAGACCTAGAAATAATGTGTAACAATTAATTTGATATTTTGTGACCATGGGTTTTGACTAATAAAATTTTTGATTTGTGACCAATGAATAATATGTGACCTATTAGTTTGTTAAATTTGTGATCGAGAAATAAGTTGTGACATATGAAATTTGTGATTTGTGACATTGACGTCTATAATTGTGACAAATACATAATTGTGACAATAATTTATACAATATTGTGACCTTAATACTATTCAATTAATAAAATATATTTTTAATTAATTATTTCATAAATAAAATTTAATCAATATCTGAATTTCAAATTAATATAACTTGTTTCTTTGTTTTGAAATTGATTATACTTAATCTCTTAGCTATGAAAATTTCCCTTGAAACAAATTTGGGTGCTATGGACCCTTGATATTAATTGTAACATTGCTAATGACTCGAGACAATTAACCCCCGTTTGAGCCTCATTTTTGAAAATTGACTTTCTTTAAATTCAGTTTTCAACATTCATATTCTCTCAATAAAATAATTTTGCTAGTAATCAAAAAAATTTCTTACTTTTTAATTACACATTCTCCAAAAAATCATTCTTACAAAATCAATGCTCAAAATATGGATTCGAACAATGACTTAGTTACCCTGAATAAAAATTCTATTAGCCCGACTCTTTCCATTATACTGTAGTATATGCAAAATCAACCACGCACGAAAGGGTGGAACTTTGGGATAGTCTAAAAGTTCTCTCAAGCAATATGATCCACCGTGGTTTTTGCAGGGGTGATTTTAATGTGCTCTTTTATCAGCCAAGAAAGATTCAGTGTCAAACTGCCAAATCTAGGTGTTATTGATGATTTTTCAACAGTTTTAAGGTATGGTAACCTAGAAAATGCAGATTATGAAGACTTGCAATATACTTGTACAAACTGGCATATGTGGTAAATGAATGGTAACTCCTTTGCCATGGATCTTTGCTCTATCATTCTTTTTCAACAATTGAATTGGAACATTTTAGGCCATTGCCCCTACTGTAGATTATTGATAAATGGAATCGTCAATCGTCCATCTACTTTCTGGATCTGGAACATTTGGATTCGAGGTGAACAATTTCAGGACATTTTTGTAAGGAATTAGAAACAATCAAAAGTAGAGACAAGGCTCTTGGTTTTCTAGTATAAATTATCTAGACTAAAAATTGGCCTTAAGTGTTGGAATAAACAAGTGTTTGGTAATTCTTCACAAAGTTTGAAAGAAAAGGAACTAACGCTTTACTATGCGCAATCAGAAACAACGAGAATAAAGCTTTACAAATATAATTTAGACTACAACTATTTACTAGCGTGCTAAGAGGTATTCCTGAGACAAAAAGTAGGAATAAAATGGATTCAATTGGGGGATCAAAACACTAAGTACTTCGACAATGTGATTAAAAAAAATGAAGAACAAAATATATTATTCACAACATTTCTTTGGAAAATGGAGATACATTTGGAGATCCAAATCAACAATTTCAGTGATTCATTACTCACAAGCTATTTACACATGAATCTTCTAAGCTTTCCAATTCTCAGCTAGATTTAATCCCTCAGCTAATTGATGAGTTTAAAAGCATTATGAGATTGGTATAGGGTTGGTTCGAGTTGTTGGTTTCAATCATGGCTCGGGTTTGAGTGTTGTTTTTTTCGATGGGCGCACAGCGGGGCCACATTCTCTTGATCTTCCTTGCCTTCAAAAGAGTCACAAATGAGAAATGATTTACAATTTGGGAGTGAAATCGGATTGGGTTATGGGGATGTATATTAATTTTATTTTATAAAATTATTATTAATATTCAAAAGTTGAATTATCTTCTGATTTTTTAACCAAAAACTTTTAAATCCAATTTTTGAATTGGAAAGTTAAAAATCACACAATGTGTGTGTGTGTTTGGAATTTTCTCTTTTTCAAATTCATTGAAAATTTAGTTGAACCCATGTGAAAAAGGCTTTTTTTCTTCTTGTCAAAAGTCCTTTATTTTGATTTTATTATTATAAAAATTGACAAAGAAAATACTATTTTATTTATTTTTATTTATTTCTTACTTTATTCAATTATAATTAAGAAATATTATAATTTAACTTTTAATTTAAAAATTTATAATTTTAATTATATTAATTATATTTTTCTTAATTTGTGTGGAAATGAAAGCAAGTTCATCTTTATAGGACACATGGAGAACTATTCATTTCTAATGAGTTCATATTACATCTACGGTCAATGTTACATTGTTCAACAAATTAAAAATATTTTAAATTCATCGAATAATATGACAGCTATCCACTAGTATTACTCATACGAATTGTTGGGATTAACTAATCCACGCAAATAATGTTGCTATCGATAATTTACTACCACATCATTTTTTGAACAATCATGAAGTGTTATTTTTAACGAAGATTAGTACTATCATTAAAATATTAGCTAGGTAAATATGTTAGACAATGATCTTCAGATAGGAGAACTCAAAAATTTCAATAGATAAAAGAGTATAATTTAATGTGATACCTTCATCAAAGTCATAACTTGGGAGGAGATTTCAACGATGTTGTGTTTTTCATAGAATAATGTTATTTCCAGTCGCTCATTATCATAGTCACCTTTGTGGCATACATGTGTCTGTTAATGATTTGATATATTAATGTGGTAGTTTTAACGTATCAAATCACTAACCGCCATATGTATGCCACGTAGGACGATTGCGGTAGTGAGCAACTGCAAATAACATTATTCTTTTTGTAACTTAATTAATTTTTCATATTTAGACCACAATGTCATATTAATATATCGCAACGTCAAACCCAAATTACTTCGGGTATTGAAAAGTTTACAATATGCTTAATAAATGGAGGGTTTAATTAGTCCAAGCAAATCATCGAAAATCAAGGAAAAATGCCTCTCAATTTAAGTGGTTTATTTGGGAATCAACTTTTAACGGTCATTAATGAAATGCTATTTTTGATGAAAATTAGCAACTCTCGTTAAAATTTCAATTTAAACAATGTAGTTAATGATTTTTCATATCCGAGAATTTCTATGTTCAATAAATAAAAGAGTTTACTTTATTAGAGGTATTATGTATCAAAGGCACAGTCTAGAAGGATATTTGTGTGACAAGTTATACTTTTCAGATGCTAACTTCGTCCCTTTTAAGCGTAGCTTAAATAGTTGATGAAAATTTAAATCAGTCAACAATTGATATAATATTATGAGCATTAACGTGTGAATGATAACTTACTAAGTAGCATAATAACTAAACATTTAAGGTTGGGGCATTTGCTCTTATTAATCCGACAAATCAGTTTTGTTACAATATTATGAATCAGATCTTAAGAAGTGTCATTGAAGGTTTTAAGTATGTGAGCCTAATGGAGAAAAGTCTGGATGTTCATAAAAAATTTTGAGCAGCACGAGTGCCGCATATTTTGCATGGGTTTTAGTTGAATTGAGGCGCAAGTGGTTAGACGTGGATCTCCAAAAAATTGCCAGGGTATCAAAATCTTCCAAAAAAAAACTCTTCAGGCTCTTGCAAATAGAAGTGAAGAAATTTTGAAGAAATTCATGAGTAAAATGAATGAAAATGCTATGGAAAGCTCAGTTAACTTGCCTGAAAATATCATAATTTCCAATTAAATGTACAAAATAAGTAACAATTTGCTATTGGTCTATAAGGAAAGCTATCATTCGGCATCAAATACTCAAGTGTTTGAGAGATTTTCAGTTATTGTTGCAGATATATTTGTTGCATGCCTGACCAATTTACCTCATGCTATACTCAAGAAATGCAACAATAACACCATAGTAGAACGGGAGAAAAGTATACAGGAAGCAACTTGCCCTTTGGAAGAAACTCAAGACATTCTGAAAGCTCTTCAGAAGCATGAAATTCCTAATCTATCACCTGACCGATCAATATATATTGACGAATGGCATACCTTACTCAAACCCACTAATCATGGTATTTCGGACTCAACATCTAGCAGTGAGAATAATATTACCGCGTCAAGTGGTGGGTACATTTGAACATACAAGAACTTTGTGCAAGTGCTACAGTAGGTATAAGTATTCCCTTGTTCTCTAGTTAGGTTCAGATATAGCGTCAAAATTTATTATTATTCATGTTACCATTACGATTACATCAGTTTTATTTAGGCTTTTATTGAATATAGATTTCACCAAGTAAAAATTAATAAACAAATTCTTTTGTTAGTAATGCCTAACGTATATTTTAAATTGAATTTTTGAGGAAAACTCTTTTAAACGTAAATAGAATTAAAAAAGAATGAAGTATGCTTAATTTTAGTGTTTTCAGAAGCCTTGGAAACTGATGAAGGCAATGCAGCATCTAACGTGAGTGGGGAAGTGGAACAGTCTGAAGAAGAAAAAAAGAACAACCAAGCATAAAACCCTAGCATTTCCACTTTTAGGAAGTCATTCTTTTACAAGCATCTTTTTGTGTGTTTATTGGAGTTTGCCACACAACGCTTGTGATTTGTAAGTCCTTTAGTAACACTGCATAATCATGGAATAGCCATAATAGAATCTGACTCAAACCAAATACCTAAAAACCCAAGATCCTTAGCCAATAGTATTCCGTAAAGAATAGCTTTAAGCTCCATCTCTAATATCATACATTGTCTATATGAAGTTAAGAAGGACTTGGTACATTTACCTGCATGATCCCTGATGTCACATCCCTCAGTATTTGATCTTGATAGATCCATCCGATGATTGCACCACCGAACCATAGTAAGGAAGAAGTAGAAGGAAAACTGCATTTAGCATGCTAATGTAGTGGTCGAAACAAACTACTAGTGCATAGGAAGGACATCCTACGATATACCCTCCAAACGATTCATCTGGGTCTCATGGTTATATTCCTATGTTTCGCATAATTCTTATCTGTCCATATGAACCAGAAGATCAGTAGAGGGATAATGATACAATATGCCCACTCCGTGCAAACTGTATAGAAAATTACCATATAAGAAATCTTTGTCTAACGCTCTCACTATCAATCATAAGAATGTAGGGAAGATGGACAAAATGCTACTAAACCTAATTTGAAATACTGCTATCAGTGAAAGTATAATCGATGGTCTCAATCTCAGAACAACAGTAGCACGAAGAAGCCAGTTGACTGCCTATTCTCCCTTCAATAATAGCATATACTTGAATCAAATCCAGCCATAATCTCTAATAGAAGAATGAGACTTTGATAGGTATGATAGGGCTCTAAAGTAAACGAAATAAGTCCTTCACTACCCTATTAGAGTGAATCAACTGCCAAGCTGACTTGGTTGTGAATATATTATCTCATGTAACTTACCAAAAAATACGATCTGGGGCATCGATAAATAGTGGAATGGCCGCAATCTGTTCTGCCATAACTTGTGGAAGAGTATATAGGAACCGTCCAAAGCCCATCTAGTCTCCTAAAAAAAATTCCGCATCCTCGAAGATGTGTGCTATCTGTGTGGAAAGATGGATGCCAATGTAGTATCACCCATCCAACAATCATGCCAGAAAAGATCTTATCTATCCCAAGATGCCACGTAATCGCTTGGCACGTGGAATGAATCTCTTTAGTCTCTTCGATATAGGAAACGCTGAATAAGTGACGTGGGGCAGGATAGTGATTATCCCACAAGCTAGTTACAACAGGTGATTCAAGGAAAAAATACAAATGAAATGCCCAACAACAGAGAGATTTCTCTGAAATTCAACTCAATATTATTCAAAAATGCAGAATGACGAAAAACAGCCCACAAATCGGGCTATATAGCTGAAGAATAACGATGTTATTGGAATTTTTTTATCAAAAATAGCAAAATCTCAATAATTATACCAAAATAAACTACATATTAAAAGAAGTAACTTTCCAAAAATTTGACTCAAATCAAGTTCATACTCATCTCAAAAATGGCAAACAAAATATTACCAAAAATAGAAAAAAATAACTGAAATGGGAATTCGGAAGGGAAAACAATGGACTTTGGCCTCAAAAACAATCCCCTCACTGACGCCTTGCTTTTTCTGAATTGGGGATCATAATTGCGATTATGATAATTGTAGCCAAAGTTATGATCGAATTACCAAAACATGTTCAAAACTGTCCCAATTAGGAAAAGATTGCGATCACTTGCCATATTTGTGCCAATCTTCCATCTCATGGTATCTTAGCACCATCAATGTGCTATCTGACAACTTGGCGTCGCTTGATTCGGACCCTCCTACATTAATAAGGAATTGCTACAAGTGACGAATGTGTCCATCTACAGTATTTGCCCAACAAAAATTGAGCCCAAAGAGAACTCTGAGATCTAAATAGCCACCATTGTTTTAAGGAGAACGTGTCCACCATATCCTATAATCTCCTAAAGTCCAATTCACCCTAATCAGTAGAGAGGCAAATTTTCTTCCAACTTTACTAATGTGAGCACCGTGTATGATCCTTCGAATTCCTATAGAATCGTGTAAATATACTCTTCAACTTTTTCAGTAGAGCCTTGGGAGATCGTATAATTTGAAAGAGATATAATGGTAAAAAGGAGAGAACTGATCTCAGCAGAGTAATCCTACAACCATAAGAGAGAAACCATGATGCCCATGCTGAAATCTTACTTCTGAACTTCACAATGAGGTCTCTTTTTAGCCCCTTTATATAAGGGGACTCCCAAGTATGTGAATGGCCATCGCTGATTTAAAAATCCAATTAAAATCATTGACTTTAGTATCTGTATATTCGTTGCTTGTCGAGGCAGTATAAGACCACTCTTATTTCTTTTCACCAATTGGCCAGGGAGATAGGATCAATGTGCGGATGAGAAGAAGCCACATGTACGACCATTCAAGAGCAAAGAAAAATTGACACTCCGAGATACACCATTTGATCCTATCAATCCATACTTGCCCAAACTAAACACATCCAGTATAAAGTAAATGAATCCCTAGTTCGTATGATCATATGCTTTTGCCATATATAGCTTTAGCATAGTATTTCCTCCACACATTCTATCATCCAACATATGGACGAGCTCCTGAGTCAATGAAACATTGTCCCCAATAAGGCAATCGGAGACAAAATCACTCTACTGAGAGAAAATGATACGAGGCAGCAGTAAACTCAATTTGGTGTTTAACGGTTTAATGATAAGCTTATTAGCATACACAAGGTAATAGGTTGATAATGCGTCCATCTATAACCATTCTCCCTCTTCGGGAGTAAGATAATGGAGGTAGTAGCAAAGTCTCATGGTAGACAACCACCCTCAAAGAAGTCAATAACTGCACCATACACATCATCCTTTACAATATCCCAACAGTGCTGGTAGAAACAGAAAGAGAATTCATTAAGCTAGCAATACTGTCAGCATCAATACTAAAAATCATCTCTTACACCTAGGTATAATGCTAGGATGTATGGGATTCAAAGGCCATGATGGAGCAAATAATAAATCCTGAAAATATGAGATTACCGAGCTCTTAATATCTACATGAGTAGAGAGATCTTCCCCTACCTAAGTCGTGATAGTCCTGATATGAGATTTGATCTGACCTCCTTGGACCATCCCATGAAAATATCGGGTGTTATGGTCCCCTTCACACGACCAAGGAGACCCAACTTTTCACTTCTAGGAACCTCATCAATAGCTAAGGTTCGGTCAAATTAGCCTGTGCATAATTTAGCAAATTATGGTATTCCGATGTGGGATCATTCTCAAAGTCAATCTCTGTCTGGTCAACCCTCGCTTTAGCATCCCTCACGCGTTGAAATACATCACTGAATACTCATCGATTCCACCAATTTAACCCCTATTTCGGTCTGAATATATTGGATGCTGTAGCCATGTTTTGGAATTGCATGATTATCACCCATTGACTGAAATAAAGATAACCACAAAAGGAACAAAAAATGTGAGGAACTCTCGATGTGTGTGAGAGAAGGGTGATTAATTTCTATTTTTAATATTTTTCATTTCTTAATTTGGCCTAAGCTTGATTTGATAGAGATGGGTTGGCGAAGGGGATGTTTATTTTTTTGTTCCAATTGGCATAGGTTTGAGGAAAGTTGTAAGTAGGTAGTAGGGGTAGTAATGGTTGTGTTGTGAGATTGTGTACAGGGCTGATCGGGTGGGGATTGGTGGTTGCTACAACTTTAAGGTTGCAAACCCAAGTACAGGTTATCGCAAGTAGTAAAATCGAAAGTCTGAGGTCGAACCATAGGGAATTGGAAGGAAATAAACTATTCTATGAGTGGTAAATGGTAGGTGGAAATACGATGGAGCAGAGCACTAGAGCGTTGGGGATTCACTTCGGATAAATGGGTAGAAATTGCTCTTGATCTTTTATTTAACTCATATGGACATCAACTAAGGAGTGATCTTATATGGAAGATAAAACATTGATCGCAAATATACTAAAAGATAGATCTTGATAATTATTTGACAGAATATGTCAAAATAAGTTGTTGGTATGTAGAGATTATCTAAGCATTTATTGTGCCAAAATTGTCTACAATAAATCAAAGTCTTGAACAAATCAAAACCATTTGTAGAACATATACTTCAAAGTAAGAAGATGAACATTGAAGAAAAAGTGAAAGATCAAAGACAATACTATACATTCACCAAAGTTTCACCCCTAACTCTAGCTAATGGTTTAGAAATACATAATGAAATGTTACAAAGAAAATGAAAGAAACTAGAATATGATGGAGAGGAATTGATGTTCTCAAAATCTTGGCCAAGTTCTTCTTTTATAGGCAAAGGAACATCTAAAATGCAAGTGGACACAACTTGTTTCTGTCCAACTTCAAGACAGCTGGAAGATGCATCGTTGTCGGGGATTTGCGTCGAGGATTATTTTCTGCTACTTTCTATGAGGTTTTCTTATCTTTCATAATCTTTATAAAACAGGTACACTCGTTCATTTTCGATCTTACTACTTTAGTTATTTTACTTCAAAAAGAAGGCCGTGCCACCTAATTTTCGTTTTTTACATTATTATATGGTTGGCTGTACCACATAATTTTCGTTCTTTACATCTAGTTTATGTTATTTTATATTATATTGGTATCGTGAATTCAATTCTCATTGTTTAGTTAAAGATAATTGTGAAACTTTCTTTAGTAATTTATTCGACTCACCTCAATACTCACTCACATCTTCCACCATGCCTGATAATGAAAGCGTACATGATGAAAATGAAAACCAACAAGAACGAACCATGAGTGGTTACTTGCAACCTCCTCGAAATTCTGCTCCTTCGTGTTTCATTTTCCCCCGTAGTGCTAATAATTTTCGATTCAAGCCAGGTATGATTCCATTACTTCCTAATTCTCATGGCTTAGAATTTGAAAGTCCGTATTTGCATCTTAAAGAATTTGAGGAAGTATGTACCACATTTAACGATCAAACTTGCCCCCAATGACTTTGTTAAGTTGAAATTGTTTCATTTTTCTCTAAAAGATAAAGCAAAAACTTGGCTTAACTTTTTAAAACCTAGGTTGATTGGCACATGGCAAGAAATGCAAAGTGATTTTTTGAAGAAATTCTTTCCAGCACATAAAACTAATGCTTTGAAAAGACAAATCCAAAATTTTTCTCAAAAACCCAATGAAGCGTACTTTCAATGTTTAGAAAGATTTAAAAATTTGTTAAATACATGCCCACATCATGGTTTTGAAAAATGGCGTACAATAAGTTTCTTTTATGAGGGCTTAACTCCTGAAATAAAACAATTTGTAGAAACGATGTGCAATGGTGAATTTTTAGATAAAGATCCAGATGAAGTTTTAGAATTTTTAGATCATCTAGCTGAAAATTCTCAATCTTGGCAAACAATAAAATCAATCGAAAACTCAATAAGATCTAGTCTTGCTAGTTCTAGTGGAGGAAAATATCAATTGAGTCAAGATGATAATCTAAGTACTAGGATTGCTAGTTTGTCTAGAAAGGTTGAAGCTATGGAATTAAGCAAAGTAAAGGAAGTTAAACCTGTGCAAAATGATGAAATTTGTAGCATTTATGAAACTTCTAGACATCCAACGCATGATTGTCCTAACATCCCAGTTTTCAAAGAAGCTTTACATGATCAAGCCAATGCTATGAACACTTTTAAAAAGCCTTTTCGCTCTCCATACTTAGAAACATATAATCAACAATGGAGAAATCATCCCAAATTTAGTTGGAGAGATGATAATCGTGTTCATATACCACAACCTCAAGGGCTTTCAAAATTTCCTTCTTTTCCACCACCCCAATAAAAAAACTCTTGAGGAAACATTGCAGTAATTCATGCAAGGACAAGCAAACATTAATAATCAAACTTCACAAGCCATTAATGAAATCAAGAACACACTTTCTTCATTGACCTCTTCTTTGCGTTCTCAAGAGAAAGGTAAATTTCCTACTCAACCTCAACCAAATCCTCTGGGCAATTTAATGTAAATGTTTCTAGTTCCTCTGAAAGTCAACAAGAAAATGCCAACTCCATCACGACTCTTCGTAGTGGAAAAATTATTGACAAAACCATTTCTTCAAAAGAACTAAAATCTGGTGGGACTTCAAAGCAAGAAAATGATGTTTCCAAAATCGAGGAAAAAATCATTTCTGAACCTAGTGTTGAAAAATGCCCCATTCCAGCTCCATTTCCTCAACGATTGCATCTAATTTTAAAACTCAACCATAATTTTGAAATTTTTGAACTTTTCAAACAAGTCAAAATTAATATACCACTATTGGATGCAATCAAACAAGTTCCTTCATATGTAAAATTTTTAAAAGACTTGTACACTGTCAAGAGGAAACTTAATGTTCAACAAAAAGCATTTTTGACAGAGAACGCGAGCTCAATCATTCAACAAAACACTCCACCTAAATTCAAAGATCTTAGTTGTCCAACAATTTCTTGTGTGATTGGGAATAATAGGATTGAGCGTGCTTTGCTTGATCTTGGTGCTAGTGTTAACCTATTACCTTTTTTTGTATGAGCAACTTGGTTTGAGAGAGCTTAAACCAACAACAACAACACTTAAACTGGCTGATCGTTCAGTAAAAGTTCCAAGAGGGGTTGTAGAGGAAGTTCTATTTCAAATTGATAAATTCTATTATCCTGTTGACTTTATAGTTTTGGACACGCATCCTGTTTTAAATTCAAATGCACAAATACCTGTCATTTTAGGACGTCCCTTTCTTCCTACTTCAAATGCTTTGATAAATTGTAGAAATGGTATCTTGAAAATCTCTTTTGGAAATATGACCATGGAAATGAATGTTTTTAACATTTGCAAGCAACATGGAGATAAAGATGATTTGCATGAAGTAGATTTTATTGAACAACTGTTGATGATCAGTTTATCGCTACATCTTCATCTGATGCGCTAAAATTTGAATTTAACGATAATTCTAAAATTTTGCATATAATTTCTTTGTTGTATTCTTTTCAGGAGAAAAAGACAAGTGATTGGAAATCAAAGTTTGAAAAATTATCACAACAGTCCAATATGTCCATGATTTCAAGTGTTCAAATGCCAAAGCTCGATTTGAAGCCACTACCATCTAATCTGAAATACTCATTTTTAGGTGAAGATGAAACTTTTCCGGTAATAATTTCTTCCCAACTTGATGCGCACCAAGAAAGTAAGTTGTTACAAACTTTAAAAATGCATAAAAATGTTTTAGGATGGACCATAGCTGATATAAAGGGGATTAGTCCTTTGATTTGTATACATAAGATTTATTTGGAGGAATATGCTAAACGTACAAGAGAAATGTAAAGAAGGCTTAATCTTGTTTTAAAAGAGGTGGTAAGAAATGAAGTCATTAAACTTTTAGATAATGAAGTCATTTATAATATTTCTGATAGTAGATGGGTAAGTCCAACCAAAGTTGTACAAAAAAAAATCTGGTGTTACTGTAGTCAAAAATGAAGAAAATGAGTTAACTCCAACTAGAACTGTTACTGGTTGGCACATGTGTATCGACTATAGGAAACTTCAACTGAACGAGTTGGAAGAAATCAAGAATAAAGCTAATGAGAACTCTCAAATTTACAAGAAAAGAATGAAGGTATTCCATTATAAAAACATTGTTAGAAAAACTTTTGAGCCTTCTCAAAAAGTTCTTTTGTACAACTCCAGGTTACATTTATTTCCTTGGAAAATTATGCTCCAAGTGGACTAGTCCTTTCATTGTCAAAACTGTTTACCCACATGAAGTTGTAGAAATTGAAAATCCAAGTAACTGAAATATTTTTAAAGTTAATGGACATCGTTTGAAACCATTTTTTGAAAATTTCTCTAGATTAGAAGAGTCCATTGCTTTACATGATCCTAAAGATTGATATCATTTTCTCATTGTTTTATTTTGTATGTTTGTTTTCAGTTTTATAATGTTGTGTGTTTA
Organism: Olea europaea var. sylvestris; assembly: GCF_002742605.1. Taxonomy (NCBI): domain Eukaryota; kingdom Viridiplantae; phylum Streptophyta; class Magnoliopsida; order Lamiales; family Oleaceae; genus Olea; species Olea europaea. Next base: position 16,176,582 of record NC_036250.1, on the reverse strand, counting down.
TTTTAGTTGTGTCTCTTTTATTGTCATTTTTTTCACTAATGAAATAGAAGGTTCATTTTTGCCAAATTTATGTAGACTCTCCAGGTAAAGCTCAAAACCCGTCCCTCTGTTCAAAATTTTGCTCCTTATGTTCTTCATACATTTTGCATGTTTAATCTTCACATTGAGTACAATATTTCATTTAGGTTGAGGGAAAAAGAATCAAAAAAGTTTAAAAAAAATAAAATAGTTCTTACCGACCGATGATGATATTATTTGAAATTGTTTTTATACTATGAATTGTGACTAGAGGATGCTGCTTTGATTTAGTTGAAGTTTATTCATGTTAGATTGATTTACATTGAGCACAATAATCATGAAAATCACATATTATTTAGATTGGATTAATGGATAGACTATGTAGAATTAACTATGACCAAAATAAAATATAAAAAAATTCTAACTAAACCAATTCTAGGATAGTTTAGGGTGGTTGAGATATTGTAAGGAAACATTGAGATAGATGTGGATTCCATGTGTGTTAAATTTTGAGTGGATTGCATAAAACTAATGAGATGATAATTAGGTGAAAATCTTAAGTTAAAGATTGATTTTCGAGAATAAGTGTTTAATGAGGAGCATTGCACTAATCATTGCATAGAAGGGAAAAAGCTGTCACGTTTTGAAGTAACCCTAAAAGAGCCCAATGGGGACAATTATATATATAAAAAGATATCAGGCTAGTGCATGAAACAAAATACCCACGGCAAACTTGAAAAAAGCAAGTGCATGAAATAGAAGATGTACTACATGCCTTGATTAAGTCCTGAACACTTATTTAAAAGAATTAGACCTTTGATAAGCGATTAGTAGCTTAGTTGATTCTTGAAAGTTGAATTAGTCAAAATTAAGGAGAATCCTCATTTATTGATGTGTTGAGCTACAATTAGTAAAATCTAACCAAACTAAAGAATAAAACTTTCATGTTTTAGTCAATTCTTCATACTTTTCAAGTTCTATATACAAACCATGTATGAATCTTTACAAAATCAATGGGACTAAAGTACTATCAGGTAGGTGGCTGTCAAGGGAAAAAAAGTCCAACAAGATTTACCAAAGTGAGGTAAAGGAGTATACAGACAGAAAACATAAGAAGAAGCCATCAATCTATACATGCTGTAAGAAGGTTATGAGTTTAAGAATTTCTTTAAATTTATTTAAGCATGATTTCCATATGGATTCTACTGCCCACATAAAATTTGTATACTTCAATTCAAAATATTTATACATTTCATACTTCCACACAATTCCCCTTAAAATGCTAGAGAGGGTGAGTAATAGTACAACCATAAATCACACCTTAGGAAAATAGTTACAAAATCAAGTTTGGGGGTGTGCATCCCACGAGAGAAGAGAGAAATAATTGACCATTGAGGGTTGGGATGAGTCCAATTTGAAAAGGTATGTGATTGAATTGATTATGCACACACACGTTGGTCGAGCATTGGACAAGTTAGACTATATTTTGGTAGCAAACCCTAGAAGCATTTTGTTAAGCAATTTCAAATCCTAAGGTAAGTGCGACAAGCTATTTCATTTGAACTATTTTTAAATTTTTTATAGCTACAGACTGGCAATATCTTGGTTGGGTAGTGTGATTAGTGTCTAAAAGTGCTTCAAATATATATCATTTACAAGGCATTTTACATTCACTTTGTTTAAATTCACTAATTTTAGTTTTTAATTTCAATTCTCTTGACGTAAATTTAATTTCCATAAATATATGGTTAAAAGTGCAATTAATCGAAATACATATTTAAATACATGTCAGCATGACTATTATACTTTTGAAAGAGTATTTATATGATGTATTTCACATGTATTTCCAAGGTAGAACAAGTGGAGTAAGTGGAGAAAAAATGTAGAAAAGTAAAAAATATCAGCTGTCTCTAGTAAAGATGCAACTGTCTAGGTAAAATTTTCATAACTCGAGCTGTAGTTATCAAAACAAGGTGATTTAAGTTGGATTGGAAAGATAAGATATGGATCTACAATTTTTATGTTTAACAAGAAATCAAATTCACATCGTAAGGCAGCCAAAATTATCGTGCAAAGTCCAGCTTGTTACCTACCGGATACAGCTTTTCTACCTGTGAAGCAGCACTAATTTGTTTGGCCATATATGGAGTTATAGAGACATAATGGACTTGGTATTTACACCAATGGAAATCTAACTCAAGTGGTAACAATTTATCTGTTGATCATAAGTCCAAATTCACGGCAAAAAGTATATGAAAATTGGCATCAAATTGCATGTTCCAGCTGTCTTGAAGCAGAACAGAAACAAGTTGATGCCAATTTTCAGATACTTTGTGCCGTAAATTTGGACTTATGATCAGCATATAAATTGTTATCACTTTAGTTAGCTTTCCATTGGTGTAAATATCAAGTCCATTAGATCTCTATAACTTTAGATATGACCAAATAAATGAGTGCTGCTTCACAGGTAGAAAAGCTGTATCCAGCAGGTAACAAGTTGGACTTTGCACGGTAATTTTGGCTGCCTTATGATACGAATTTGATTTCTTGGTAAACATGAAAGTTGTATATACATATCGTATCTTTTCCACTCAACTTGAATAACCTTGTTTCGATAACTACAACTCGAGTTATGGTAATTTTACCGAGACAGTTGCATCTTTACTGGAGACAGCTGATATTCTTGACTTTTTAACATTTTTTCTTCACTTGCTCAGCTTGTTCTACCTTGGAAATACATGTGAAATACATCAAATAAACACTCTTTGAAAAGTATAATACTCATGCCGATATGTATTTAAATACGTATTTCGATTAATTGCACTTTTAATCATATATTTATGGAAATTGAATTTACGTCAAGAGAATTGAAATTAGAGACTAACATTAGTGAATTTAAACAAAGTGAATGTAAAATGCCTTGTAAATGATATATTTTTGAAGCACTTTTAGACACTAATCAGTGGTGGTTGGACAAGAAGGCTTTCATTTTGGAAAGATTTAGAACTTTTGCTGCAATTTTTGTTTGTCTATTTTGTTTCTTTCTTCTTTTTATATTTATACAAAGACGGAGGAAATTCATCATTTTTACTTGACTTTAACAATCAAAATGGATGGAAGGACAAGTATTGCTACATTTACCAAACGTCGAGGATGTTTGGTGCCTAAAAAAGGGTAGATTGGTAACATATTGCAAATGTTGGGCCAATTTCCCTTAATGCATAAAAAGTGAAGCATCTGTGCACCGTGCATGCACCTATTGTTTAACATGATTGCATTGTGTGAAGCAATACGTTATTGAATGATAATCGTGACTATGTAATGAATGAATGTTTAATATAATGAAAAGTAGTATAATTTTCTGGAAGACAAATAGAACATGAAAATATATAAACCTTTTTTTATGACTCACCTAAAAATATTTATGAATGAGTTTCAAAATTTTGATTCGGTTTCATAACTATGAAAACGAAAATCAAGGGATCCATATGAAGAACAACAATAGTCTACAAAGTAATCACCAAGACGACAACGATCAAAGAGAGCTGTATAGTTATTCTAAGATTGTTTAGCAACTTGGTCAGGGGCATAGTCATGGGGACAAAAGTTATATTTTATATTGGACTGGTACATAGAAAAAATGTTTTCCACAAATGCTTTTGGGAAAATTTCATTTCTAATAGATTAATTATGGCACATTCAAAATTAAGAAACAAAGTTTAAAACTTCAAAAATCAAACACTATTTAAAATTTATTTACAAAATAAAAATTAAATATGTATTTTATTAATTAAATATATTAAGATCAAAATTTTATACAATTTGGTAACAAATTATTGTATTAATTCTCGTCAAAAATAAAAAAAAAATTCAGAGTTCACAAATAAAATAAAAAAATACTTAGGTCACAATTTATTCATTGGCCAAATTACTAATTTTAAGAGTCACAACTTTTTGCACTGTCACAAATTATAAAATTATTTCTTAGTCACAAATTGTCGAATTAGTTGGTCACAACACTGAGTTACAATTCCAAATTTAGATATGATCGAACAATTTTAGGTCACAAATTATTTATTGATCTCAAATGAACCAATTGATTAGTCACAACACTTAAATACTTGATCAAACATTATTCACCGCACTCCACTGCCACCAACAAAAACCATCCGAAAACCCAGACACCGTCAAAATATGGAAGAAACCACCATCCATCCAACAAAACAAAAAAGCATCATCACAAGTGATGGAGCTCTCCGACGATGACGTTCCATGTGGGAGAAAGAGTGCATAGAGTCGATAGATAAAGATTTGAATGGGTTGGATGGGATATGAGAGAGAGGAGGAGAAAGGAGAGGGAGGAATGAAAATGAATTTAGGATTTGTGAGTGGAGATGGGGTGGAAGGAGTATGTTAATTAATTTAATTTTATTATATCATTATCAATATTTAGAATTTTAATTATATCCGATTTTTGAAAAAAGAAAAAAAGAAGAAGACAACTTATAACTCTTAATTATAATTGTGATCTTGAAAACAAGTAGTTCTTTTAATTTTCACATTTTTTTACCTTATTAAAGTAACTGGCCCTAGGGTCAGGTCTAGGCCACCCCCTTGCCCCACCCTGATCTTGATATATATACTTAATAAATTTAGTTTATTAATTCAACAAAATCATTACAATGCTCTTTTTTTTTTAGTTCTCATATTCTATTAAAGGAATTGAGTTATTGCATATTTTGTTCCTTCCTAATATTCACGTTGTTTTATTAACATATTTGTTTCCCCCACATACTATTGAGACATTGCCACATGTGTATATAGATATTGTAGAACAACCATCCCCGAGGCATAGTCCAGTGGTGCAAAGGACAAAAGTGAGGTTATTTCACGCTATGTGTGGGGGTTCGATTTTTGAGACATAGAATTGACTCTTTGTAGGCGCAGTGTACAGGCAGCTCTTGTTCCTTGGTCTGTTGGGGCATGTCTCGCGATTCACCTCCCTCACAAAACTCTAGGGGCGAAGCGGTAGGGGCCCTTAAGGTTGCGGTTCAACCCTTTTTTTTTTTTTTGTAATTGTAGAATAACCAATGAAAGATTATTGCGTTGTTGGACTTTGGAGTTGGTTGGCCCAATTGGTGCACTTGTAGTGGGCCGACAAGAATGTAATCAACATATAAGAATTGTCTCTGAAAGACATTAGACTTTTCCAATTGTTCTTGTGTTCTCCTCTCGTATTTTCCACTGCACCACTGTGATACTGGAAGGACGAAAATAGGTTCGCACTATTTAAGTTGTTTTTTATTCTGTTAAATGGGGGTGAAGGATATATAGTACAAGGAACCCTCATTATGGTATAGGTAGAAGATTCTTGCCATATAATTTTAGACATAGAGGGTGTTTGAGAGTGATTTTTCACTTTAAAAAATTGATTTTTAACCATTATTTCACTGTTCTAACCGTAATTTTGGACTTCTTCTCTCACAAGTGGCCCCCACTTTTCTCCTAACGACCAAAAAATAAATTCTCAAAATCCCTACAAAACAGTGCCATAACCTAAATTTGAGTATCCACATGCCGATTTATTGAGGATGAATTTTTCTAATATGAAATGTGATTCAGAAGAGCTCAAACTTAAAAAGGACAATTACGAGAATGGCAATATATTTTCCCCTTCCCACCAAAGGATCTCAATAAGTTTTTAACATGCAACTTTTAGAACCACAAAAGGTAAAACAGATTGGCTATGCAAGTACTCTAAATGCAGGAAAACATGGAAAACCATTTAATACCCAATACTGTTTTTTGTTACTTGCCTATTAATTATTAATTTAGTGTTTTTCTTATTCAGAGAAATTATATTTATTTTTATTTTGTTCTCTAATTTATTTTGCTAAACTAAATTAGTGCGAAGATATAAGAGCCAATACTTAATAGCACAATAGAACCTTTCTTTTGTTTCAAACTTTAAATTGGCGACCTTTTTAAGTTTAGACCTATGATAAAATAACCTAGAAGGGTTTAAATTTGCTGTAAATTTCGTGACATTTTTTTCTAAAATAGTCAATATGCATGAATACCTGGAAATTAATATTCACTGTTTCAGAAAATATTATGAATTTATTTAACTTGAGCTCACGTAACAATTCTTATATAAATTGAAATGTTTAACCTTTAATGAGTGCAATGTCCACATTCATACTTGCTTGAATCACTTTCAATTGCGTTGATCAATAAGTTCAAGTTAGTTAAATAAGTAATGTTTGAACACATTTACGTCGTAAAACCCAAAACTAGGGAAACATCCGATCTTATTCTTGCAAATACACCATGTATCATAAAATCATTACAATCAACATTATTTCAAATTACTAACAACTTGACACAAATGATGTGTCCACTCTATGAGTTGTGTGTAATGCCTTGTAGAGTCTTGACCATCGTCGAAGTTTAACCCCTCCAGAGTTGTAATTGGGTTGAACCACTATGTATTGGAAGAAAGGCCATGCTTGTCTTCCGCCAACACCTTGATCAACACTGTGCAATTTTCTCACTCGCCAAGTGCATCAAAGATATTATTTGAAGTTTCACATGCACCGACATGAATATTGGATAAATGATCTTTTCGGATCTGATTGATTCTAGCATGGAGGTACTCAACGGAACCTTCTTAATAAATATTTTGAGAAGATTGTGTAGATGAACAGATCGGATAAATGGACATTATAGCCATTGCATATGTAATATAAGGTCTAGTTGTGCTTTAATTAACGGTTATTGTATATTATCTCTTTGTTCATTTATCTGCACCAGGATTTGAAGCTCTTTTTAGCTAATAAATACATGCACGGATCAGGATCAATTATATTCTTTTAGTCACTTTCTTTCGATTGCAGACTCATGAATCATATTACATAAATCTGATGATCAATAAAAAAGTTACAGATTATCCAAGGAACAAATTGAGCATAAAGTGGAGTTTTTACTCAGAAGACAATGGTGTCATCATCAGAATCTTCTCCTTCTTTCATAAAAAAAAAAAAAAAAAAAAAAAAAAGGTTAAACCCCAACCTTGAGGGCCCCCACCACCCCGCCCCGCCCCTAGAGCTTTGAGAGGGAGGTAAATCGCGAGATGTGCCCTCAACAGGCTAGGGAACAAGAGTTGTCTGTACACTGCGCCTACAAGGAGTCCAATTCCATGTTTCAGGAATCGAGTCCCCACACTGCGGCTACCAGTAAGGCGTGAGATAATCTTACTCTTATCCTTTGCACCACTAGACTATGCTCCGGGGGGGCAGAATCTTCTCCTTCTCTTTCAGCTGAATAGTGGAGCCATAATCAAGATTGTTTGAGGGATGAATTCTATGTGCTTGAGACGATTGGATGAAAAGGCTCTTTAATGTACTACATGGTGCCAGAGATGACTTAGGATTGCCACTTAATTAGTGTAAATATTGTAATTGTGGGTAAAACCTGGACTTAGGAGTATTTATGTACTCATGCATCTCTTTGAGGAGGCAAGATCTGAAATTAAGGTTAAATCTTTAAATACAAAGCTAATGGGTAGGAGAAATGATGATTCTCTGGGAATTTGTGACCCAACTAAGCGCACCACTGCTGCTGCGACTGTTGCCGATGACGATTTGCGGGTGGTTGAGAAACATTTTGAAAAGATTTCTCGATGATTTGATTTTAGCCATGTTTGGAATTGCTCGATTATAACCCATCAACTAAAATAAATAACTAGGTAGGAGAGAAAGGGGGATGAATTTGTTTTGAAAATTTTCCATTTCTTGATTTGGCCTATGTTCGATTCGATGTGGGATAGCTTGGAGATGTGAATGTTTCTGTTTTTTCATTTTTCATTTTTTATTTTAATTGCAAATTGCATGGGTGTTGAGGATTGTATGTTGGACAGTAGTGGTGGCAGGGGCGGACCCAAGGGGGGTCTTGCAGGGTCAAGTGACCCCCTAGATTTTGAGATATTATTATTATTATTATTATTATTATTATTATTATTATTATTATTATTATTATTTTGGGATAAGTCCTATTTGATATCGATTAAAATCTAAATTTTAATCTTAATCCAAGTTAATAATTAATTTTAATAACATATTTTCATGAAATCCTTAACTTTTTAACTTTTATCAAAATTTACTAAAAAATTCATTTTAATTCCCACCGGGCAAAATCACAATAAATTTGAATTTTTTTTTCTTTTCTTTTCTCTAATTCTATTTTACTGTCTCCTTCACACATTTTACCAAGCTTTAATCCTTCTAATTTTTTAAAATTTGTTTAAAATTTTTCTACAAATTATGACATCTAGCACAAATTTTTACATTTCAATCGAATTTTCAAATAAATTTACATTTTCTCCTACTATATTTGCATACATAGAATGTATAGGAACTGATTATATCCAATTTAACTTATATTTAACAAATTTTATTTATTTGATTGAATATTGGTTATAAGATTTTCTTTTCAGTCACTTGAATTGATTAAAGTATTAAATACACTATAAATTTTTTAAACATAAATATTAATTTTCTTGTGATGAACAAAATATTAATAAAATGATTGTTAGAAATCAAATAGATGAAAATTATGAGCAAAATATTAATGAAAAATTGTTTTTTAAATGTAAATCTGCATTTTCTTGGATCAAATATAAATCATTTAAAAATCAATAAAAATATATTCAATTTGTACAGAATTTGATTTTATCCCCGAGCTAAAAATTTCTGCGTCCGCCCTTGAGTGGTGGTGGGAGGTTGTGTGGCTATAATGGTGGCGGTGGGGTGGATTGGGTTAAGGAATGGGGATGGTTGGGGAAAAGTATTATCTATTTTGTTTTGAAAATATTTAGAACTTTCACAACAATTTCTCTCTTATTTTTTTCATTATGTTTTCTTCTTCTTTTCGTATTTATTCAAGATGGGGTAAATTTGTTATTTTACCTGAGTTTAATGATAGAAGTAGATGGAAGGACGAATTTTACTATACATCTGAAAGCTCAAGGGTGACTGGTGCCTAAAAGGGTTGAGGCTAGATTAATAACATTTTGCAAATGTTGGGGACTAAAAGTGCAAATTTCCATAAATGTTGGCAATGGGTGGGGATAGAATTTGAATGGAGAATAGGAACCAAAGTAAATTTTTTCATACAAAAAATTAATTTTGAAGGCAAAATCCTAAAACAAAACAATTTCACCTATGTGCATCATGTGCGCACCATGCGTGAAGCATATATGCAATTTTCATGCATCATCGGAGTGACAGAGTGCAGAGTGTGAAGAAACACATTCTTGAATGGTAACCATGATTATACTTCTCTGGAATGTTTAATATAATGAAAACAATTATTATCTTCTGGTGGATAAACAGAACAAGGAAATGTATACATTTACCTTAAAGTATTAATTTACGAATGATTTTAAGTCAAGAAAATCATTACAATGTTCCTAGTTTTTAGATTTCATATTCCATTAGAGGGAATGAGTTCTTTCCATATGTTGCTTCTTCCTGACATTCACAGTGCTTTATTATCATAGTAATTTACTCTCATACCGTAGTTCCATACATATGGAGATACTATAGAACATCCAATGGATGATTCTCATGTTGTTGGACTCCGGAGTTGGTTGGCTCAATTGGTGTGCGTGTAGTCGGCGCTGACAAGAATGTGAGCTACATATAAGAATTTTCTCTAGAAAGGCAGAAGAATTCTTATTGTTTTCTTGTTTCTTGTTGTATTTTCCACTTAGCAATGTGATACTGGAAGGATGACAATAGTTGAGCATTCTTCAAGTTGCTGTTTTATGCAGTTATACGGAGGCGGATGATAGCACAAGGAACCCTCATTATGGTAACCTTTTGAAAATTCTTGCTATATAACTATACACATAACCCAAAAATTTGACTCTCCGCATGCTGCGTTATTGACGGTGAATTCTTCTAATCTGAAATGTGATACTGAAGAGCTTAAACTTCTAAAGGACAATTGGAAGAATGGCAATGAAATTTATTTCCCTCCCTACCAAATGATTTCAAGAAGTTTTTTAAGTTCCAACTTCTTGAACCACAAAAGGTAAAACAGACTGGCAATTCTAACACTTAAATGTGGCGAAACATTGAAAACCATTTAAAACTCAATATAAAGGTAGATTTTATTGAGTTATGTTTCTTGCCTATTGATTGTGTTTTTTTTTTGGGAGAAATCTCTAGTTGTTTGCACTATAATTTATATTACTTAAATAAATTCAGTGCCAAGATGAAAGAGCCAATACTTAATTGCACAATAGAACTTTTCTATTAAAAATTTTAAGTTGGCAATCATTGTATGGTTTTGAGATGTGTTAACATATAACCGATAAGGGGTTGAATATGTCGTAAATGTAAATTTTAAGTTTAGTGACTTTTTTCCCATAATATTCAAGATGAATGCCAGGACATTATATTCACTGTTCCAAAATAGATTATGAATTTACCTAAGCGCACAAATACTTGCCGAGTACGATAATTTCTCTAAGTCTGAGTTTTACCTACAATACTTGCACTAACTTAAATAGCAATCCTGAGTATCTTTGGCACCGTGAAGTACGTTAAACGGCCTTTGTACCCTATAGCCACAAGTACATTGAATTCATCCATAAAATGATCTTGTTCAGTTAAGGATGAAGGAGAAAATCCTGATGATGACCCTTTCACTGTTATCCTCCTTCATTTTTCTACCTATCTTCCAATTCATGTAATAGATTCACGAGTCTGCAATTGAAATCCAACAGAAGAATTCTTGATTATATAGAGAAGAGATTAAAGATTACTTTCAAAGAAAACAGCGAAAATAATTTAGCAGATCATGAACTGGGCATGTAGTTATTGGCTAAAATAGAGCAGCAAAACCTGGTGGAGATAAATGAACAAAGAGACAATATGTAACCACAATTAAATAAAGCTGAACCATCAAAAAAGGAAACAAAATAAAATGTAAGATCTGGTGCCAAAAAGGTTGAGGGTCGATTAGTAACATATTGCAAATGTTGGTGATAAAAAGTGCCATTTTGGGGAACCATAGTAAATTTTTTCCTACAAAAAGTTAATTTTGGGGGAAAAATCTAAAAATAAAAAAAATTCCACATATGTGCAGCATGTTTGCATCGTGAGTGAAGCATATGAGCACTTTGCACGCATCGTCAGTGCGACATAAGTGCAGAGTGTGAAGAAACACATTCTTGAATGTTAGTCATAGTTTTATTTCTTATCAATGTTTAATATAATAAAAATAATTATTATCTTCTAGGGGATAAATAGAATGAGAAAATACCAACACAAATAGTTAAAGTCATCACTACCTCACGAGGAGTCATTATGATGGAGCCCACATCACTTGCCTTCGTTTGGCAAGAGAAGTTGGAGCCTTATGTGTTTACGTCATTGTCTGATTTTTGGTTGTGTGATCCGGTCTTTTAAAGTAGAATCTTTCCCTTATTGATAGGGGAGCTAAAGCCTCTTTGCTTGCCTTACCTAGAGGCTTTGGCTTTAGCTTCTTTCGAAAAGAATAAAACTATATCGAGGTCCTGAATTGATTAGAATTCCATTTTTTGTGCATTCGGATTCTACTCATTCGTCTATGATTTACTTACCTTAACATATTTACGAACGAATTTTAAAAATTTGACTTCTTTTAGTATAAGAATAAAAAACAATGTATCCAAATGAAGGAAAATTAATTTTAGAAAGCAATCACCATAATGAAGATGGTGGCATAAATACAAAACTAAACTTGATTTTATTAAGTAAACAAAATCATTATAATTTTCTTGTTTTATTAGTTTTCATATTTCATTTAAGGGAATGAGTTCATGCCGTATGTTGCTCCTACCCCATATTCCCATTGCTTTATTGTCATATTTCCACGCATACCGTAGTCGCATACATATAGAGATATTGTAGAACATCCAATGGATGATTCTCACATTGTTGGGCTTTGTAGTTGGTTGGCCCAATTGGTGCGCCTGTAGCGGGTGCTGACAAGAATGTAAGCCAGATATAAGAATTTTCTCTAACAGGCATTAGAATTCCTGTTGTTTTTGTGTTCTCTTCTTATATTTTCACAGTTCGCCAAGTGATACTGGTAGGATGAGAATAGTTTAGCATGATTTAATTTGCTTTTTTATCCTGTTATATTGGGGTGAAGGATAGTACAAAGAACCCTCATTATGGTAAAGAATATAAAATTTTATTTCTATACAGTTGTACTCGTAACCTAAATTTGCCTGTTTCATGCTGCTTTATTGAGGATGAATTCTTCTAATCTGAAATGTGAATCTGAAGAGCTTAAACTTCAAAGGGGGGCAATTATAAGAAAGGGGATGAATTTTTTACCCCTTCTACCAAATGATCTCAAGAATTTTCTCAACTTCCAACTTCTTGAACCATAAAAGGTAGAACAGATTGGCAATTCTAATACACAAATGTGGTGAAACATAGAAAACCATTTGAAACCCAATGAAAAGGTACTTTTTGTTACGTTATGTTTCTTATCTATTAATTTCTAATTTTAGTGTTTTTCTTATATATTTTGAGAAATTACTTTTTTTTGTTTGTTCTGCAATTTATATTCCTTAAATAAATTTAGTGCAAAGATGAAAGAGCCAATACTAAATGCACAAGAGAACTTTTCAATTTCAAATTTTAAATTGGCAACCTTTGCATGGTTTTTACCTATGATAAAATATAACTTATTAAGGGGTTGAATATGTAAATTTAAATTTCTAGACTTTTTTTTTTTTCTCTATAATATCAAGATGAATGCCAGGACATTAATATTCGCTGTTTCAAAGTAGATTATGAATTTAACTAAAGCACACACACAAAATTCATATATAAATTGAAATATTGAATGCAACGACTACATTCATACGTGTTTGAATCACTTTCAACTGCGTTGATCAGCTAGTTCAAGTTAGTGGAATAAGCATGCACTAAAGTAAATTAAAGTAGTCACGTCTGAACACCAGATTTATATCATAAAACCCAAAACTAGGAAGAACATCCACTCTTCTGCTTGCAAGTTCACAATGATCTTAAAATGATAACAATCAACAGTTATTGGAATAACAAACGACGTGGTTTTATAAAAATATTACACAAATTAAAGACAAGTACATAGACACCCACTCTATGAGTTTTTTGTAATGACTAATGTCCTGTAGAGAGGAGTCTTGACCACCATCAAGTTTAGCCCCTTTCAGAGTCGTATACAGGTTGAACCTGTTAGGTGTAGAAGGAAATAGATAAGAGAAATATGAAATTTTTATTATGAAATTTGAGGAATTACAAAGGAGTTGCTACAGCACACTCTTTCTAATTTTTTTGAGAGATTTTTCTCACTTCTTCTACATACATAATTCTAGATGAATACCTTCCTATTAATAGAAAACATTAAGTAAATTAGTCTTACTAATTCTCTACAATTACAACAAGGAAAAAGCTATTTTTCTTCATCATTTACAGCTAGAACATATGTATTTGCAACTGTGTTTGAACATCATAATTGTCAAATGGCTGTTGCCTGATGTAATTTCCAGATTGCAGAATATCAGAATGTGAATTGATTGCTGTGTATGTTAATTTCCAGCTTGCATAAGTTGAGTATACAACTTGAATTGAAAATCTTATCCTTTGACCATTCAATTAATAAAGCCTTTTTTGGTTAAAGCATAATACCTTAATTTAAAAAAAAAAAAAAAGTCAAACATATCACGCTATATAAAAAAAAACGAAAACAATAAAATAAACTTTACACTAGGAGGTGGAATGGATATATATTCACCAAAACTTATCAAACCCAAGATGTTAAACAGAAACACACACTACACACACTGGAAAGAAACGAGGCAGAGAGAAAAAAAGAAAGAGAAAAGAGGGAAAAAAAAAAGAAGAAGAAAAATTTGCCAAGTTGTTAGGAATTAAGTGCTTCCCACTATTAGGCTTGAATTCTCCAATTTTTAAAGGTAAGTAAAAAGTTACTTATTGTCAAATTATATTTAATTTTATAGTTATATTGTTAGATTAAATTCAATTTTATTGAAAGGGTTAAGTATAATAAGCTATGAAATTGAGTTAAATGAAAGGAAAACTAGTTTTAGTGATTAAAGAGACTTTAGAAATTGCTTAAACGTGAAATAATTAAGATTGGGCATCGCCTATTTAATTATTGAAATTACTTAAAATAATTAATTGTTGATTTAAAAATTATATCATATTTCAGGCAGCGATACGAATATTGAGACAGTTTACCAATCGAATTGATTTTACGAACATAGCTCTGTGAGTGAAAAAATATAAATATTTTTAAAGTATTTATAAATTAAGTATATTATCAAAGTATGTGCAATTATGTGAATTATTTGCTCCATTACGTGATTACGATGAAAGTTTCTTTTATTATGATCCTTGGGGAATTTCAAGGATTATTTATGATATGTTTGTGACTTTGTATGTAAGACACGTGATATTGAGAATTATTTGGTATGTGAGATATGTGATATTAAGATCGTCCAGAAAAATACCAATGATTATATATTTCTTCTAGCTCACTGAGGGGCCTTAACCGTGTTCTATACGACAATGAGGGGTCTTGGACCAGGGATGAAGGGGTCTTGACCATGTACATATAGTTCAGCGATAAGCCTTGCTCGTGTTCCAGAATTGATTACCAAAGGTCTTGAGACTGACTTTCGTTCACAGAGGGAGCCAAAGGCCCGTGGCGAAAGTTCTTAGCCCAAGGGGCGGAATACATATTTCAGTCAGATGGTACATTTTTGGTGGATTTTTCAGTATATTTGATGTGATGAGATTATAGCGTGATTATCAGTTGATGTTTATATAATGATTTTAAGATGATATTTTACGACCTTATGTGAATATTTCACTTTTGGTTACAATTATATGATATTATCTTGTGAATTATTAAATGATATGAACTTGATTTTCGATAAAAATATAAAATTGAAAAAGTATAATTATTTTCGAACTTCTCCACTCACTGAGCTATCAACTCATATATTTCTCTACGAATTTTTCTACATGTAACAATTGATTCCTTTTAGTTGGAAGAGCCTAATGATTTCGGAATGAGAGCCACACGACATGTTGAGTGTTATAACTCATATTGATGAAACACAGTAAATAATTTAGGCCCAGCTCATTATAGTTTACATAACATTTGATTTTGATAAATTTTTTGAAGTAACTCGTAGTCAGCTTTAGTGATAGATTTGACATCTAGTCAGCATTTATCATCAACGCGCGTCACATTTCGGGTCCACTAGGGTGATTCGGACGGGTCATGTCATGAAGGGTTCAATTTGGATTTGAACTCTTTGAATCTTCTTTTGTTGTTGAAGTTTCCAATTTGGATTTGGCCTAGATGAAGATTAATAATTACTCTAGTACTTTTAACACCCCCTCTTAATTTGTAATCTTCAAATGCTTCTTGAATTTCTTAAACTTATCAATCGTCATTGGATTCGTCATCATATCGGCTGGTTGATCGTTTGTATTTATAAACTCCATGCAAATTTCTTCTTGATTTACCAAATCTCTTATAAAGTGATGTCAAAGTTCAATATGCTTTGACCTAGCATGGAAGACTGGATTTATTGTCATCTCAATTGTCGACATATTGTCGTAATAAATTGTTGTTTGTCCTTCCTGCTCAAATTCAAATATTCCAAAATTCTTCCGAGTCAAACAGTTTCGCAAGTTGAATTTGTAGCAGCGATGCACTGTGCTTCTGTTGATGATAAAGCAACGAATTTATGCTTTTTTGAGCTCCAAGAAATCACCTTTGATCTAAGATTTAAAAAAAAAAAAGTATCCAGAAGTGCTCTTCCTATCATCAACTGATCCAGCACAATCACTATCTGTATAACCAATAAGTTTGCAATTATTTTCCTTTTTAAACTCTATGCCATGATTCTTGGTTCCTTTAAATAATCACAAAATCCTTTTTGCTACTGCAAAAAGGGTTGGGAAGATGTTGATTGCTGCTCTTGGGTCATTGGCAATTGGGTCTGGGTGTGAGGCCTTTAACCAGATACCTCGCCGATGAAATAAATCATCGCACCTATGGTCCAACCAATTAGGAGAGAATCAATAGATTCCTTTTCGGGATCTTAGAAGGTGTAAGATGTGCTTTCGTTCCTTTACCTATTTCTGTGCTTATTTTCCAATCTGTGCTTGTTTAGCGAGACTGTTGTCTTAAATCCTGATGCCAGCGTTCCTAGCCTTGAATCGGCGGAAAAGGCCCATATCTATAATTATGATTTTACGTATGGACAATTCCTCAATATCTCGTTCATTTAATAAAAAAAATGCTTTGGTAAAAAATAGGCCCCCTTGGTTCTAGGGCTTGAGACGCAGGCCTCATTGGCCTCGCCTCAGGACTAGGCCTGGGTAGTTTCATGGATGACTTCCACGTACTTATGGCTATAAGATGCAAAGGGTTTTTAATTTATTTCATGGTGCCAAAGACACTCAGGATTGCTATTTAATTTAGCAGAAATATTGTAATTGTAGGTAAAACCCGGACTTAGAGGAATATATGTACTCGTGCATTTCTTTGAGAAGGATAGACCTTACATAATACAAGCTGAAGCAATATTGGCCATATATTCTATCTATTTTTCTTTAAAATCTCCTCATATCTTGAAATTCAAATTATTTGCTTACAAGTTCTATTGAATCACGACACACTGTTGAAGCTTATATATAGTGTCCTTATGCTAGAGTCAATCAAGATCTGAATAGGCACTTTATGTATTGAATATTCATGTGGGTGCATGTGAAACATAAAGTATTGTCTTCCATGCACTTGGTGTGTGAGAAAATTGCACAAAGTCCATCAACATGTTGGCAGAAGTCAAGCATGGCCAGTTTCCAATACACGGTGGTTCTGCTAAAAGTTCTAGAGTGATTTGTAATCTTTATCTAGTCCAAATCCAAACTGTAAATTTCAACAACAAAAGAAGATTCAAAGAGTTTAAATGCAAATTGACCACTTCAACCAACAAAGACTTTATTCATTGAATGGACAAAGGATAAGATTTTCAATTCAAGTTGTATGCCCAACTTATGCAAGCTGGAAATTAACATAGACAGCAGCAATCAATTCACATTCTGATGTTCTGCAATCTGAAAATTATATCAGGCAGCAGCCATTTGACACTTATAATGTTCAAACACATCTGCAAATGCATATGTTCCAGCTAGGGGCGGAGCCAAGATCGAACTACAAGCTTGGCTAACATGTAAAAAAAATATAAATTTACACTTAAAAAAATTTTTTTTACCCTAAAAAACATTAAATGGGTTGGAGAGGGGACTGGGCTACAACCCAGCCCAGTTTCCCCTTAGATCCGCTCCTAGTTCCAGCTATAAATGATGAAGAAAAAACAGCTTTTACTTTTTGTAATTGTAGAGAATTAGTAAGATTAGTTTACTCAATGTTTTGTATAAATAGAGAGGTATCCATCTAGTGTTATGTATGTAGAAGAAGTGAGAAAGATCTCTAAAAAAATTAGAAAGAGTGTGTTGTAGCAACTTCTTTGTAATTCCTCAAATTTCATAAGAAAATTTTCATATTTCTCTTATCTATTTCCTTCTACACCTAACAAATTTTGGTATCAGAGCTTAGGCAAAATACATAAACCAAATCCTACCAAAATTTGAAACAAAATCAGCCTACAAACCACCATAGCAGCAACAAATTTACAGAAACTAGCCAGTTATGGCAACAAATTTAGCAGCCTCTTTGTTCACTTAATCACCAAGTCAAGTACCAATCTTTGAAGGTGAGCACTGTGAATATTGGAGTAGTCAAATACAAATTTTCTTCATCTCTTTAGATTTATGGGATGTCATTAAAGATGATGAAGTCATAGAAGATTCGACCGAAGGAGATGAAGAAGATCCAAAGTTACAAAAGGAATATAAAAGGAAAGATGCAATGGCATTGTGATATATTCAACAAGGAGTTGGAAAATTAATTTTTCCTCGTATATTTGGTGTTAAAAAAGTTAAAGATGTATGGAAAATTTTAAATCAAGAATTTCA